>NW_017263664.1:0-375544 GCF_001662655.1 Pseudogymnoascus verrucosus
ACGTTAAGACGACGTCTGTAAAAGAAGCCTTAGCTATGCTTGGCTACTCTTGGCATGTATCCGGATATATACTCGAGAGTATCCGGATACGCCGGATACTCTTCAAATATTGCCGGGTAGGTATATACTCGAGGATATACCCGGATACCACGGGTATATTGGTATCCGTGCCGAACACTGAAAAGCATTGCGCAGTACAATATAATCGCTGGGCACTGAAGTGCCAATATTCCTTGTGTAGAATTTAAGTCCCAAATGAAAATTCAAAACGCAACAATTCCAAAAAATCAAATCTTGAGCATTGTGTAGTAAAATATAATCGCTGGGCACTGAAGTGCCAATATTCCTTGTGTAGAAGCAAGTCCCAAATAAAAATCCAAAATCCAAAACACAAAAAATCCAAAACCCAAATCATATCTTGCTATCCAATCTGTAGTCCCCTAATACACTGGATTTCCGTCGGCGGTCCAGTACGGCTTGCGCTCCTTCGGCACTCTTGGCTGGCCCCAGACGCCGTTCTGAAAGTAATCGGTCTTCCAGCCATCACCCTGGCTAAACCCTGTCTCTGGTTTGTCTTTGTCGATAACGTCCACCGGATGGCGAGCTTCGGGCCATTCGTGACCGGGCTCCCGCTTGGGGGGTTCGATGTTTTCAACGCCACGCTGGGCCCAGTAAAGCGGGTGTCTCGGTTTGCCGATCTTTTTGATCAGGTCTTCGGACCACGCCTTATCTTGCTCAAAGGGAGACGGAGTCTTGAACGGATCTTTCAAGTAATCGAAAAACTCGGGGGCGTATTCCTCGATATTAGAAACGGCTTTGGATTTGGCTTTGGGGTTGGCGAAGACGGGAACGTGGGGATTCTTCGCTTTGGCATCTGCCTCTTTGGACTTTCTCTCCCATATCTGCTTCTTCCAGGCCTCGAAATCCTTTGTATACCGACCCTCTGCCTTCTGTTTCTCAAATTCTTCCCTGGACGCCTTTTCCTCGGCCTGTCTGGCCTTCGCGGCTTCTACCTTGGCGGCTTCTTTTGCTCTCTCCTTGTCGGCCTTTTCCTTGGAAGCCTTATCCTTGGCAGCTTTTTTCTCGGCATTTTCTTTTCTACGTGTTTCAAAAGCTTGCACGAGTTCAGGCATAGCAGCATCCTTAGATTCTCTGCGTCTTAAAGTTGGCTCGGAAGGTTCCTCAAGGTCGCTGGTAGCCTCTTCGAAGTCGCTGGTATCCTCTTTGAAGTTGCTGTTATCCTCGTTGAAGTCGCTGGTATCCTCCTCAAAGCATCTGGTGATATTTACCGCAGTCCCGTTGGTGGTGTTGTTAAATGTAGTCCCATTGATGGTGGTGTTAAAGCCAGTTCCATTGAATTGTAGCGGCCCGGCACAAGGAAAAGGAGGTCCCGCAAGACGACCCGGACGGCGGCTATTTCTGTCACCAGGCGTTGCAGGAATATACCTAGAATCCTCGTAATCCGAAGACTCAGGATTGTAATCCGAGAGAATAGGAAGATCAACCGGCATTTCTTCTTGGTCATCGAACTCTTCATAATCATAATCCGAGGGAATAGGAAGCTCCACTGGCATTTCCTCAACGTCATCAGACTTCCCAGGATAATAATCCGAGGGAATAGGAAGCTCCACTGGAATTTCCTCGACTTCATCAGACTTATCAGGATAATGATCCGAAGAGATAGGAAGCTCCACCGGAATTTCCTCTTGGTCATCAAACTCTTCATAATCATAATTCGAGGGGAGCGGAAGATCAACTGGAATTTCTAGACCTTCAGACTCTTTTGGTTCTTCAGACTTCGCATCGATGGGAGTGCCGATCTTAGGACCCAAGTGATGATCATCTGGGTGAGGCAGTCTATCAGCGTTGTCGATGGCTCTCGCACTGATGGGAGTGCCAATCTTCGGGGGTAGGAGATGTCCATCCGGGCGCGGACGATTTTCGGCGTAATCGATAGCTCTCGCATTGATGGGAGTTCCAATCTTCGGAGCCAGGTGATGATCATGGGAATAAGGCCGTTCGGTGTTGCCGATGGCCCTCACATCGATGGGAGTGCCAATCTTCGGGGTGAGGAGGTGGCCATTCGGGCGCGGAAGAATTTCGGTGTAATCGATGGCTCTCGCATCGATGGGAGTGCCAATCTTCGGAGCCAGGCCCGGATGATGGTCATCTGGATGGAGACGATTTTCGGTGTTGTCGATGTATCTTGCATCAATAGGAGTGCCGATCTTCGGAGGGAGAAGATGCCCATTCGGGTGCGGAAGACTTCCAGTGTTGTCGATGGCTCTTGCATTAATGGGAGTGCCGATCTTCGGGCCCAAGTAATGGTCATTCGGGTTGGGTCTTTCCGTGTTGTCGGCGTTTCTCACTTCCTGACGGAAACCTCTCGAATGGACCTTCCGGTCACCGTCAAAGAGTTCGACGTGCTCACGCTCTTTCCCATTAGTGGGATCGGCAAATGGGCGATAGGGATGAACAATGATTTCTTCCTTGGGGGTAGCTATTTTGTTGTCGCGGGCTCCCATCATTCTTTTCAAGCCTTCGTCAGTCACCCCGTCGGCGAAGTGGTGGGGTGAAGTATGCTTGGCTGGCATGGGAGTGCCAACGAGCTGCGGAGGAGAGAAAGTATCCAGATTGAGAACGATTTTGGCATCTGGGTTCGCAACCGGAAGAGCACCGATCAGAGCAGGTGCGATGAGCACCGCTGCAATGAGCTTGGAACGCATGGTTACAAAACCGTCGGTATAAGCTGGAAGCTAGGCTTGCGGTATTGAGACTACTATATCTAAGAGAATATGATAGGAGGAGTGTTGAAAGCCGAGGATTCCAAAAGTATGAACCAAGATGACGATGTGATAATTTTTGGGGAGAGAGAGAAGGAAAGGGAGGAAAGAGGGAAGAAGAGACGAATACATACACCCTTTCCAGACCATATGAAAATGAACCCCTATGAGTATTCACCTACCGCTAGAAGCTTCACTAGAAGGTCGAAGTTAGAACGGTGCCAGCTAGCCTCCAACTTGACTTCGCCGGCGTCGAGCTATTTCGGGTAGCGCAATCTGATATGGCAGCACAGCAAATATCACGCTGTCAAATTTTGAAGGCAGCACTGGAGACAAATAAACTGAAATAGATGCACCCAGCTCCAAGATAAACGCCATGAAGCCCGCTCTAACATATAACATCGGCCAGAGTTCTAGTATTAACTCTTCAGTGCCTCCAGCCGGCCCCTCATTTGACTGAGCATCTCCTCTGCATCTTCCTCCTCCTCTTCTTCTTCTGCAGGTACGCTCGGCGCCGCCTCCACTGGCGTGGCACCAACCTTTCCCATTTTGTCCTTCAAGATCTCGCCCAGTACCTTGTCTACTTCGCTCTCCGCCTCCTCCTCGTCTTCTTCGTCCAGGCTAAGCTCCGGTAGCATATCCGCGCTCATCTCCTCGATGACTCCTGCCTTCACTAGCTCCCGGCTAAGCTCTTGCATGGTGCCCATAAGTTCAGGTAGCCTGATAAGATGATTCACATCTTTCATGATCCCAGTGCTAGCACGTAAACTCCCCTCGATCTTCTTTGTCGCAAAAGCCTCCGATACCTGCATCGACACACTCTGTAGTTGCGCCTTGCTCGTAATCAGCCGACTCGTAGTTTTCCTCGCCCGTATCAGTTCCCGCGCAAAGACTCTCGTCTCCGCGCTCGCCTGCTTCGCCTGTGCGGGGTTGCGCTGCGCCCGCCGCGACGCTTGGCGGATGAGGTCTTTCGTCTTATTCTCGACAGTCTTGAGTTGCGCAATGTCGCGATCGAGTTTGCGTGTGTTCGCGCGGATGAGCTGGTTGCATTTCCGGACCTGCAAGGTGTCAGACAGTCCTGTCATTTGGGCCGATGATGGCGGGGTGGTACCTACCTGGGCCTGCGGGTCCGGCTTGAAGAAGACAGACCTGATGGACTCCATCGTGAGGAAAGGCCGCTGGGTTCGAGATAGAGGCTATGAGCTGTCGCCAGCTATTACTCTAATTGTTGATAGAGCTTGTTCATGCGCGGTTGTGTGAATGATTGCGGCGGCGACTTTGGTGAGTTGCCTTGATTGACAGTGTTCGAGGTCACTTGAGGCTCAACCATCGCCAATCAGTGACGTGTGGTAGCTTTTAATAGCGAACTGGGTGGGGTCATGATTAAAGTTGAATCAGTCCTACAGGCACAACTTAAATAAATCGTAAATAAATTGAAGACAATATATCGCGGTACGGATTAGATAAATTAAACATGAATATAGAAATGATTATTTAATTGTGAATGACCAATGGACAACCTGTTGTTGTAACCTGATTTCCAAACCTGGGGAGCCTTGTGGGCAATTCTCCAAGATTCGTTGGCCTTCTTTATTTCTCCACCACAGCCTCGTCTGGCGTCAAGCGCCGCACAACCTCAAATCGTCTCGGAAGCGACTTTCTGGTCTGGACTCTCTACAAACAGACGAAGCATCTGAATTCCATCTCAACGACACATAAGCTGAATACAAGAAGCTCATATTTTTGACTTCAATTCTACTTATTATATTATGTCTGCCACTACAGTTACCCCAGAGGGTGAGTTCACCCCCCTCCAATGGCTGGTTGAAGACCTCAAGGCTACATCGACGATGCGCCTCTATCAAGCCGCGGTCGTGCCACAATCCCATCACAGATTGATGTCACATCAAGAGCAATGACTAATAATTCACAGTCCTCTGGGCCCAGCGCTCAAACGCAACCGAGCCAGAGAAGAACTACATCTACCTCACCATCTCCGTGCCCGACTGCAAGAAGGAGGACCTCAAGCTTGATCTCAAGCCCACCGGCCTCACCTTCAGCGGCAAGTCCGACAGCCTGAAGAAGTCGTACCACGTTGAGCTCGAGCTCTTCGCCGAGATCGATGTCGATAACAGCAAGATCAACCACACCTCCAAGAACATCGAGCTGGTTCTCAGGAAGAAGGAGGCCAAGGAGGAGTTCTGGCCAAGACTCCTCAAGGACTCGAAGAAGGTCCACTACCTGAAGACTGACTTTGACAAGGTACGTTTGCCTTACAGCAATGGGCGGTGAACTAGATACTGATATTAGCAGTGGGTTGATGAGGATGAGCAAGAGGAGGCACCAGAGGAGGACCTCGGTGGAATGGGCGGCATGCCACCAGGTAAGCAATAACGCTCGTCATATAGTATCATATCTAACAAGTCATAGGAGGAATGGGCGGCATGGGCGGTGCAGGAGGAATGGGTGGTATGGACATGGCCTCCATGATGGGCGGCATGGGCGGTGCAGGCGGCGACTTTGGCGGCATTGATTTCTCCAAGCTCGGTGCGATGGGCGGAATGGGAGGAATGGGTGGAATGGGCGATATGGATGATGAGGGAGAGGATGATGATGAGCTCCCCGCGCTCGAGGAGCAGGAGGGAGGTGACAAGGCAAAGTCCTCCGACAAGATTGAGGAGATCAACTAAGCGCGTATGGGGTGTCGATAGACCGCCTGTGTCTGTGACGTGGGCCTAGGTTGGGGAGTATCAAGAAAGGGTTATTTGGCAGAGGAAACTAAAATAGCATTTTCTTGTTGAATATTTCCACTACATATCGGACTGGGTTTCACGTGTTATTTGACTGACGGTGTGATTGTCACTTGCTTACTTTTGAACCGAACGAGGCGCTAGGAGTCCAAATACCGGCCGTGGTCCTTCGCGAATTTCCATATATTCCTTGCTGGAGAATACAGGGCGGTGACTCCACTCATCAGTCCTCAGTCCTTCTCAACATCCATCTTCTTTGTTCTTACACGCAACAGTGTTTCGTCTCCCACGACTACCTGTCCAATGCCTCATCTCCCAGATACTCTCACTTGTACTATTACATGACATTGTGATATAGTGGTTCTTTTGAGCGGTCGAAACAGGAAACGGACACTATTATAGAATGGTTGGGTTTATTTTCTGGGCACTATTTTTGAAGTTCTGACAATCCTCAAGGCAGAAGCATGCAGCACCGCCTCACTCACAACCTATATAATCCACCTCACCCCACCCCACCTCACCTCACCACAGCCCTCCCTAAACTAAATTCACCCATCCACCCACCATGGAACAACCACGCCAATACATAATCCAACTATCCGGCCTCCCCGGCTCCGGCAAAAGCACCATCGCCCACCGCCTCGCCCGCTCCATAGACGGCATAGTAATAAACCACGACCTCCTCAAATCCTTCTTCCTCGACACCTCCGCATCCACCTCTACCTCCACCGCCACCAGCCTCGACCAAGCCGCCAAGCTCGCCTACACGCTCGACTGGATCCTCGCCGAGGACCTCCTCAAGCAAGGCCGCAGCGTCATCATCGACAGCGTGTGCAACTACACCACGCTGATCGAGAAAGGTGTAGAATTAGCGGAGAAGTTCGGCTGCGAGTATCGCTTTGTGGAGTGTAGGGTGCAGGATGTGGAGGTGTTGGATAGGAGATTAAAGGGGAGAGTAGCGATGAGGAGTCAGAGGACGGGGATTGATGCGCCGCCGGTGGATGCGGAGGGGGTGGGGGAGGGGAGTGTGGATCATCGCGAGGTGCTGAGGAGGAAGTTGGAGAATCCGGTGCGTCCGGGTAGTGGTGCTATTGTTGTGGACTCGAGTGGGAGTACGGAGGAGTGTGTGGAGGAGATTTTGAGGAGGATTGTGCTTTGAGTGACTGGTGTGAGATGAAGGAGTCGTGCAAGTCTAAATTGGGAGATGAGGTGGGTAGAAACTGTCGATTAGGATCGGGGTTATGGACGCCAGACCGGACTATGAACAGAAAGATCCAGTCCGCATTCTTTGAACTGTGAGATTCTGGTTGGTGTAAGTCGTGCTATAGGTACTAGGAAGCCCCAAATCGACTTATACTACCTATCAACTCAGATATTAGGCCGGAGAATTCAAGATAAAGGGGTTGTCCGATAGTATCCCAAAGCCATTTCGTTTTCTTTCTCTGCATATGTAAAAAGGGCCGTGGCCACCTAACAAAATGGAGAATGACCGCTGCCACTTAATTGCTGCTCCTCCTGCTAATGGCCTTCCGGAGAACCTCTCGGACTACGATTTCATCGTCGCCCATCGAGGAGGAAAGTCGCGCCGCCGGAATCTCTTGAAGCTTTTTCTCCGCAAGTTCCTGAATCTGCTTTAGCTTTTCGGTCCTGGTAGTACTCTCGCTAGACTCTGGCAAGGTTTTATTTGCTGCTATGTGGAGGAGGGCGTAAAAGTTTGTACCTGGCGTTAAGGTCGATTCCGTGTCGAGAGAGATGATTGTGTAGGAGATAGAGCGGCAACGGTCCGGGAGGAGACGAAATGGGAGAAGAATAGGAGCGAGGGGTAATAAGAGAGTAAGAGAGAGGGGGAGAGGAGAGTAATTACGGTTGGGAAGCTGAGCGGAATAATGATAGCACCGTAGAGGAGGGAGGAGATGGTTACAAACTGAGATATAGAGACGGGCGAAGCGATAACCCCATTTATGAGGAAGCAGCGTAGCATCGTATCTGTATGTTGATAGAAGAGGAAGAGAGACTCTACTATGGTCCGCTCTCAAGAGGACCTTACGAGTAACATCCTATGGTCTACGTTTATGGGATATAAATCGGTGCGCTGTTATGAAATTTGAAACGAGAATGAAGGTGTTATTTTTTTAAGTTCATATTTATATTTATATTTACTATTTTGGCCATTAATCACCTCACGCTGTAAGTTACATATCACAGCCTTTCAATGAGGCTAGTACTCAGATATCAAGTCCTAGATATGAATCCCCAGCTATTCACAGTCCCCCCTCCTCCTCTATCCAGCACGATCTCCTTCTCATCCCAATATCAACCCCTTATCAAAATGAGAACTCACCCCCCCCCCCCATCACGTGAAACACAACATATAAAAGCCTACTAAACCTACACTCACAAACTACCTCTAGCAAACCAACCTACCACCTACCTACCTCCCATCTCTCATCTCCCAATCCCTAAACCCTCAGCACATTCGACTCACAATGACCTGTCTGTCTAACAACACATCCCCAAGGCAACACAACCCCGTGACCCCATCCCCAACCGCCTCACCCCCCAAGCCTCGTCACCTCCCAAGGTCACGTCCACAACCCAGCCCAGCCCAGCCCACGTCACCACCACCAGCCTCACCCCCAACGCCCAACTCCCCCCATCCCCTCACGAGCCACCACCACCAGGCACCCACCACCGCATCATCCCACGCCCCCCTCACCAAACCCATCACCAAGCCCAGGGCGCCTAACTCCCACCCCCGATACCGCACGATCGCCAGATCCTCTCTCGCTCCCGCATTCCCGTTCCTGGCATACGAACGCGTGCCAAGGTGTGATGGGGGTGTGATGACCCTCTCTAGTCTGCCTATGAACTACTGTGCCAGAAACGTGATGGACGACGCACGCGAATGAGGGTGTTCATCACGTTTTTTTGGGTGGTGTGGGATGGAAGGGGTGGGGGCGTGGGGTGTGGGGGTTGTTGTTGTGGTTGTGGTATTTTTGGGATCGTGGTGGTGGTGGTGGTGGTGGGAGGATGTGGCTTGGAGGGAGGGAGAGGGAAGGTGGTGGGAGGTAGGAAGAGGGGAAGGAGGAGGAGGCTTGGATCAGGCGTGTGGGGGCGTGGGATAAACACCCAGAGGCAGGCTCACGCGTGCTTAATCCTCTGGCTACGCGCGTCCCAACTCTCATATCGCGATCGTCGCGTCGCGGGTGTATTTTATGGTTATACTTCCTTTTCGCGACGATACTCACTCAGGAGTTTCAATATTGTCTGTCGACGGAAAGGAAATATGACAAGACAGCGAGATGAGAGTGACAGACAGACAAAACAAAGGAACAAAGAAACCAACAAACATAGCCCCCACGAAAGGAAAGGGTAATTCCCAAGAACTGCACAGGATCGAGATCCCATCACCCATCACACCACTATCACACACCACTATCTCATCACGTTACCCCTCCCCCTCCTCTCACCACCCCTTGCCTCCTCCCAAAGTCGTCCGTACCATACAGCACCACCGGCTCACACCCGCCTTCTCCCCGCCCCTCGATCGACGCACAACAACCCCATCGCGATCTCAGTACAACAGCGGAATCCAAAAAAAAGTGACAGCTCCCCCCGTCTCATCTCAGCACACACAAAGCCCGCGACGTCGCATCCAAGAGCGCCCTCCCGCTGCGTCGGGACGGAAGGGGGAGTAACATCACACCACCGCTGTACTCCAGTGCTTGGGTAGGTGAGTGTACGGGAGATCCTTGGCAGGGTTGTTTGTCGGTTTGGGAGGGCGGGGAGATGGAGCGGTGCGCCGCGGTTGGTTGGTCGGTGATGCAATTTACCGAGATTCCCCTTTGAGATTTATTTGGCTTGTGTGATGCGATGCGATGAGAGGGAGATGTAGGTACGGTACGGGGCCGTTATGCATGGCGGGAAGGCGGCTGCGCGCCGGCATGAATCGTATACGCGCTGTTTGTCTTGTCATGTCTTGTCATGTCAGGTACGATAACTCAAATTCGCAAGTTATAGTACATACATACATGATGTGGACCTACCACCCGCGGCAGCTCGGGAGGGAGGGACGATAGCAAACCCAGCGATCTGTCTCTTCGGCTCTGCTAGTTACTCAAATCTCTTCATTTTCCAAAGCAGAGAAGCGTAGAAGATGAGTGGAGCACCCGCGGGACCTCGGGAGGAAGGGAGGGAGGGACGATACGATAGCAAACCCAACGATCTGTCCTGTCCCCCCTCTCTTGTTACTCAAATCTCTTCACTTCCCCAAGCACGCAGCGTAGAGTACGAGGTGGAGCAGCCGCGGCAACTCAGGGGAGCGAAAACCCAACGACCCGTTTAACACATCCCCTACATCTAGTTTTTCTCTCTCCTCCGAGGCACTGTAGTGTCGCTCAGGCACTTGATCAAAAGTTACATGTGGAGCCCCCCCCGCGGAAGGAGGGAGGAAGCAGACCCAACGATCTCTCCACGCTCCTCCTCGGTATTCACTCCTCAAATCCCCAATCCCAATCCCAAGTGGACCTCGGCGGCGGGAACGAAAGGGGACCGACCAAACCAAACCCAGCCACCCGTTCTCCTCCTCCTTCCCAAAGCACTCTCGCCCCAATTCCCAAAAGTCAACTTAGCACCAAGTGGACCCCTCAAAAAAACCGTCTGGGAGTAACCCCGTCCCAAGTCCCAATTCCCACTCCTTCTCCCGCTCCCTCCCTCCCTCCCATCCCCCGTTCCTAGAGATTTTCACACACTACGGAGCACACCCACACCCACCAGCACGAGTTTACCCATAGTAGTACTCCGTAGTGGGCGGGCGGGGTGGAGTCATAAACCAGGGAGGACTGACTCCACCCCGAACCCGAGGTAATGGGAAATTTTTCACTGACAAGGGAGGGGGTCCCCTTAAAATTGCGTTTGTTAGGGGTTCGGTGGATTAGGATAGGACCCGGTGCGGTGGAATTTCCTGTACTATTGTGAAGTGGGCGGGGGGCGGGCAATTATCCCCGGCTGCTGGTATGATGCATAAAGTATACTTCTGCCCTGGCATTAGAGCATTATAGTATCATTCATAATCCCCCTCCTACCCTGCCCGCCGCCGCCGACGTGACGGCCAATTCTATCTACCTCGGTCAGAGTCCGGTAAAGCTAATCCCAATCCCAATCTTCCATCCATCCCCTCGGCGCCGCCTTGACGGGCGCGGACCCGGAGAGTGGGGTACGCACAGGCAGCGTTTCCAATCCCTCGGTCTCCGTTCCTCCTTCCATCCTCCCCCTTCGTCCATCCATCTCCTTCCGTATTTTCAGGGGGGAGATGAGATGATCCGAGATTCACCACTCTCCAAAGTTTGGTTTAGCTTTACACCCCCCTGCATCTCCCCTGCTTTCCGACCTCCGCGGGTGGGTCGTATGGGGTTCTAAATAGGTCTGGGGGGGAAGGGAGAGAGGTGATTGGTGGGATTGCGCGGGCGGGAGGGAGGAAGAGGGACGTACCGTCCGTGTGGTAGGGGTGTGTGTGGGGGGGCGGAACGGGGAAGGGGGAGGAGTGGGTGGAAGGAAGTGGTGGAAGGAGTGTATTTTTGGACGAGGGGGGATGGATGGATGGATGGGTGGTGGGTGGTGGTAGTGGTGGTGGCTGGAGGATGGAGGGATGGATGGATGGATGGGTAATGCTGGAGGTGGTGGAGGGATGTGCAATGACCCAAGTCCCCGGGCTGCTCATACATCCAGTATAGTATAGTACAGTATGGATTAAGCAATTCCCGTCCGTCTCGTCAGTCACGTCTCGGGGATGGAGGAGGGAGGTGTTTGTTTACAGTACGCGCCTCGCGACTCGCGCCTCGTACGATCCAATGTGATATGATGCAACAATTCAGCTTCCCAGCTGCCACAGTTCCCAAAGCCAGCTCCAGACCGAAGAACCTCTGCACATACATGTACGTCTGTATGCTTCCGCTACAGCTCCGCTCCCCCCTCAAACATCGCCACCCCTCAGTCTCAGCCCATCCTTCAACGCCCACCTGTCACTCTCCCCCCGTTGCTTCCCCAGATCCTGTTCTCCCTCCTCCCCGCTACCCACCCGTTTCACCTGAACTGATACATCCCGCTGTCCACTCTCCGCATCCAGTCGTCTCCGCTCCGAGGAGTCCAACTATCGAACCGTCTGCGTCCGTGTTCCACACGTATCGAAAAGCAAGCTACAGCTCAGAATTAATCCGAGCACCGGTATTCCTGTCTCAACTCGGACAGCTCGCGGCATCTAGGCGAGCGCCGCGGACCAATGGGAAGGGTGGGAGGTGGGGGAGAGGCGGTCTGTTCACCGCCCGCTAAGACTACTGCAGCTCGAGATGGTCCAGCGATCTGGGTGCAGCGGAGATTAGGGTACGTACTGTACTCGCTGGTGTGGTGTGTGGTGTGGGTGGAGTCGAGGGCGACGGAAACGGAGACGGGATGTGGGCGCGCGGGGGGAGGGACCCGGATGGGGGATGGGAGGATGGGATATTGGAGTTGAAAGATGGGAATGTAGGCGCGGAGACGGGATGGAGGATGGGGATGCAAGTCAAGACGCAGCGAGATGATGAGATGGAGGGGAATGACTCGAGTGAGTCAAGTTTGTGAGATTGTTCAGCTGTTGATGGATGGAGCGGGGATGTAGGGACGGTGGATATGACGACAATAGGAGCTGAGGGGTGTTTCTTATCGTTCGTTGTCCTGTTGTCGCGTCTTGCCTGTTGTCCTGTACTCTCCTCACCGTAAATGCGCACGTCTGACTCTAAGTGCATCGTAGGTTCGCTGGTGTAGGGTGGTGTATGGGTGTGAGGTGTCGCGAGGGAAGAGGCGGTGACTTGGGAGGGGTGTACTGTTTGTGCGGTGAGGCGTGTGTGTGTGATATGGTATGTGTGGTATGTGTGTGTATGAACTTGCTTGTCTGCTATGGTATGGGTGGTGAACTGTGTGTCTGGTCTCTGGCGCCTGGTATGTAAGTATAGGGTATCATCATAAGTGACAGCGCGCTTTGGGCGTCGGATTCGCTGGTCGGTGCCCTATCGGACGCTGTTCGGGGGTGTTGCTCTGGTGTTGCTCTAACCGTCACGATGATGGGGATGTACTGGTTCGTTAGGTTGGAAGTATTGACTTATCGGATTGAGCGGTGATGAGAGGCGGTGATGAGTGGGAAGGTACTTGGGGTGTGGGCAGGAGGTGAGTGGAAGGTACGACTGACTGGCTATGCAATGAATGAGTGACTCCCATACAATTCAATACAGCTGGCCATACACAGGACACAGACAGCGCACACACAAACACATCTAATACATCCAATACACACAATACACCCAACAACACCACCAAGAACGCCTAACACGACTTTGATAGGAGTGGCAGGAGTGATATGAGTGATACGGGTTATGGGTGTGATACGGGTGTGATATGGGTGACTCCTCCTCTCCCATCACCGCCACTCAGCATACCCATCACTCCCATCCATCACCCTCATCACAGTGACAGGTCGACCGTCTCCTCCCACCACCACCACCACCACAGCCCCCACGCCCAATCACGCCCTATCACACCATCCCATCACCACCACGCAGCTACCACTCATCGACCGTCAAGATGCCACTCACCCCCCATCACCCCCCATCACCACCCATCAACAGCCATCCCTCCGCCATCACACCCGCAAGAGGAACAAATCCCACTAAATCCCACGCCCCCCGTCACTAAACTCCCCCATCACATCCCCCATCTCCCCCCGTCAAACACCCCCCCGCCCCCCCCCTACCACCCCCCCTGTCGTCACCCCCATCGCCAATCCCCACACACACACCGCGTCGTCGGGTCTCGTCCCCCTCCCCCATCCAACCTAGCGCGTCTTAGACCGCCGAACGCCACGCCCGTTCACGGCCCACGGCTGCTCTGCCGGCGGTACATCCGTGTTTGTACCCACGGAGCTGGCGTCGTTGTTTGGAAAAGCAAAAATCGACTAGGTACAGTTAAGGCGCCATGAAAAAGGGAGATCTGAGCATAATGTACTGTAGGGGGGGGGGGCGGGATATGGGGCGAGCGAAAGTGAGTGCCAGGAGATGATGGGTGACATGGGGGGGCGGTGGGGGAGGGAGGAAATAGACTACAGTACACGGGGGAGGTGAGGTGGAATTTTCGTATACATACTCCCCCAGGCCCATCTTGCTCAGTCTGTTCGCGGTGATTCTTGTTAAAGAGACAAAGACGGCTTACCTTCGAAAGACAGAGACAATACCATATCAGCTTCCATATCAGACACTACGATACCATACCAACTATAATACCAACTTCCAACTTCCTACCAACGACTACTACTTCTCACCCGCTCGGTACCTCGCCGCTTTCAACCATCCTCAACTCTCGGCCATTTTATCACCCACCGCCATCTCACCAACTTCACGTCTTATACCCAAAGCAACGCACCAACCCGTCTGCAACCTCCCACAGACACACCGCTAGACATCATTCCACAACCCACAAAAAAACCAAGAAAACCATCAAGACATCCAGACCCCTCCGACTCACTCACCGCACCACCATAGCAACAGCAACGCACCCATTCGTTTGCAGCCGCCAGACAGCAACGGTAACCCACACATCTGAGACAAAAAAACACCAACCGGTAATCGATCGGACGCGTGCGACCACCTTCCCAGCGCCGCGGGTTGTTAATCGGGCCATATCTGGATCGCAGTGTCAGTGCTGTCATCGATCAGACGGACACCGCACAGTGTGATATAAATCGCCCTGCTCACCCACATCGCTTGGTTGAAGCAGTCAGATAGGCGATTTACGATATCCACCCACCACCACCATCACCACACACAACAAGGATAGTCGAAAATGTACTTCCCATATCCCCAGTTCTTCACCTCCTCCTCGGCAACATCATCAGCATCCTCCTCAGCCGCCTCCTCACCCACATCTTCAGCGCCGTCGACGCCCCGCTCACACCCAACATCCTACCACGCCACCTCCCCCTACCAATCCAGCACCACATCCACCTCCCCCATCTCCATCTCCTCACCCTGCGCCTACCCATCCTGGCCCACGCGCCCGTCCCTCCAATCCTCATCGCGCCATGAAAACGCACCCTTCGCACACACAGCCGCGTCGAGTTACCTGTCCGACGACGATCTGAGTCCGTTGGATGAGGAGGAGGAGGAGCTGCTTGCGTTGCAAAGAGCGATGCCGATGAGGGCGTTGGTGGATACGAGGGCGATTAGGGAGGCGTTGGTGGAGGAGGGAGCGAGGAAGAAGGCGAGGAAGGTTAAGGTGGCGGGGAGGAGGGGGAGTGGTGGGAGTGAACGCGGGGAGAGGAGGGTGAAGTTGAGTACGATTGTTGAGGGGAGTTATGTTGGGTAGATGCCGTTTGTCTACCTTGGGGATGGTTTGGGGTGGTTTACTTCTCTTTGGCTTTGATGGGAGCGATCTTTTTTTTTATTATACCCTTTTTTTTCGACGATGGAGGTCGGCAGCAACAGAGGAGGGAGTACTTCACAGTACGCACACAGCATGGCTTGGGAGGCATACATCTTAATTTTTTTCTTTGTCATCATAATATTTGCTTTTATCAGCGAGCGAAGCGGCATTGGATGGGGACCTTTGAGTCTACTAGGTTGGGAGGGACGGAAGAAAAGCATCTTTGGAGGTGGGAGCGAGGGAGGGAGAGACAGCTGGATACCAATGATATCGCTGTGGATGTAGGTAGTATAGCATAGTTAGGATAGGATAGTTAATATGATACCCCGATATATTTTTATATATACTTCTGGTTTTGTTTGCAGTTTGCAGTGACTGTCGTGATATGGGGAGAGTTAGGGGGGGGGTTGGCGAGTTTCTTGGGAATTAAGGAAGAGAATTTTAGGGAGAGGAATCGAGGGAGATGTTAGGGAGAGGAATTAAGGGAAAGGTATTAAGGGAGGGGGATTAAGGGAAAGGAATCGAGGGAGAGGATTTAGGAGAGAGGATTTCGGGGAGAGGAATTGAGGGAGACGAATCGAGGGAGAGGAATCGAGGCAAGTCTTATAGGGAAGAAGCTCGGAGGAGCAGAATGTTGAAAAATCCGTGCGATGCCCTATCCCTTCTGTTTATTATTTCATATTCTCAGTTTTGCCACCTTAATCTCCTATCTTGGTATATTTTTACCCCCTCGATCTTCTCCCTTGTGTTTCTTAAACTATGCCCCTTTTCACTCCCTACTACCTAAGCCCCCAAAGATGTTCTAATCAGAATACGCCCTACTCGCCCCTCTCAGAGCAGGAATGCGATATCGCATCAACATCGGCAATGCATCGAGTCTAATCTTCGAAACAAAAACTTCATCGCCCTCGATGGACATAACCTTGAATATTGTTCCAATCATCACAGCAGTCTGTACTGCCTCCCAATTCGCTTCCAAAGAATCACGAATTTCAGCCGGCGTGTCTTCAAGAAGCCCATCCCAAAACCCCCAATCAATAGCCTCAAATTCGGGGCGCTGGCGGAAGACTATGTCGATTATCTCTCCAGCCAGGAACTGAATACAGTAACACGCAACACCAAATGGCTGAGGAGGAGGTGATAGTTCCCAGTCGATAACACCAGTAACTTCAGCGTTTTCTCCAACAAGAACATTCATCTCATTTAAATCGAGGTGCCCAAAGAATAGAGGGAGTTTTTTCAAAGCCGGAGCCTCCTCGATCAACTTGGAAATAAATGCGGAGAATGGCTTGACATCATCTCTTTCGAGGGCGAGAGCGCGAATCTTGTGTAGATTGGGGATGATATCGGAGTCGACTACCTCGCCTGCGTTGCCTTCAACAAAACATCGAGCGAAGACACGACCTAGAGATTCGGAACAAGTAGCTCGCTGGGTTTCGTTCCATATATCTTCATACTCCATCCAAGGCTTTCCAGGAATACGGGTCATATAAAATGGCCATACTCCAGCTTCGACCAGTTCCAGGTCATGAGTAGCTTCAATCATGGGCACTATATCGCCGAGAAGATTGCGAGCATGGAAGAACGGCTCTACGTCTAGAGCTTCGATTCTGAATTGGATTATGACATTCCGACCATCCTGGAGAAAGACCTCTAGTGTCTTACTAAAACATCCCTGGGTAGTCGTGAGCTGAGCCGATATTGCTTTGATTCCAAGGTGTTGCGATGCAAGCTCTTTTGCTTTGTTGATTTGCTTTCAGCGTTATTCAACGATGTAGGGAAATCGGAGTCTGACATAGTTTTTAAGTAATACTACTTGATAGAGACGTAAAATCATTATGCTGAACAACCAATATCATCATGTAGGACCCTTCCCCATCTTGCGTCCCGTTACTGGATTTACCCCGCTCCTAGCCTACCCGGTAGTACATCTGTTCTGGTCTAATCGTCAATTCAAAGTAACTATCACTGTAATTTCTATGTAAAGTTACTTATTCGCAAGGTACTATTAAAGCTGCATACTTTCGTCGCTAAAATTTGCAGTGTGGATATATTTAATTCGTCGATATAGTCAAGAGCCTTCATCGAAGAGGCTGAGCATTGTGAAGTAACGAGGCGGTATGTGTATGTGGGCTGAGCAAGGCGAGGCAGACTCGCCAGCCACAGTAGCACCGAATAATATGTTCATAAGTAAATGACTATACCCAGCTTCCCTACAGTCCTATTTTCAAAGGGTCTTTTTCAGATTTTTTGGTTAAAAAGTCACTTGGTGTCCAATTTATCATACTATCCGTATCCGTTCAGTAACTCTTTAGATGGCCTGAAATGGAACTTGGAACAGGATTGGCACTAGTAGCCTTTGCTGATCAATGTATCAAGTCAGTTACATGTAGCTACTAAAGATCCTTCCTAACCTATTTATACTTCCCCTCATCACGTTGATTATATAAATTACTGTTCTAACCCTCCTGTACAGATACGGAACCAAACTAGTGAAACGATGCAAAAGTTATCGCCATGCAGTGGACGAGGCGAGGGCCTTTTTGGTCACAATCGAGCACAACTGGCGGAAGACCGAATCCCAAATCAAGTTCCTTAAATCAATCGCTACCACTTTAGACGAAGACTATCTCGAGATGCAATCGATCCTGTTATCTGAGCTAGAAGGCCAGCTAAAGACAGCGACGCTCACTTTAGACCAGCTGATTGAGAAAAGCAAGCGCGGGAAGTCGCGCACAGAGTCTAATATCATCGATCGCATGAAGAGTCTCGTAGTGATGACACCTGGCCAGAAGATCAAATATGCTTTCGAAAAGGGCACACTACAGGACCTAGTCAATGGTCTTGAAAAGTGGCAGGGAAGATTCGATCCTTGCTGGATGCTGATAATGCGAATTGAATCCCGAAGCATCGACAACGAGCTGTCTCGGGAAACACAAAAACCCCCGGCTCAGCAGATTCCGTTCATTATGGCAGCAAAGGAGATGCGCGATGCTGTTCATGCGACTTTAGTGGAAAACCCTGCAGTCGAAGTTCCGATTTGGCTGGATGCGGACTCTTACCATTCATCTAACGATGTAATTGAGTTCTCTCCCATCTCAATTCATCTCTCAAAGTCGACTGGGAATAGTCTTATGATAGAGACAATGCGCTGCAACATCAGATCCGATATTGACAGGACCACGAAGGATGCTCGTGATCTTGCCCAAATCCTGCACAAGATCAACTCCCCAAACTTCGGCCTACTCAAATGCCAAGGAATCATTAAAGAATCAGAGACTGTCACAGATCAGTTCGGACATCCTAAAGCTCTTCCAACCTTTTCATTCGTGTTTGAAATTCCCAAAGACTTTCGGAACCCGCGAACTCTCCGTGGCATTTTACAAGAAGCTGCTCCTTTCCCATTAAATGAGCGACTCGACCTCGCACGCCAGCTCACCTATTCAGTTCTGTATATCCACAGTGCCCGCTTCGTCCACAAGAGCATTCGGCCAGAAACGATTCTTGTGTTTGAGAATGAGACGTCGAGTATTGGCGCGCCGTTCTTGGTTGGATTCGAGAAGTTTCGCCCTGCGGATGGACACACTTATTTGATTGGAGATGAGAGTTGGGAGAAGAATCTCTGTATGTTCTAAGCATCCTTTAATATCGTACGGCAAGTACTGACAGAATCTATAGACCGCCATCCAACACGCCAAGGTATTTTGCCCGAAGAGCAGTATAAGATGCAGCATGATGTATATAGCATTGGCGTAGTGCTTTTGGAGATTGGTCTTTGGACTTCACTTGTCACTTACCCTCAAATCTCAAGTCCGAACACGGAAGGTAACATTCCGGTCGCTTCGGAATATGTTAACCTCGTGTCGCCAGGCAAAGAGAAAGATCCTCGCCTGCGAGCATTTCGAGATAAAGAGATGTTAGAAAATCTCGCTGAGCGTGAACTGCCTCATAGACTTGGGAGAAAGTATACTGATATGGTATTGCTATGTCTGCGGTCTCTAGATAACCTAGAGACTGGTATTCCGGGCGGCGTGGATAAAGATGGAATAGGAATTGGCGTAAGTTTCGTTGAAACAGTGTTAGAATTAATACATGGGATTTCTCTTTGATTTGCTGAGAGATCGAGCGAGAGGTAGAGACACTAAGACACCGAGATACTGATTTCATAGCAGAGAGGCTAGGAGATTACGAGAGAAGCATAGACGCGGGGAGACACAGGGAGAGGCAGAGAGACTCAGACATCGAGGGGGAGAGAGAGGAACTGAGAAGCCAAGATACTAAAAGAGAGGGACGGAGGAATTAAGAGACCGAGGGACGGACTGAGAGGCAGAGGGTCTAAGAAATTGAGAGAGAGGCTGAGATGCTAAGAAATTAAGGGATACGTATAGAGATTGAGCGCGAGGCAGGGAGAGAGAGAGAGAATAGAGGATTAAGAGAGGGAGGAGTAGATGTTCTACGAATATGTGATTTATAGCTTTAATTTTGCGTAATAACAATGGAGGAGTAACTGCAGTCTTTCGTCATTAATGATTGCGTTTAATACATTGTGTTACTTCTCTTAACTCCTTAGTTACCCAACGCTTCGTTTTGCATCCTCTAGTGTCGGTTCATAAGATGCCAACAATGGTTTGGTATCCTTCAATGCCTTAGCCTGAATTTGCCGCTGTTTCGCCGGGTCCTTTGTAAGGATCGGAAGTAGATCCCCTGGAATCGGGGCGTGAAGGTTGAAACTCTTAGAGAATGCTATCAAGTCGCCGAGCTTTACTTCTCGAGCTTTCCTAGCTTTCTCTAATCTGGTGGCTTCAGCTTCCTGTTTGATATGCAGCTTAAATTTTTCAAAAGCAGTAAGAGACGCCTTTGTTTTTGCTCCGGTGTCTGCTGTACCTAACGGATTTTCGTTTCTCTCGGGGGTATCCTTAGTCGGCAGATCACTCACTGGCCCGAGAACCGTAAAAGGATTCACTTCTACAACCGGAAGTTTCGCAGTAGAATTCTCGTACAGCTCTTTCGCTTTCTTTGCCTTTCGTTTAGCAGACTTGCTTAGCGGAGCATCCTCTATGCCTGCATTTGATTTCTCCGGAGCCCCGTAGCTGTTAGACCTTCCGTGAGAGGTCACTTGAGAAACTGTAGGTGCGATTAAAGCGCTCGGTTTGACAATTAGACCACCGGAAACAGTATTGACTGGAGCTTCTGAGGCATGGGTAGAGGTGGCTGAGCGATAAATATCCGGACGATTTAGTCCATGGCCGGCATCGCCTAGTGGCTTTGCCGATGGCAGCTTAACAATGTCACCTTCTGGATTCCTGATGATAATTGCTGCGCTCCTAGGGGTTGTGCGTTGGAAAGGGCTACGGGGAGCCACAGCCTTTGCCTGGGGAGTTTGGTGAATTACGGACGCTGGGATTGAAGGAGTTCGGGGCTGGCCTAGGTTGGAGTTTGGCCTTTCGGACATTTGCGGAGGAGTGAGTCCGGTTGCGGCTACATTAGCCCATGTTTGCCTAGGAGAATTTTCTTGTAAAAATCTCTCACTTTCCTTCCACACTTTCTCAATACTTTCTGCGAATTTAGGCGAGGATATATGTTCGTCCACTTGTCCTTCCTTCACTGGCATATCTCTAGTGAACGTCTTGAATGTAGACTTGTCAGATTGCACATAGCCATCCGCATACAAGGGCGGAGCTAAGTCCGCAACTATCCTCTGAGTAGAGTTGTCGAGGCTCTCGTCGATATTTGTGCCATCTAAATGATTCGAGGTAGCTATGCCTGCAGCCAGAGATGGTTGACTTGTTTCCTTTGTAGTATGTAGTGGGATGGGCCTAAGACTGGAGGGCGAGCCATGGCTGCTAATACTTTGGGTTGCTGATATGCTTTGCAAGCCAGCATGGGTCACAGTATCGTATCCCTCAGTGTTAAGAGTAGATTCCCAAGTAGTTCGTTGCCCGTAGTCACTAAAAGGAACTAGACCAGACGTGGAATTTAGATTTAAGCCTAGAAGCCAGTTAACAAATATACCAACAAATCCATTCCTCACTTACCAATCTGCATCCAAGGATGGTCTAAAGCTTGCTGGGCATTCAGTCTATCCCGCGGAATTGGCGCAAGTAGACTTTGAATAAACTCTATGCCAGATTGGTCCAATTGAAGAGACTGATACAGGAATCCCGATGGGTTTTCACAGAATTTATACAAGGAAGGGCCAGGTGGAAACGGGACAACTCCACTTCCCAGCCGATAGACGATGCATCCCAGTGCCCATAGATCTACGGCAGTTGTATATGCAGACTTGTGAGGGTCTTCTCGAGGCACGTAATCTAATATCTCAGGCGCCATGTATGATTCCGTGCCTGTTTGTGTCCGGTATGCGGTTTCCTCGGTGCGTCTTTTAGTTAATCCAAAATCGGCAAGCTTGACCCACCACTGGGGACCCGTTCTACATACTAAAACATTCTAGGGAGATATCAGCACGTGTATCATGAGAATGTTAGCTAGTCGGTTACCTTGGGCTTTAGATCTCGGTGAACGAAAGATTCCGAGTGCATGATCTTCAGACCTTCTAAGATTTGAAAGGTGATGAGCCTGATTTCTGGTTCCACTAATTGTCCAGGCCTAGAGGGCACATTGTGCTCAAGGTCACCTAGGGGAATGTATTCCATAGCCAAGTATACGCTGTCAGAATCCTCGAACCAGCCTAAGAATTCCACAAACACGGCCGCCTCTTTGTATTTCAATTTCGAGAACTCCACTAGAGCCTCAAGCTCCCTTTGATATTCCCTTTTCAGTGTCGATCCGCTTGTCCACAGACGCTTCACTGCCCTCTGCTCGCTCCCCTCCATGAGAACCTCCAAACGAATTTCGCCAAACGCGCCCTTCCCAATGATTCGCTCAACCCTCCATACTTTTTGTTTCGGGACACGTCTCTGACCAGATACCAGGTCGGATACCAAATGTGTCTCTACAACAAGGTTTGCTTCCCGGATAACTTGTGCGTTGATCTTCGTGTGGTCGAATTGAGAGAGATGGGAGAGATGGGAGGACATGGTGGACTCTGGTCATTACAGGGCGCAAGCCTGCGACAGCCTTGCGACAGACTTTATGCCTTTACTATCGCTCTCTATCAATATTAAAGCACTGTTAGTGTCACTTCCATATCATGGCTTCTAAAAGACCTCTGCAAAGAGTCGTTAAGGGTTATGGTGTTCAAGTTACGTCGATTAAATTGAGGTGTTGATCAGGCTTGCCCATCCATCGAATGAGCCTCACATGACGATGCAGGGATACATACCTTCTTATGACTAATCATACAGGACGACAAGGCTTACTTTTCGGATTCAAGAAATGTGCCTTGCCTCTGATAATTTACCGGTGATGGACGACCACTCTCCCCTTTAACTATGCCTCTCTCTACCATCGCTCCTCTCTCCTAACATTCTTAGACCTACCACGCTCATTGTTCAACGCTTAGTCACTTCTACCCCAAAATAACACCAAGAGTGCCCAGACAAATACACACCATGGATAGGGCGCATCATTCGCATTATTTCGATGTTATGGCTTTGCATTATGAGATATCCCTCAGCTGGAGACGTTGAACTTATGTAGTAAACACTGCGACTTGGCTGCGCTCTTACATTACTGGTATTCATGGCGTAGCCTCTTAAGTATGAAAGAGCTTGTCACAGTGGAAAGGAGACCCGCCGCAGAAGATGGCGAAAAGATGAGGCAAAAGTGAGAGATATATAACAGAAACATAGATATGGGGCGGGGTTTCGCATACTTCGCGGCGGATGTGAGTGAGTTATATTCAGTACGCCGAGTTTAATACGTGGAATAGCAACAAAACGATGTAGTGTTCCGCCGAAGTTGCTATTCAACGGGACTGGTGTTGACAACAGGTCTTGGTAATGCAGTAGAGCCTCGTTGTAAGAAAAGCCTTCGGGTCTGCATTGTAAACCCTTATATACAGGACTACGGTACTGTGCTTCCATAATATCTGGAGCTATCGGAGACGACATGGAGGAACATACTGTATATATCGGCTTATTATCATGGTTATTATCCCTAGTACGTAGACACGAAAGCTAGGGACGCCTCAAGATCAAGTGAGGGGCTTCGAGACTATGAGATCGACACCTCAAGATCGGCTCTAAGAAACCAAATCTACCCGCCCGACTCTTAGACTAACAAATCCCCTAGACACACCTAACCCCCCCCTAGACTAATTCAAACCTACACCATCCCATAATAGCCCGTAATCGGCTAAAACAACGTAATTATTTAAGACAGTCCAGCAAGACTGGGAAATTTCGAATGCTGGCAGCCGTAAATTGAACTCGAGACTCAGATGTTATATAGACAGGAAATTGCCGAACGATGCAGACGATCAATGATAGTTAACACGGAGGAAACATGTAAGTACTTTTGTATTTGTATCAGGTAATGGGGCAAGATTAAGTTAAGTTATCACATTGGAGAAATGTCGTTGAGTTAAGGAATCAGATGGTCACTATAGTGGAACCGGGGTGGCCCGTGGCCGCTGGTCCGGATCCAAAGTCACACCTAGACCGGTGAGGCCCAGCGAATTTCGACCTTGGCCCTTGCCAATTCTGTAAATTGCCGCTTTAGATTCACATCAAGGCTGTTGATTGCGGATCCTGCTGCGAAATAATAAGCTGCAGGAGTCGGCACAGAACCATATTGTGTAGTGGAAGAAAAAGGAGATGAAGAGTAATGATGACGACAGCACGTACACTCAAGTAGCAGACGAGGCGTTCCTTAAAAAATAAAATCACTTAACGCTGGCGGTTACTAGCAACTTAATGATGTGCCAGCAGTATTGGCTGCGGCAATAGGGTGCTTAGGATGCGCTGGATGACGTACAAGCGTACTACAAGGGACATTTTCTGTCTTCAATTATATTCTTGTTTCACTGAGGTGTCTTCGATATTTGTTTTGTATATATCTATATAACAAGTACTTTCTAGTAACGAGTAAAATTACAATCCCGCTACCTTCACTGAATGGAACATTTCATCGGCAGGCCACAGGGGCCATCTGTAGTCTCTTCACCTTTCCGTTGGACCGTAGCTCTTTTGTGGGCGTCATCGCCTGCTGCCCTCACATTCTGACCTCTGTTGTTCGATTCCACCGCGTTCGAGCTGTCTCCAGTGGCAACAGTTCTACTCGGTGGTGCAGCTAGTCACGCGAAGTTAACCTTGTTGAGCGTGTTTCCAAAGCTCTCCCCCTGGATAGTTGCGATTTCTAATTCCAGGGGCGTTGGCTGTCTGGATCCATCGGATGCCTGGTAAGCGCCACACATGTCAGTTTAATCCTCATCATGGCGCAGATAGCATAGTTCCTTACCGCGAAAGTTCCAGCTCCCCAAGGAGAGCCTCCGTGAACCTCGGTCAGTCTCGAGATCTGCTCAAAGGCAGTCTTGTATCCGAGAGGGACGTAGACGATGCCGTGGTGTGCAAGCGTAGACATGGCGGAAATCACAGTGCTCTCCTGCCCACCGCCAGGTCCGGCAGTAGAGACGAAGACACCCGCATACTTGCCCCACAGAGCTCCGGATGCCCATAGTCCGCCGGTGGCATCCCAGAAGCTCTTCCACTGCCCCGGGAAGTTTCCGTAACGAGTTGGGATACCAATCAAGAACGCATCATAAGTCGCGAGAATTTCGGGGGTGATAATTGGGACATTTGGTTTAGCAGGAGCGTACATCTTCGTAAGCACCTCTTGTGGCAGGGTCTCTGGAACTCTATGGGGAAGATGCGGTAAGCATGTGGTACTGTACCAGGGATATGACTTTGTCCTTACTGATATAAATCGGCAACAATGCCAGCTTTCTTGAGACCTTCCTGCTCGGCAACCGCCAGCGTGTGGACGTGCCCATACATAGAGTACTAGAAACGAGGAAGATGTCAATTCATGTCGTCATATCAGAACTGGGAGGCGGCGGTGGGAACGTACGAAGACAATTGCTACTTTAGGCGCCATTTTGATATCGGTTGTGGTGGAGATGGGGATCGTTGTGTGTTTTTATTTATTGTTGACTAGGCGGGATGATGGTATAGTGGAGGATATGCATAGGAAGGTGGGATGCGACGGCATTATATACTAATTCCCCCTCCATGGGATAATGTGGGGCACGACAACAAAAACAACAAAAACGAGTATACCTAAGTTCAACCCACTGAGGTGCTTGCCGCTCCAGTATCGTATAATGAGTTGTGCGTTAGGTCCTTTGTAAGTGATTACAAGATTATATATCGTGGATTGCACATCATCAGTCAGCCTCTTTCCGTCTGCCCCACCTTACATAATGCCAAACGGTGATGACTGAACCTACAGTACAACGGAGTCAGGGCCAAAAGTAGTTCGTATGGGTCTGTGCTCAAATTTCAGTAAACGAGTGTCTTTTTGTATGGGAAAAAGCACAGACCCGTACGTATACTTATGGCGCCGTACTGTAAGTACCCTACACAGCCGCCGGAACGTCGTTGCCTTCCGGCGCTGAGGTATCCAGAAACGCAGACGTGGAGGCACCGTACCTGGTACCACCCGAACCAAAAGTCATTTCTCAAAAATCATTAATAAGAAATCTCATAGGCCCAGTTAATCCAAACTATGTCTTTGGGTCTTTCAATTAAATTTTTTATTAACATAAGTAGTTATACTAAGCAACAGTAATCAACACGAAAAAAACCCCTCCTTAGCAATCAATTATGGATCCTACAGAGGTAAACGTCCCAGATGTCAAGGACATGAATATCGATAACATCACCCAAAACACCATCCTCATAAACTCCCAATGCGAAAGCGAGCGAGTCAAATATCTCTTCGAGCGCCTCGTCACGCATCTCCACGACTTTGCCCGCGAGACTAGGCTTAGTACACAAGAATGGAAAGCCGCCCTCGACTTCCTCGTTACCGTCGGGCAGATCAGCAGCGATGACCGACATGTAAATCCTTTTCCCAATCTTCGTTTTCTTTGGCAGAATGCAACCTAACACAGCAACTCAGGAATTCATCCTTCTCTCCGACATCCTCGGCCTCTCTCTCCTCGTTGACGCAATCGACCACCCTAAGCCCCCCTCCAGCACTGAAGGTTCCGTCCTCGGGCCATTCCACAGCCATAAAGCCGAGGTCGTCCCCTCCGGCAGCGACATCTCGTCTGACCCCAAAGGCAGGCCCTGCCTTGTGCTCTGCACCATCAAAGACCCGTCCGGGGCGCCGATCGAGGGCGTCAAAATCGACATCTGGGAGACGGACAGCAGCGGGCACTACGATGTACAGTATGCGGAGCACGATCGCCCCGATGGGCGCTGTGTCATGACGAGCGATGAGGAAGGCAGATTCTGGTTCAACGCGATCGTGCCGGTCAGCTATCCGATTCCGCATGATGGGCCAGTAGGAAAGTTGCTCAAGCTCCTGAAAAGACATCCGTGGAGGCCGGCGCACATGCATTTTATGTTCGAAAAGGAGGGTTGGGATCATTTGATTACGTGAGTCTGGTCCGCTTTCTATCACTCCTTCACGTTGTCGCTGAGAGACGGACGCGAGAATTCTCAATTATAGCGTGGGCTGATCTTCTATATATGTAGGGCATTATATATCCACCCAGACCCCTATCTCACATCGGACGCCGTCTTCGGGGTGAAGGACTCCCTGATCGAAAGTCTTGGAAGTGTCTCCGCGGAGCAGGCAAAGGCGTACGGAGTTCGAGAAGGCACGGCGCTGATATCGCGTGATTTCGTACTGGTGTCGGACGACGAGACGCAGCGGTTGAGGGATAGCAATGCACTAGCGGCGATGGCGGATTTGTTTCCAGGTAAGAAGATCAAGTTGCTTGATCATTTACCTGTGCCTGATCTCGATTGAGCCGTATCATCTTTGTCGGCGTTACGCTCATAAACATCCTATCAAGATAACTCTAAGCAACTGTCCATAATCAATGTGATAACTGCCCATATATCATCCGTAGATCGAGCGCGTTGTCATCCAAATCTACGTAAATCATGAACACTCACCTCGCCACCCCCCATCCACAAACACATCCACGCAAGACATTTCCTCAACGGCCATACTACCCCCCTCTTGACATCTCCCTCACACCCATCCCATAGCGCGTGCTAGCAACCCCGCTTCTCTGCCCGTGGGCGTTCAGCCACGGCGCGTTCAGCCACCCGGTTTCGCGGGGTGCCCGGAAGCATTCAGGCAGCATCCCAGCATTTATTGACGCCGGACGTGCTCCTGACAGGACCGTGCCATATGTCCGGACTCCGACTTTGGAGCTCAATCCCGGCGCTGGCATGGCTGATGCGATAGGTCGTTAATTCCACTCCGCAATGAGTGCGGGGATGGCTGATGGATGCTATATGCTAGGACTAAGCAAAAAAACGCCGTCTAGTTGTGGGGAGGGCGGGCATGCTAGTACCGGAGGAAGTTCACTGTGTAATGATACGGCTATGGTGTACGAGTCTGGGAGTTACGCCATGGAGCAAGAGTGCTCTGCTGCTTGCCTACGGCTTGCTATCTGCGCCTCGTCGCTAATCGCCGCATGGCTCTGTGGCGGAGAAGTATGGGCGATGTACCACTGTTGAATATGTTTAGAGACACCATCGCTGTTACCGCGGGATGCAAGCCTTTTTTATCAGAGCCTCCTTTCTTTTAACGGACTTGTACGACACGACGACAATAATTGCACTATAGCCTATACATTATTTGTATCGCGTATTTCTTACTCAAATCAACCATGGTACTTGTGATAGGTGGCGGCATCGCAAGTACTCACACCCTAGAGGAGAGTGAGGGATAAGGGAATGTAACAGCGAGCGAATGTCTCCCTTCAGCCCATAAATTCCGGATTATAAGTCTGATTATAAATCTCTGTCATTTTGTTGAGATGATTAATAAAATTTCCAATTATACACATGCTCTGAATCTCTAACAAATAAAGACACTTTCTGTTTGGTGGCTATTATCCACCATTAAATCCGCTCACACTATATGTCAAGTCTCGGGAAAAGATGTAAATTCAACAACCTAAGTAGCCTCATCAATAATACACTCAAATATTCCTCTAACTCGTCTTAAAGTGTGGTTGCCCAGCCCAAGCCCGCAGCTCCTTTCCATATCGTTGCAGGATTAATATGATGATGAATCCCGCAGCGCAGATACCGGCTTGAGTGCCGAAAGATTTCCTGGTGCCTTGTTCGTTGGCCCAGGTGACCTTTTTTACAATTAGTTTTTGGAACTGAAAGCGAGAATTCGCGTCATACGTACCTGGAAGTATGAAATAATAAAGCCACCCGCAGTACGTGCAAAGTTGACCCATGATGCGACTTCTCCCGAGGCCTGGAAAGAGATGTTAGCGCCTGAAAAGGAATTGTAGGAATGGTTTGCCGTCTCACCTCGGGATACGAGTCTAGGTTGTAAGCATTGACACCGACAGTGGCGATCATAACGCCAAAAACATACAGTCCCCATCCAACAGAGGTCACCATATAGTGATATTTCTCTTCCAAGCAAAATCCGAGAAGGACCAAACCCGCAATAATGAATGGCGTGCTAACCCAGATAACATTGAGGCGAGCCTCGGGCTCAAAAATACCATGGTTGCGTTTCATCGACAGGCGAGCGACGAAATCATGAAGCCAATGCCCGGCCAATTCCCCGAGAAGAGCGGCGACAACGGGAGTGAAGTAAAAAAAACCTGTGGTGATCAGCAATGCAGACGGAAGGAACCCAAGACTGCGCTTACCAATCTGCTTAGGTCCAAAGCTGTACAATGGAGTCAAGAAGATTGAGAGCGTGGTGTTAATTCCGACAACCCAGGCAAATGTAAGCATGTAGTAAACGACGGTCAAAAATACCGGCAGCTTGCTGATGGCAATGAAAGGTCGTAGGAGAGCTTGGGTGATGGTGTTGCGATGCCTACGACCCTTCCATTGAGCGATGCCGAGCATGCGGCTGACGTGAGAGCCGCGCGCCGGTTGCGCGTCTATAGGAATTCGGCGATCGTAGTATGTTTCGTCCGCGAATATCATGATCAAAATGAGGCAGAGGCCAGTCATTATAGTATAAAGACCGAATGCCCATTGCCATTTGACGGTATCAATTATGAACGCTGTGAACATGGGTCCGAAGTAAGGCGAGAGAATGATGAATGCGGACCAGATGTTGATTTTTCGGGCGTGCTCATGGAAGAAGTACATGTCCTTAATGAACATGAGCCCACCACCTTGCGCTACTGTTGAGAAGAAGCCATTGAGGATACGAGCGGCCATGAAGGAAGGAAAGGTCGTTGCTGCTGCACACCAGGCTGCAGTTCCTACAGCCAAGGCGATAAAGTAGAAGAGAACCGGATATCTTCCAAAGTATGCAGAGAGAGCAACTGCTACCACGCCACCAGCGCCGAGCATGAACACGTTGCCTACTTGAGAGTGGTTGATCTCGTCTGGAGTCATACCCCAGGCTCTGAGCATACCGTTAGGATCAGCATGTGGACAAGTAACTGTCAAAACAGGATGGCAATTGCTTACGCAGCTTGCGGCAAGAGAGTGACAGCACCAACGGCAGATCCAAAATCTGGCAGGAAAGCTACACAAAGTCAGTACCGTGAACTAAAACCTCACTAGCGAATACTGGTCATACCAGTACAAGATATCACAAAGAGAATAACGTTCTTCTTTGTCTGACTCCAGTTTAATGGATCATTGGGGTCATCGCTAGGTTGGGGGACGAGGGTTGTACGGCCATCAGAGCTGGTTTTGAGATGCCCGGTGTCAACGTGGCCGAGCTCAGGGTTGAGAACGTAGCCCTCAAGCTCACCGAGCTTATCTAGGTCGACGACAGTTTCAACATGGTTGGTCAATTTCTCATCTACACTATGACCAAAGTCCTTTCCGTTGTAGGACATAGCGGTGATATGGGATCGTCTCTCGTTTCTAGAAATTGGATGCGCTGCGTCGATGAAGGACGAGGGGGGAAATTGGACAAGATTAAAGCACAGATGCTTAAAGGGAAAAGGGGAAGAATGTTGATGACTTTCTGGGGTTTCCTCAGATGCGTTTGGAAGAATGAGTCGAAGAGCGAGGAGGAATGGATCTCATATTTTAGAGATCCGGAAGGCATGGGGCCCCACACTACACTTCTGATAGTTAATGCGGGGGACCCGGCTAGCTTGAGATATTTACGTAGCTTGTCTCGAAGCACATGGTTACCCCGCAAGTGTGGAGGAGAAGTGCGCACTAATTGACGCTGCAGGCTATATCATAGTTTATCAAATGAGAATTACATGTAAGTTAGTGGGTTAATAATAATCGATCCGTGTAAGAGTATTGTAGGAAGGTCCGTTAACGGATTCGATGTATCTCTTTGCTCCAACGCCTCCTTTCCTTGCATTTAGGTCACCTGTCGTGTAAAGTAAGTTTGTACGTATACCAAAGTAGAATGAATTCTAAATCAATTGTGCCGCTGTGTGTCGAAGTTGCTTGCATAGCATGGTTCGAGAGCGTGCCCGTATAGAGTTTATTAGTCATCTGTTTGATCTGGGTACTTACATCATTACCTAGAGTTGTGCCTGTCTGTCCGGAAGGCATCCATTGTCTAACTGTTGCGGGGATCACTACCGGCAGCGCTAGACACCCCTGCCGGCCGATTGAAGCCCCGTCTCCAAAATCGTCAAAACTCGCAGCCACTAGCCAACCGGACAAATGAGCCACAAAATGCGAAAGATGGAGACGCCGAAGAGGTAACCACGGAGTACGAATGCATAGGAAAGGCTTGACTAGAAGGACTGATGGCTGGGCCGGGATCGCAACGGTGTAAACTGCCGATTGACGGAGGAGACAGCGTCGAGAAGGAAGGCCTGACCGCAACATCTACCTGCACATCCGGAAAGAGCATATACACGACGGGCCATGGGTCATCGACCCCTCAGTTTCCCGGATGTCTGCTTTGCAACTTTCCGGGGAACTGTGGGGGTCTCAAATTCACAGGTCAGCCATGACAAAGCGCGTCGCGCATAGGAGCTGTTAAAGATCTCGCCAACAACTAATCTTATTTATTTTTTGACGAATCAACCTTCCTTTTGCTGGCCTTGCTGTTCTCATATTGTAACCCTTCTATTAAACTCTGCAAAATCCTACAATGCCAGTCTTCACTGAGACATCAAGCTCATGGCGCGATCTTCGCATTTTGCCATCCTTTGCACCTCCCCTTCCTCGGCTGACCCCGCCGTTAGTAAGAAATGTAGTCGAGGAAGCAGAAAGATACGAAGTTGTTGTGATCGGAGTAAGTCAAAAGCTGACGATGTGTCGTGGCAGCTGGACTGACGCAACCAACCCCTAGGCAGGACCAGCAGGCCTATTTCTCACTACTTTACTCGCCCGTTATGGACTGTCTGACGAGTCTATGATCTGCTTCGATTCCAAACCTGGAACCTTGAAAGCTGGTCAAGCTGATGGTCTCCAACCGCGCACACTCGAGGTCTTTCAAAGTCTCAATCTCGCAACCGAAATATTAACAGAGAGCTGTCATATGACAGAGGTAGCTTTCTGGAACCCCAAAAGCAATTCAGCCGACGCTCCGACAAATGGATCCAACGGTGCCAAAGCAACCGAATCTGGCAGTAGAGGCATTGAGCGGACCTCGTTTGTACCAGACGTTGTGGTTGATGCAAGATTCAAGCATGAAATAACCATTCACCAAGGGCGCATTGAGCGGATATTGGATGAGAACCTTCACCGATACTCGAAACGGGGAATTATTCGCTCTACCGACTTCGAGCATTTTGAAATTGACGCAGCTTCTGATCCAGAGTACCCCGTCAAGATCACGCTTAGTTCCCCGATAGATGGAGCAAATAAAGGTTCCAACGCAGCGGGCCGGACTGTCCGATCCAAGTATCTGGTGGGAGCAGATGGTGCACATTCGCGCGTCCGTAAATGCATGGGCTTGAAACTTGAAGGGGAGACAACAGACCATATTTGGGGAGTATTAGACTTCGTCTGCGACACAGACTTCCCCGACGTTCGAAAACGTTGCGCGATCCATTCTGATGCAGGATCCATTATGATCATCCCGCGGGAAAGAATAGCCACTGGCGAGTATCTCACTCGGCTTTATGTACAAATCAAGGAACAGATACCGACAGACGTCAATGAGAATGTGGAAGCCGAAGAAGCTCACAGGGCCAGCGCGAAACAACGTCGTTCTGCTATAACCTATCAGTCTATTCTGTCGCAGGCCGAGAAAGTCATGTACCCATACAAGATTGGCGTGAAGGCTGGTACTGAACCAGATTGGTTTGCTGCGTACCAAATTGGTCAGCGAATGACACCAGAATTTACCATGAAAGATGCCGAGGGTATTGAGCGGGTATTCATTGTCGGTGATGGTAAGCTGCAGTTGCCATAAATCTACATCATACCCATTCGGCTAATAATTTGCAAGCTTGCCACACACACAGTCCAAAAGCTGGCCAAGGCATGAATGTCTCTATGATGGACTCCTACAATCTGTCATGGAAGCTCGTACACAGCATCAACGGGCTCTCACCAAAGACGGTGAATCAGTCCGATCCAGTTCTCTCCACATTTGGCGAAGAACGCTTGACTACAGCCAGACATCTCATTGATTTTGACACCAAGTTTTCCTCTATGTTCTCTGGCCAGATTTCTGAAGTGGGGGAGGCTACAGTGGCTGGAGGCCTGACACACGATGACTTTCTTAAGATATTCCTGGATGGAAGTGGCTTCACAAGTGGCTGCGGTATTGAGTACCAAGAAAGCCGACTGGTGAGGAGCCCCTGCATGACTGAGGCGGGGAAAACTTTGATAGCAGGCACAGATTTCCTAGGAGGCACATTGAAGGCTGGAAGACGAGTCAACGACAGCATAGTGACGAGATTTGCGGATGCAAATCCCCGGCATCTCCAAGATGGTGAGTGCAAATATATCAATTCCATTATGTTTCCTTTCATAGCAACTAACGAAACGCTAGAACTTTCATCGATCGGACGATACCGCATCCTTGTCTTCACAGCGCGAGACCTCGCATGTACTGGAAGCTCATCAGCAGATTGCCTCGTTCAATTATGCGACTCCATCATGCATCAATACCCTGCAGGAGTATTAGAGCTTCTCATCCTGTATCCTCCGCGCGAGAATCGATTCGAATGGGTTGACCTTCCCAAGTGCGTGAAACGAGATGCAGAAATGAGAACTTTTGGTGCCAATGAGGAGGTGTATAACAAGTACGGCGTAGACACGACAAGGGGAGCCGTAGTTGTGGTTAGGCCAGATGGCTATGTGGGAACTATATGCGCAATCGAGGATGGTGAGGGGCTTACGAGTTACCTGGATGACTGTCTTGTGCGCGTGGAAAAGACAAATGCGAGTGCATAAGGGAACAAAGCGCATGACTGTATCACTGATTAGTTAGCATTGCGATTGGATAGGCGAATAATACATATTTTTCGATTAACTCAGCATTGACGTGAAAGCTGTCGGTTTGTATTAACAGCCTGGCTCCGCAGCGGTTTCCAACACAAATTGTGTAGGGAATTCAATGGTATCCCACCAGCTGGCGGTCCGCCAGCTAGACTGACGAAATTCCCAGGGGTTTTGGGTAGGCCCCTAGAACTCCTGAAATAATACGTAGGCCCATTAGATCGTATAGTAATCTAATTGATTCGTTTTATATACTCTACGGTGCTATATACCGTGACCGTTGTAGAGCCGCCGATCCGACTGCCGAAGTGTGAATTACTAGTCACAGGAGTACACTGGTCATATGCTCACGTGACCTCAGCGGGGCGACTGAAATTTTGCGTGCTCTGTCAGTGCTTACAATTGGCGTTTCGCTGTGACCTGCTACCTCCACAGTTCAGTCCCACCCGTTCAAGCATGACAATTTCCTCATTAATCGTTTCATCAAGGGTTAAAACTCGCCTGTTCATTAACCTACTAATCATACTTTAGCTATCCTTTTGCTATCGATGCCTATCACTCACCAGCGAAACGACTTCATGTGACGTGCCACCCTATCAGAATCTACGACACTGCCCTGCATCTGGCTCCTGAGCACAATGGAGACCACCTCTGCCTGTAATAATCACTCGTTTCTTTGCCATTTCTCAGCAGTTCATCAGGCTGACGGGTTAAATAGCTCCTCCGCAGAATCGTAGGTCCCAGGCACGTGTGCCGCAAGCATGCCAAATGTGCAAAATAAAAAAAACAAAGGCACGCTCAACCGGTCTATATGATGCGAATCCCTTCATGAATCAAGATTGTGGGCTGATCAGCTCATTACGTATAGTGTGGTCAGACTGTACCCTGTAAAAACTGTGAATGTATGCAGAGAGTTCTTTACAGCTTCTACGCCGGCTCAGCGACCACGGTAAGGTCGTCGGGTCGTGTATTCGCATTCGAAATTCTCTTTTGTTAAGATTTCAAGTGTTGTGCTAAGAGATGCGTAGCCCATGGCTGGACTTGTATCTACGAGAAGAAGAATCGAGGCAGTCTATCAGCGCATGGTACGAAGCGAAGCCAGGGTCAGAAGGCCGCGCTTGCAACGGACTCAGAAACTCCAGATCTAGCAGTTTTACAAGAAGTATCAGGAGCTCCAAGAGCCCAGAGTCTTTTATCTAAATCAGCAACCTTCAGCACTGCAGAATCGGGAGAAAGTATATTCTATGAAGACAACACGCCACCTGTATCGTATACCTCACTCCGAGACAGAGAAAAAGAGCGAGACGGTAAGGCACTCTCAAGTTTAGGGGGTTAGTCTGCGCTGTGGTGGGGGATGTCGTGACGAATCTAACTCTAGTGTAGAAGATCTTGAAACTGTCTCCGGCGAAAATTCGCAAGAGAGCGAGCCTTTACGCGATGTCAATCAGCACACGACGGGTAGAGAATACTATGGGCGCTCGTCAAACTTCGCCCTTCTCGGACAACTGTTTGCCCATGCGCGCTCAAAGTTGTCTGCCAGTAGGAATTCCGTGCCGTGTCAACAGTCAGAATTGTTAGCAACTGCGGCTACCTCAGAAGGACCTATCCGTAACTCTGGACTCGATCCCCATCGTCCGGCAGGAGAGAGTCAGACGACCAACAAAAGTCCACTGGGAGCTGATAGGTTGTCTATCGTCAACCTACTCTACGATGATGAAACATCTGTCAGTGAACCAAATTCAAAGCTCCTCGTTGCTACGCATAAAGCAAACGTTCGACCAGACACTGCTGCTTATGTACACAGTCACCCCCAAAATAGAGATACAGATTCAAATGAATTCGCAACTACGGATGATTTTCACACTGCCAGGTTGGCAAACAAGACAGAACGAGTCGCCCCTGTTCACCCTTACAGGAGAGGGACTTTCCCAACTAATCAAGCAAGCGATAATTACGGACGAAGTCGTACCGAGTTGGCAATAGAGAAGGAATACTTGAGAATCTTCTTCACCAATTTGTATTATATTCATCCTTTTCTTTCTCAAACGCAGTTTGAGGCACGTTGCGAAACAACGATCTGGTCACGATGGCCTTTGACGGAAATAGCCCGAGGCGACTTACATTTCGTCGCACTCTACAACGTTATTCTGGCTGTTGGTTCACTCATAGGAAGTCAGGACACATTTATGGGCCATAGGAAGCAGCTAGATCATGATCTCGGTGCTAGTCATAGTGATATGTCAACCGCTACCTCGTCTATCCAGCTTTCGAGGATCTTTCTGGATAGATCAAAAAGGTTACTTGGGGATTGCTTTGAAGTCTGCTCTTTAGAAAGCGCCCAAACACTGATGTTAATGGTAAGTCATCACTTAGAGCTCAGCTATCTCGAACGAGAAGTTACTGATTCGAGTTTCGCTGTGGCAGTCACTGTATTGGCAGAATGCCTTGAAGCCTCATGCTTGTTATATGTATAGTGGGATGGCTGTACGTACGGCTCTTGCCATAGGATTACCGGATGCATCGATGCCTCAATCGGTTGAATGGCGAAACTCCGCGAGAAAAACTTGGTGGTGAGTTAATTATGATCCTAACAACATTGTCCGAATGCCAAACCTCCCTGCGTCAAGCAGTACTGACAAGTTTACCTCTCGTGTAGGGCAATCTATTCTCAAGAAGTGTAAGGTTATGCCGTGTGTGTAATGGGGGGTTTTTTTTTCACAGCTGACAAGTATGTTCAAAGTGATATGTGTTGTTCCTCTGGACGAATGAGCAGTCTGTTGGATCCATCAAGCTATGATATTTCCTTCCCTGAGATCAGTGTATGCTATTCCAATTCAGCTCTATCTGAATATCGCATAAACTGACCATGTGGGCGAGTTTAAGGGCACATCAAACTCCGCTAAAACCGACACTGAAGCAAACCACGTCGCCATCATTCCAGAAATGGTTAAATTTGCAGCGCTTCTGTTAAGAGCATCGAAAGAGATATATCATGAGGCAAAGCATCTATCCATGCTAGAAAAATCGAAGATTGCGTTTGACCTGGATTCATGCTTTACAGAATGGAGAAACAACCTTCCTTCATGGCTCGGTCCTGGTTCGAATGCTCTAAAAGAGCCTGAATGGGTTGGCAAACAAAAGCTTGTCTTAGAACTCCGTAAGCCCCTCATCTATGCACAGTAAATGGTAGTAAATTAACGTATCTCGCAGGATATCAAAATGCCAAAATACTGCTGCATCGGCCATTCGTAGCTGCATCTGACGTTCAACAGTCCCTTGGCTTCGGCGCCAACGTCGAAGCCTGCCTCACCGCCGCCCGTCGCACAATCAGCCTTCTCTATGAGTCCTACCTCCACCGCCACTACTTCCGTTCGTGGCGCTACAACACCACCTACACGATCTACGCCGCCACAATCATCCTATACCTGATCCTGCTCGACTACAGTGTCGTCTCCACTGAAGACCTGCTCGCTGACGTCCAGAAATCCCTCGACATCCTAGCCTCTATGGACGAGGCACGCGTTGCACGCCGCTGCTTCGACCTCATCCAGGAACTGCTGGAATTTACACAGAGCCACGTTCGGCAGCGCCAGCGGCTTGAGCGCCAGGATACCCGTCATGCGCAATATCCGCTTTCCATGCAGGATCCTGTGCCTAGATTTGAGATGGACAGAAGTGTAGAGGCGAATCAGGGGTTCTTAAGTCCCGCGCAATCGAATATGGATGGTGCTACTTGGGCGATGAATCCTTCGATGAGCGGGATATGGGCGAGCATGATGGATCCCATAGCTCTGGAGGGCTTTGTAGTCGGCGACGAACCGATTGAGGGGATGGTGTATGATAACTCTTGGTTTGGGGCGATGTGATGTGATGCAATAGGCAATTGGAGCAAGGCAGAGAGTACTAGTCGTTCCTTTCCCGTTCGCTGTCGGCCAAGTGACACAAATAAGTAGTCTGATTTATGATCTACTGGAAACCTAGCTTTGGAAAATTGAATCAAATTTCCGAGTTCACACGGAGGCATTCCCCTTTGGTACGCACCCACCCTGCCTGATAATATTATCAACGAGTCCCTAGCAGTTATATATCGTCTCTGACCTTCCTCACCAGCAATCGAAACAACCAGCGTGCTCCCCTCGACTCCCACAACTCCAACTGTTACGAGGCACTGCGACTACAATCGTCTGATTTTATTGCTCAAGAACTCACCCATCACGCAGCGGTTTCTCATTTTCAGAGGCGAATCCGTCTTTGCGCAAAGTTCACTACTTATAGGTACTTGAGTGGGAACCGGATAGCGGCCCCTCATTGTCATCCTTTGATGAAAGAAGTTCGATAAATGTAGTAGTATCATGCGATACAATAGAATCGCAAGCATGGCAACAAGTTTGTTGGTAGCGCCCTATGTGTGTGTAGGTTTAGCAAAGTCATACGAATGCATAACAATAAGTTATTATAGATATAGGCCGTCTCGGTGCAGCGGTGGCTTTGTGACTATCCAATTGTTGCCGATGACGTTGTGATGCCGGAATGACGGATCACTTTGTTTCGGAAGGTCTGGGTGGAATTGCCATTGCTGCGGAGTGGTAGCGAATGCCTTCCGGGCGGGGTTCAGTGTTGGAGTAGCTGCCTTCCGGCCGGAAGGGGCCGGTCCCGGCATCTTGGAAATCTTCCCGGCCAATGCATAGGGTTACTCTGTAAACTCTGGTAGAAGATCACAAGACTAACCAGTCTTCATTTGTTAGAAGCACGATTTATCTTCTTTTATCTTCTTCTAGTTTCTTCTTTTCTTTTCTTCTTTTCTTCTTTTCCTTTATCCTTATTTTGAAATGAGAATAGTCTCCTCGGCATCATGAGTGTCATGCAAAACTTCACCTACAATGCCTCCCCTGTCCGGGTTGTCTTTGGTAGCGGTACTGTCAAGCAGCTCTCTGCGGAAATCTCCCGTCAGAAGCTGACTGCACCTCTGCTTGTCTCGACTCCAGGACAAGTCAATGAAGCAGAAACCTTGAAGACAAATCTTGATGGCAAGATCGCCGGCATCTTCACTGAGGCGACGATGCACACGCCGACAAACGTCACCGACAAGGCGGTTGAATTTGCAAAGTCCGTAAAGGCAGACGCTGTTGTGTCGATCGGAGGTGGAAGTACAATCGGACTTGGAAAGGCTATCAGTATTCGTACTGGTTTGCCTCATATCTGTATACCGACAACGTATGCTGGGTCAGAAATGACTCCGATTTTGGGCGAGACGGCAGATGGACAGAAGAAGACTAGGAACGATCCTAAAATTCTCCCAGGCACTGTCATCTACGATGTCGACTTCACCATGACTCTGCCGGTAGCACTGAGTGCCACGAGTGGTGTGAATGCAATTGCGCACTCAGGTAAGCTCCTGTAGTGCCTGTCCATGTATAGTCTTGCTAACAGATTTTAGTGGAAGCGCTTTATGCTCAGAATACCAACCCCATTATCAACCTTCTTGCCCTTGAGGGCATTAAGGCTCTCGCGGAGTCCCTCCCCATTATCGCAAAGTTGCCCTCGGATGTTGCTGCCCGCACAACAGCCCAATATGGAGCTTGGCTCTGTGGCATGTGTCTCGGATCAGTTGGAATGGCCCTCCACCATAAAATCTGCCACACCATTGGAGGATCATTTAATATGCCCCATGCGGAAACCCACACGATCATGCTGCCTCACGTTCTAGCATATAATTCCCCAATGATCCCCGACGTAATGAAAAAGCTAGCCGACGTGTTCCCCGAGAGCAACGGCGATGCCGTCCATGGTCTCAACGTTCTCCTAACAAAGCTCGAGGTCAAACGGGGACTGAAAGACTTCGGATTTAAGGAGGAAGATATTGACAAGGCTGCAGATATTGCGGTTAGCCACCCTTATTACAATCCACGACCAGTTGAGAGACATTCAGTCCGAGAACTTATTCGAAGGGCGTGGGCTGGAGAGGAAGCTAAAGCAGATCTATAAAACTGAATGACGAGGGAAGCAGACCAAACTTGGCATTTGTACCTGACGTATCACGCTATAGCGGAGATCTAGAGCAGGCGGCATGGGCCTATAAGGATATCAACGCAGTTGCAAAAATAACGAAGCCCGACTGCCGTTGTGGTAGCCGCTATCGAAGGGCTTAAGCGCTCTCACGTTGTCTCCTTTACTTACATAATCGCGGAACTACTAAATAATGGCCACCTGCCCCATGCTTAGCTTTGTTCTACAACTTGGCTGCATTATTTGGCCCCCTACTGTCATCCGCATCCTAAACATAAACTGTGCATCCGGTGGTCCCCCTATAAATTATCACCTACCCTTAGGTCAAATTCCTACTCTTAACGCAGATCCTAACTAAGTAATTAAGCCTAAGTTATGTTAGTTAGAGATCGCCAAAACTTTGCCAGTCCGCAGCACGCCAGTGGCTGGTCCCCGATGCTGCTATGTGCATGGTGTTTTGCGAAAATAGCCCGTCAAAGTCGGAATCGGTGCTGTCTGTAGATCAATCTTCTGCAATGATTCGGCTTTGCCTATCCTCTAATGTTGGTGTTGACGGGGCCATGTTAATTGAGTAACAGATCTAAACGATGGGTGAAGGAGCAATTTCTAGACTGATACAGAAGTTGGAGGGATATTGCTCTTTATAAGTAGGAGACCGCCTTCTTATATGCTCCTCCATACATCATAACTTGCGTTTCCAGTTACATAATCTACGCCAGCCGTCTTGTGGCAGTGCTCCGACCTAGCCATATCTACAGGGCCGATGATATGCGGAGCTATCTTAGCCTTGTCATCTAGTAAGAGTACTTAATTATTATCTTAAGAAATCTAGCTTTACCATTTTTAATGAGATACGAGCGGTTCAAGGGTGTGGAGTCTCTACCTCATACACTTCGACAGCGCTAAGATCGAGAATAACGGCAGTACAAACTCCTTTCCAACTAAACATAAAAGGGGCTAGGAAGCATCTAATGACAGCTAAAGTAATTTCAAGCCGCTAGTCTTGGGAGGGCTTTTCCAGCTACGCCACCACCCGCTCGTTGTTATAAGAACATCGCTTCTACTCTTCAGCCTACCTCACTTCTAACTTCCCTTAATAACAACATCCTATTTCTAGGACCTTCTTGACAATGTTAGCTACTAATTCTTACTTAGTAAAACATAGCGACAGTGCACGTTTTCAGGTGAAGAAGGATTGAAATATGATTGACCCTAGAGGTAAGTGATACCACATTACGGCGTCGTGTCTTGCTAATAGAGGAACAGACTGTCTAGTAATAGTCTACGGCGCTATCCCCTCGAAGCCTACTAATTAACTCCCTCATAAGAAGCCACGGAAGGGAAAGAGGAGTTAGAAAATCGCTCAATACTACTCTTAGGGCAGTGCTTCCCGATCCGTCCTAGAAGACGAGGATTCGATCGTAGTAGTCCTTAGTATAATGCACTTAGAGATAAGAACTGGCTCCACAGACTCATGGATGCAAATGTCACGCAGCTACTAGAGCAGTCCCGACACTCTTTCTCCATTTCTACCGTAGATGTTAAAGAAGCCACCGTGAGTAATAAATAAGCGTAGGGAAAGGATAAGCGTGCTAGTAAGATTACCCTAATAATATATATTTCTATCTAAACTCTAGGAGATGTTCTACTTAGAATACGCCTTACTTAACCCTCTTAGAGTAGCTATATACATGTCGGCGATTCTGCATTGGGAAATTAGGGGGTCTGTGATAGGGAAAGCGCCGCTATAGCGCCCTCGCTGTTCGAACGAATAGTACCCGCCCATGCTAAGGTGACGTCGAATATAAATCTAATGCTGTTTCCACCTCAACTTACCCTAACTGCTCTCGAACAACTGCCCCCAGTTCTCGCTCATCGAGCAGAGGCCTCGCAGCCTACAACCTTATCTTGCTCGTTCTTCGTAGGCCTAGCCTCTAAGACCCGCATTTCCTACGAGTGCATCCATCTGGTTGACCCATGTGTTTCACAATGTAGTGGCAGCTTTGATAGCTCATTATTCGAGCTAAGCCCTGCATTAGGCGAGAGAACCCCAGTTACCTGCTACCTTATAATAAGAACTTAGTTAATATATCTAACCCTCTCGGATATATCTTCTTCTTGATTAACTGTTTCCTTCTCACCACCTTCCGAACTGGTGTCAATTTTCGTTGGCTCGGTCTCTGGTCGGCCAAGAGACTTATCTGTAACGACTCTATTGTCATCCCAGTCCGAGCCTTGCCATTGCGCAGCAACCGGCCCTTTGAAATTCTTGCGTGCATGGACGAGATACCAGGCTCCGCTGATAGCGGCGAACCCGGCAAACACGACGCTAGCGTAGTTCATGGATGATGCGGTAACGGGGATGGAGACGGGCATGCTGAAGATGATCACTGAGAAGAAGATCCATGCCACGCTAATGCCGTTCACAATGTAACCCGCGCGTTTGAGAGGGAAGAGCGAGTGTTTGACAGCTTCCCGGCCACGAAGAAGGTTGACAAGGATAGGGGTGCAGTAGGAGGCGTTCAGGCAGATGGTGGCCACTCCAGTAAACGAGTTGAATGCTGCAGAGGAGCCAAAATACAGACAACCAAGGGCGCAGTCAACAAACGCGGAAAGAAGCAAGGCTGATAGCGGGACGTTGAGTGTCTTGTTGACCTTTTTCCACAGCTTGTATCCAGGAATTGCGCCGTCTCTAGCAAAAGCGTATGTGCATCGAGAGGAAGCAGTCAAGGCGCCAACTCCGGCAAAGAAGAGGATCCCCAGAATCAGCAGTAGCAAGCAGAAGCCAGCAGTCTTTGAACCTGTGGCCCTTGTTAAAATAAGACCGATAGGCTGCCCATTGGCCACATCGAGGAGCAGTTTCACGTCTGGTAGTACGAAGAGGATGGGAATCAGATATACAACGCCAGTAAGGCCGGCTGCAGCAACTGAGAGGATGATGGCTTTCGGAACTTCGCGCTCTGGGTTCTGGACTTCTTCACACATGGAGGCAACCATGCCATATCCTGTTAGGACGTAGGCGCCTGCAGTTCGTTAGCGTCACTATCCATAATGGCAGTTGTACGATATAAGAGGAGCATCCCGTACCTTGCAAAAGCCCAACAAAAAAGGACCAGCCCGCTGGCCAGCCACTAGCAGATGGATCGTAGTGGGTAAAGACCGTTTTCGCGGACCTCTTATGATCACACATGGAAAGCAGTGTAACCAATAAAATGAGGATGCTAATGCCCGTCCAGTAGATGCATACTTTGTTGATCTGGTCAAGATAGCGCGACCCAAAGGCATTGACAAGCGTGCAGATAAGCATGACAGCCCAGAAGCAAAGCACTGTCTGCCACTGATTAGGCGTAAACTCCTCATCCCAAATTGATATCGCGCTCAATATCAATTGCGCACCAGAGAAGTTGATAGAGAGTGTAACAGTCCAGTTGCCAACAAGGGTGAGCCAGCCAGCAATGAAGCTCACAACAGGTGCCCAGTGAGGAGTGCTGAGCATGGCAGACCAATAGTAGGTACCGCCCGCAGTTGGGTAGACGGCACATATCTCAGCAAGCGACGCAGCAATGCAGAGGGAAATAAGGGAGACGACGACCCAGCCCCAGAGAACGGCAACAAACTGGCCATTAGTCAAGGTGATGTACATTGTAGTAGACAGACCAAAGGGAACAGCCATGATGGCAAAGGACAGGCCGAGAATGCTCAACATGCTGAGGCTGCGAGGGAGCTCGGACTTGTAGCCCATCTGGCTGAGAGAGTTTTTGCCATCGCGCGTCGTCTCCATGGTGTTGTCGTGTGCCGTTGCGTCGATGGGTTTGGAGCTGATTCAAGAACTATGTTGGGGTAGTTTAGGAGGTGGTAGCAAGTTGTTGATGGATGAGAGACCGAGAAACGAATAGTCACGGCCTTGCATCTCGTAAGCCAACAAGGAGGGAATGGGAATGGAAATGGAAATAGAAATGGAACTGGAAATGGGAACGGATTGGGAACGGATACTTATACTTATAGTGGAGTAATTGCATGTATCTACGTCAGTTGCTGGCGATAGGAGTATGTGTATCGGCCCGTGCTCGATCCACGATGCTGCTTTATCTTATCTAATACTTTGTACTACACATTTGCTCCAATTACAGCGTCGCTTTTAGCTATCAAGTAATCTCCCATGTAACTATATACCATTCTAGCTAACGGGGGGTATAGTTAGTATTAGGAGCGTTAATTAAGTTAAGGTGTTGCTTATATACTTCAACTTTTAAATGCGCCTATAAGCTTTCAATTGGATTTAAATCAAGACTATAAGGTAGCCAATTAATAACATCAATTCTATGCTCATGTAGCCATGCGTTTATAATTCGACATAATGGATCTCCTTGTAATCGTCGGAACCAACTGTTCGCTCCGCTCAAGTATTCGAGCTCGTGTTTCAACACTTAATTCAAGACCCCTAGGCATTGTTGAAGGTGTTCACAAAACAAACGATACGGCCGCGACAACTAAAGCAGCATTCATTTACTTCGTCTGAGCACAGGCCCGTACACATACTTTTGTCGCCCGTACTGTATCTTGGTGTACGCCGTACGAGGTAAGGGGTATAGGGGTGTAGAGTATGGGGTACGGGATGCGGGGTCCGGGGTGCGGGGTAAGAAGTACAAAGTACAAAGTACTCGTTACAAAGTAATAGGTGGTGTTATGTAGCACCGTCGAAACCCCCCAGAGTCCCAACGCACCGGTTGCCAATCAATCCACTACTACGAAACCAGCAGGTGCCACTGTTTGGGATTATAATATGACAGGGATTGCGGTGCGCGCTCGCTGCTATTCTGCATATGGTCTGGTGTCGAGCGCGGCAAGAGTTGCAATTGGCTCAAGCCAGCCACTAATGGGGCCCCTTAGCCCCTCGTAAAACGGGAACGAGCGTGGTATCGAGGGCGTGGGTGTCCACCTTTGATAGAGAAGCCTCCATACTGTAGATCTCATAAATCAGTAACCCCGCTTGCCCATGCTGTATCGCAAGCGCTTGGGATTATGTAAGATTCTCTGACCATCGGACAGACGCTATCGCCATCCATGCCCTTGAGTCAGTCAACTCCACACCATCACTCTCCAACAAGCCTACCTCCCCCGCATTCGAATCCACCACACGCTTGGATCTCTTGTTCTTCGGCCCCCGTCTCCTTCGGCGGTTGCCGATGGCCCAACTGCATTTTTGTCTCTTTGTCTGACTTTAGATGCCGTGGTTTGTCGCAAGGATTATGACCTAGACTCACCGGACGATACTCTAGTTCCAGCATACCTTGTGAAAGAGGTCTGCGAGCATTCGACTCTACCCATCAGCACAACATGGCCCTCATCCGCCGAAGCAGAACCGGCTGTTTCACCTGCCGCAGCCGTAAAAAGAAATGCAATGAGGCGAGGCCCATCTGCAGCGGCTGTCGGCGCAATGATCTTGAATGTCGCTGGCCTGCACCACTGTCTTCTGCGAAGCGTCCCAAGGAGGGCCACATTAAACCGACTACCGCCGCCTTCCAGCCTGGGCCTTCCAAGACGCTTACCGCCTCTGCGTCTGGAGCTGTCATTCTTCGCCCACGGCCGGCGAGCTTTAGCCACTTCGTGCCCTCCCCTAAAGAGAACGGGATAGCAGCAGTAGCAACAGGAGAGGCAGCTCCAGCTACCCCTTATACACAGCGTGGTTATTCATTCTCGGCTCTGCGCCCGACAGATCACTTCTTTGATATTGCCGATCCTATGCCGATATTGGATACCATAATAGTCGAAGCAAATGGCGCCGAAAGCTACTCGCGCTTTTCGACCGCCACGGATACCCAAGAGGTTGCCCCATCATCCCCAGCGCCCTCGAAATATTATTCAGAGCTGTCTCCATCCTCGACGTCCCAGGGTTCGTCATCCTCGCCATCCTCGTCATCCTCACCACCACCAACCGTCGTCATTCCACCCAACGGTGTCGTCGGAAGCGGAGTCAGCGCCATCACAAATCTCGACGACAGTCCTTTTGATCCCAGCCCCGATCATACACACTCGCTACAGGACTTGCAACTCTGTTTGACTAAACCCTTGTCTTTATTTCCGAATCATGGCGAACATTCCCCAGACCTCCTCGGCTTCTATCTCGACCGTACTGCTAACTGCATGGGTAACGGCTCGACCGACTCCAACCCCTTCATCACCAAACTCATCCCTCTCGCCTTTTCACACTCACTGCTTCTGCAGCTGATAATGGCCCAGAGCGCCGTCCACAGACAAATGTCCAAGGACCGACACCCTAGTGACGAGGTGGCTATAAGGTCCTACAGTGACTCGCTTCGCTATTTCAGAACCGTAGTTGACGGATATGTCTCCGGGAGGGAGGAAAATGCACTTGTCCTTACTGTCGGCAGCCTCATTCTTTCGCTCACAGAGGTACGTTGTCTGAATCCATCCACATGCCCCAATTTACGTCTTTGACAATCACTACCCAGGTGGCCAGAGGAGACAGTCATGGAAGCACGTTCGACCATATTAGCGCCGCAAAATCTCTACTTCCTAGGCTTCTTACTTCGCCTAGACGGGATCTGAGCGACGATCTTAGGGGATTCCTCGTTGAATACTATACGCATATGTCGTCACTGAGTATGATCTCCATGGGCGCCCACCACACCGCACAGCCCCTTCCCGACCCCGACATGGAGCGCCTGGCTACTGGTCTTATTGAAAAACACTACATCGGCCAGCTCTGCGGTTGCTGGTTGGAGTTGCTTGTGTTGATCCCCAAGATATTTATCCTTGGGCAGAAGAAGATGGCATCCAAGTCGGATGGCCAGCCTTACTGTCTTTCACCAGATGACATCACCAACTATGGCTTTCTCCAGTCACAGATACTCGCCTTTTCCCCGCATCCATCTGCAAACCTAGATACGACACTTGCAGGCTTAGTATTTAAACAGGCCGTCCTCTTGTATCTATGGACCATCTTAGCCAGCCCTCACCATAAAAGTGACAACAACGCCATGCTGTATAACCTTATTCAGAGCGCTGTCGCGGAAGCCTTGTGTCTCCTTGGTCAAATCCGAGATTCAAGCCGTATCAATACCAGTCTCTGCTGGCCGCTCGTAGTCATTGGTTGCTGCCTTTCGGACCCGGATGCACAACAGGTTTTACGATGTCGCCTACAAATAATGCTCGACACTATTGCTCTTGGCAATATGCGAGAAACACTTTCAGTACTAGAGCATGTTTGGGCACAGCCACTAGAGGACAGGAACCCTTGGGCACTTTGCAAAACGATGCAGGAGCATCAGATTTTGATATCATTCGCGTAACATACTAGAACAGCTACCCTCCCAAACCACTGGCAAAGAAACAAAACGCCATGTGCTAGCTTAACTCTGAAGACCTTCTAGTCAAACCCTAAGCACTACCTAAGTTCTTGGGCCCCTGCGTTGCTGGTCCTTCCGGGGTTACGTATGCCTTTGTCAAGCCTCCGTCTACCACAAAGTCGGTAGCATTGACGAAGCTGCTCTCGTCGCTGGCTAGGAAGACTACGGCATAGGCCTGCTCAATCGCCTCGCCAAATCGACCACTCGGGAAATGAACTTCCCGTCGAAGCCTCTTGGCTTGATCGTCTCCAAGCCAATCCTGCAACAGAGGTGTGCTGCCGTAATGTCAGCTCGATGCGTCAGATGAAAGAGGTAAAAGGCAGCGGTGCTTACTTGAGGGGTGCAGGACAGAGCGAGTTGAAGCGATACCCTGCGAACGAGTTATCAGATTAGAAAGGACAGGAGAGGAGCGAGCGGATTGTGATACTTACCCTCCCTAGCATGCACAATGGCCAGCTCGCGTGTCAAGGCTAAAACAGCTCCCTTGCTAGCTGTATACGCAAGTTGAGGTGTCGCCGCTCCCACGAGAGCCACCATGCTAGCCGTGTTGATAATGCTGCCCTTTTTCTTGCCGTGTTTCCGCAGCGAGCGGACAGCATGTTTGGACCCGTACCAGACACCCTTGACGTTGATGTTCTGGGTCAAGTCCCATATAGCATCGGAGCACTCGTCGGCATCTCCATCCTTGGGGTGCATGATGCCGGCATTGTTGAATATGACGTCCAGTCCGCCCCAGGAGTCAAGGTGCGCTACGGCAGCTTCGACTTCACTCTCCTTGGACACGTCGACCACTCGGGCTTCAAGCTTACCGGAGCGGTCGGGGACGATCTCCTTGACTTTCAGCAGGGCCCTTTCCAGTGCCGGTTGGGCGACGTCGGTTAAGAGGACGGAAGCTCCCTCTTTGCTCATCTGGATGGCTGTCTCGAGTCCAATGCCACTGGAACAAGACCGTTAGAAGACCATGCGACTAGTTAATTTTTTTGTTGACGTGGACTGTTGAAATGGGACATACCCGGCGGCGCCGGTTACAATGGCGTTTTTCCCAGCAAGCCTACCAGCCGTGGTTGCGATATCTCTGTCAAGTGTAACTGTCATGTTTGATAAGGTACAGGATCACTAGAAAGTGAGGGAGAATGATAGAGAAGAAATATGCAGAGTAGTAGTAGGACTGATGCAGTTATTGCAAGGGAACAAGTCCATCCACGTCCTGGCTTTATATGTAGTGAGCGCGGCATCAGGGCGCGCTTTTGACAAAACAACGTCCCATTCCTCCACGCTGTCTTGCCCACGACTCTATTGAATCACTGTAACTGTAGGACGATGAGGTAATCTAGACGCCTATGCACTTACACACTGCGGCTTAGAAAGGTTGCCGCGATAGCGTCGTGTAGCGCGGTTTCAGTTCGATTCCAGTTGGGGCGTGGCAACTCGCCCGCGGTGCGCGATGGGCATCAAATATGCGCCACATGGACTTGTAGCGGACCTCCTCACTTCTGAGGTTTCTAGTTGATCGACATCGTGGTTATCTGCGCTTTGGGTGTTATTAGTTTGGATGTTGCCTAAGTACTTAGGGCTCCAGGAGATGTAGACCGCGGTGCTACAACTCCATGTAGCGCGCACAGCTGAGGTCCGTTGCGCAAAGCGATCCACATACTATGCTCCAACTACAGTGAAATTAGAACCACACACTGCGGCTGGAACGGTTGCCGCGTTGCTGTGATGGCGTCGTGTAGCGCGGTTCCAATTCAACTCTAGTTAGATCATGGCAACTCCCCGCGGTGCGCGATGGACTTAGGCGTGAGCGCCACAAGTAGTTGATGCGGGGCTCCTCACATTCTGGGTTTTCTAGTCGACGCCACTGTCGTAGCAGCTTACACGCTATCTTGTTTCCAAGAAGTCACGGTCAACGCGTCCAGCCGCTGCATGGAGAGTCTTTACAGATCAAAGTACCAAGTATGAAGCCAATATACATTTTGTTCCTACAATATTCTATCTAGCATTGGATGTTTCTGATGTGATGACTCTTCATATTGACAAAGGCATCAAATGCGCGCGGTCCTAGCGTGCTGCCGAGACCCGAGTCCTTCCAACCAATCCAAGTAAGGTCCTAGTAGCACTCGTGTCAGTATTTAGAAGAAGCATGTTAAGCGATCGATACACTGGTACGACACAGAGCGGGCTGGCTGCTTACCGGGTTAGGACAGTCGGCACGGTTAACGAAAACTGTTCCAGCTTCCACTTCATTCCCAAGCTCCCTTCCGCGTGCAACGTCTTGAGTCCAGACGCTCGCCGTAAGTCCGTAGTTACTGTCGTTCATGAGGTCTACAGCCTCTTCATCACTCTGGACCTTCATCACTGGGATAATTGGACCGAATGTCTCCTTCTTCATGACTTCCATGTCGTGAGTGACGTTGACCAGGATTTTGGGTGCGACGTAGCTGCCCGTCTGAGGCAGGGACATGAATGAGGTGTTGGTTGGAGTAGCATCGACAGCTCCTTTTAGGAGAGCATCCTCAACTTGGGCCAGGATGGCCTTGACGGCTGCGTGAGAAATGACGGGACCCACGGTCGTGGACTTGTCTGCGGGGTCACCAAGTATGTAGCTGTGTTACTTCAGTCAGCATGAGGTAGGTATATTGCACAGTAGGAAGATAAACATACCCCTTAAGTTCACGTTGGAGCTCTCGCACAAACTCGTCGTGGACATCAGCATGCACATACACCCTCTCCACAGCGCAGCAGCTCTGTCCAGAGTTAAACACCGCGGCGTCCACGATATTTGATGCTGTCCACTTCAAGTCGGAGTCGGCGCGCACATAGGCGGGATCGTTTCCGCCGAGTTCAAGGTTCAGGGGGACGATACGATTTGCCGTTGCTTGCCGGAGCTCCAGTCCACCGACCGTAGAGCCCGTGAAGGAAATCTGCTTGATTTCCGGTAGTCGAACAACCTGTTTCAGCGTCTCAAGGCTACCAGAGTGAAGAACTTGGAGAACGTCAGGTGGGAGACCAGCTGTATTGAAGGCCTCTTGGAAGGCGTCTGCCACGAGCGGTGTTTGTGGAGAGGGCTTTAGAATCACTGAGTTGCCAGCCAGCAGGGCAGGGATTAGTGTGTTTACTGTGATGATCCAGGGATACTGCGAGATGATGTTGGTGAATTCTATGCTTAGACTTTGGTCTGGGGTACTTACATTCCACGCCGAAACGATTAGGACAGGTCCAACGGCCTCTTTACTAATCCACCTCTGGAATCCATCTTCTTGACGGCCAGGCAAGTCCTCTAGCGCTTCAGATGCGATATCGAGAAGATACTCAGCACGCTTGCGCATTGTGTCAATTTCGACGTTGGCAAAAGTGATCGGTCTGCCCATCTGTTGGGATAGCTCTTGGGAGAGCCTTTCTTGCTGGGTGGCAACATAGTCCAACGCCTTGACGACTATGGATTTGCGCTGATCAAGGGAAGTTTTCTGGTAAGTCTTGAAAGCCGCCCGGGCACGGCCGGCCACTAACCGGGCTTGCTCAACGGTGGTGCCATCGTGTTCGAAGATGAGGTGGCCGGTCGAGGGCGATACAGTCCGGATCTTGTCTGACATGATTTGCGGAATATCACGTTGCCGTGAAACTTGAATTTGTAGATTATAAGAGAGAGGTGTTATAGTGTTGTTATGAGTTCGTTTACGGCGCACTATGAAAGGGTGGTGGAGAGGTGTGGGAGGTACTTATACTTGACGTCGGCATCCAGGCTCAGTTGCGCGGCTCGATGTGACACGTGGATCTCTCAAATATCATGTAGTTTATGCACTCCTTTCGAGACTGTCTGCCTCTTTCCCGATTTGTCCAGGTTATCCAATAGACCGTACTGGCGGTTCACTTGTCAAACTATATTTTCGGTTACGAGGTTTGGGTCTGCAGATTACGAAGCGGAATATACTGGCTTTCACAATGGTGATACATATCAAGATCCATAGTTTTCATCCTAAATAATCCATTCCCTTTAGTTATAAATATTCATCCATCAAGTAGAAACTGCCAAATAGCAGACGCCACCAAGTCCCCCCCATGTGGCTTTCCAACCTTCGCCATGCCGTCGTTGAACATGGCATCATCAAAAACGTTCTGCACATGTCTCGTCTGAATTATTTGTCTCATAGTAAATTCATCAAACTCTGGGTGCGCCTGGAGCGACAGAATGCTTCCCTTTTTGTAAAGTCCTTGAATCGGACAGCTCGGGCTGCTCCCGAGATTAACCAACCCCTTTGGTACCTCTAGAACGGCGTCCTTGTGCATTTGATGCAGTGACTAATTTTAAAATTAGCATTTTTCAAACATGTTCCAAAGGTAACACTTCAGTACCAGGCTTGAAGTTCCGAAGAGCTGGCGGCCATGGCTGTTCAGATCAATCGTGTTTACCGATACCTCCCATCCTCCGTGGCTCACGCCGACCGCGGCGCCCATCGCACGTCCGATTATCTGGTGCCCAAAACAGATGCCGACGAGTGGCTTCTGGTGCGTGGTGAGAATGTCTTTGACGCGGTCAACTAGCCGGACGATCCACGCGTCGTCCTCGAAAGCTGTGTGCTCTGTTCCGCCATGTGGTCAGAGCCATGTCGAACGTCATTTCCTCCTTCGACTGTTCACTAAGTACTCACTGCTTCCCGACAGCAATATCGCGTCTACTTCACGAATATCTGGAAACGAGCTGGACCCAACGACATCCCACTTTGAGACACGGAGCTGGATGTCGCCGGCCGCTGGGCCACCTCTTTCCAGTCCCTTGGTGAGCAGCTCCTTGAAGATGTCGCCATACGTGCCGCGAGAGGTAACGACTGTGTCGACTGGGGTGTCGCACTCCAGAACAGCAATGTGGTATACGCCCATTTTGATGATTGATTTTGACGTTCAATAGATTTATTAAAAGTTTTCATTTCTTGACCAGGGCAGTCATATCTGTAGAGCGTTTTAGTATTCAATTAACCGCCCACCCTCCTATCCACCATTCATTCCCAATAATGTTCCAGTGTCGCTCATTCAAAGGGCAAGCAGCAGATGATTTGGCGGCAAACACCCTGATTGGTAAAATTATAAAAAAATTAGCCGCTGTAAGTGGAGGGCGGCTCCATGATCGTAAGACCGCGCGGACCGCGTCTCGATGGGTCCCAGTTCTGGCGCAGCTCCGGGTGGGCCTTCAGCTAGGTCGAAACGGCTCCATGTAAGAGGATTCCAATAAGCACAACGTAGTTTATAATGCAGATTCCGGGTTGAAATATAATGACTGTATCCGCAACTGTTTCTAATCTTCCACCTTTCTCTTAAAAGATAGCTACATATCTCTTTTTTTGTCTCTGGCCATACTGCGTCTCCCAGCGCCAAAATACAGGTTATCCACCATGACACTCCTAACGCTGGACAACATCGCCGACTCCTTGAAAAATGACCTCAAAGTCAAAGTCGCCGGCGTCGACTCGTCAGGTATCCTCCGTGGCAAAGTAATGTCAAAAGACAAATTCCTCTCAACCGTCGAATCCGGCTTTGGGTTCAGCTCTGCCGTCTTTGGCTGGGACATGCACGACGCCCTATACGCCGATCCCGCAAGCTCGGCCATGGCATCGGAGAATGGAGGTTATTCCGATTTTATTGCTGTTGCAGACTTGTCGTCATTTCGAAGGTTGCCCTGGGAGGAAAACATCCCGTTCTTTTTGTTGCGCTTCACTGTCAACGATAAGCCGGTGGTTGCCTGTCCGCGAAGTATGCTTGCGGGCATCACGCAGAAGCTCGCGCAGAATAATATTAAAGCGCTAGCAGGCGGTATGATTCCCGATTCCGCATGACTAATTATAGGGCATGGAAGGACTACTTGTAAGAGTAAGTGCTGACAGCCATACAGTGGAACTGGAATTCTTCAACTTTCAGACCCCAACCGAGGATGGATACGGTGTAGGCGGTAGCAGGCCGGATGTTGCGGGATTCCTAGCAAAGAATGCTCCAGGAGCTCTACGGCCAATCACCCAAGGCATGTTCGGTTACAGCATGACCCGTCCAACTGCGTCCAAGAAGTACTTTTATGACATCTTCAACACATGCGTGTCGGTTGGCTGCGATCTAGAGATTCAGCACACGGAGAGTGGGCCCGGCGTCTATGAGGCGGTTTGTGACCCCCCCCTTCTCCCTCCCTCCCCCAGCCTTTAATACTCGTGAGGCTGGGGCTGACAACGACCATAGGCTTTAGCTGTGAAGGAAGTCTCAGAAATGGCTGATCGTGTCAGTTTGTTTAAGTAAGTGGCCGTCTTCCAGCTCAGAGAGAACCTGGCTAATTGAAAAAGGCTTACAACCAAATCAATTGCCATGGACCACAACATCACGCCCTGCTTCATGGCTAAGCCCTTATATGGATGGCCCGGAAGCTCGGGGCATATCCACATGTCGCTTACCGATGCAGACGGTAAAAACCTATTTGCCAGGGAGACGCGTGATGACTCGGCGCGCTGGAGAGATATCGCCAGCTTCTCCGATATGGGACGTCACTTCCTGGCTGGTATCCTCGATGCTCTCCCAGATATCATGCCCCTCCTCGCACCCAACATAAACTCGTACAAACGCTTCGTCGAGAACTGTTGGGTCCCAGTTAGGTTGAACTGGGGCCTCGAGGACCGCCTTGTATCTGTGCGTCTCATTGCGCCCCCCGTGTGCAAGGCAGCGGCTACGCGCATGGAGATTCGAATCCCCGGCGCCGACCTGCACCCGCACTATGCCCTGTCTGCCTTGCTTAAGGCGGGAATGCGCGGTGTAGAGAAGAAGCTGGACATTTCGGTGCCTCCCGCATCGGCGAGGAGCAATGAGGAGGCGGCTCTGTTACCTAACACGCTTGACGAAGCGACAAGGCGATTCAAGGCTCCGGGGAGCGTGGCAAGAGAGATTTTTGGTGATACATTCGTGGAATTTTACGCAGCATCGAGCGAGCATGAACTGAGGCTCTGGAGAGAAGCGATAACGGACTGGTAAGTTAAATGTTTCTTTCACGACATATTGTGATGGTGACACTGACATTATCATCTAGGGAACTAAAACGGTATATTGAGACAGCATAACGTAATGCGACAGTTGACTTTGTACAAGAATATAAAAACATTTGACTTACAATAGACAAGGACAACTTTCTTCTCTGTCATGAGTTCAAAGGCTCACGTCAAAGTGTAGCCTAATGCAAATGCAAATTTCTAATTTGAACATTTATTAAATCACCTCTTAATATCTTCCTTTTACATTTGCCTTAGAAACTAATGAATCGTTATGCATAACGTAGTTCAGGGGCGTGTCGCCTACTAAAACACCAAAACGCGTCAAACCATCAATAGTTCACAATGCCACAACTAACACAAGCCTAATCCTTTAATTAGAGGGTAGCATAGTGTAATATCTTAACTATTTTATAAGGATGTTTAAATCTAAAGTTAAATCGTATGTTTCTAGGCTTATTAAGAAGAACAAACCTTAAGCTATTATTATCTATATGATATATTACCCCTTTAAAACAAATGCATCTAAATAGGAGAGCTAGGTAGACTTACTACTAAAGTTAATAGGATATAACTAATTTCCTAGCTAACTACAGACGGCTATTAGTGCAATATATAAGCTTGCATCATAGCAGATCTAGATTCTAGGAGTGCTCGTAGTTCCGTGTGCTCTTTTTAAGTCTCTTAATAGGAAATGCGAAGCTAATTACATAGCTAGAGTAGAGTTAAGTGTAGAAGGAGGGCGTAAGATGGCATTATAGTTGAGTAAGGTCATAGACTCGTTCATCATAGCGCAGACAAACATCTGAGGTATAAAGCCATGTACTAATTACAATAACCTCGTGGATGTATAGGCGTACATATAGTCAGTACTGTCGTCTATGTCGTTAGAGGATTTTATTTTTATTGCCATTAGTTAAGAATTGACGGTCAATAATATCTTGCAGCTGCTTAGTTACTCTTTCTTAAGTACTATTATCCTAGTGTGCGGCCTTTCGTGTTGCTAAACTTGGAGCGAGGTATGAGCGAAAGGATTGTCGTGCGTATAGATGCTAGTGAGATTGTTCATTAGGTACAAGAAGAGAGGAAGGTACTTTAGTTTATTCAACGTGATGTTGAGAGACTAGAGAATATATTAAAATTACCTACAAAACGTCATTTGTGCGTTCGATTAAACTATTAATTGACTTACTTCAAGGTTACAGAGATCTAAGACTTCTTCTAGCAGAATTGAAATAGCATTTTGTGCTAGATGTAATATCTTCAAGGATCGAACAGAACAGATCTAAAAATATGTCAACGGATGAATCAAATACATTATTCTTCCAGAGACATCACAAACGAAAAGTACCGTCAAAACTGAACAAAACAAACAAAACTGCGGAATATAGCCTAGAAGAACGAAAGGTAAGAAGAGCCCTGCATAGTTAAAATCCCGCTGACTGATTCTAGAGCAGCAATGTGCATCGTCATATGGGCCAACAAAGATCAGTTCAAGGAAGAAAGGACGAGAGTTGATGGAAAGCGGAGAAAATTTCGCAACGTATGGCAACGATTGACAACAAAATCTTCTTCCAGACGAGACCACCTGCCTCTAGGATATGCAGAATTGGCCTCTGGCCCCAACCACCAAGTTAGACCAATCTTTTTGAGGCGTAGATCTTTCACGCCAAGTGTGGAAGAGGTTGATACCTGTCTAGCCGAGTCAATTAAAGGCGTGGCATGACTTTGAGAGGGGGTGTGAGCTGTATGCAGCAAGGCTATTCTAAATCTGTAGACATTATTGGCAATTTAGATCACAACGAAGTAATGCTCATTGTTTGTAGTTATTTGAATAGCGGCTAGCTAGACCCATCTCTTGCAATCAGGGCGGAAAGCAACGGACTTGGCACCCTCATTAGCCAATCCGTACTTTGGCGTTAAGCATATCAAAACCTGTGCACGCATCGATATCTGTTATATTCTACATCAGCTGTGTCCCATGGCCACTCAGGATTCTCGCTACAACGGAAGGGACGTTACACCCTGTACGTTTAAGCAGACTCTCATTCCATACTGTTTCTCATTCAAATATGTGCTAAGAGCTTTCTACAAACGGCATATTTTGTTCTAACTATAAAGACTGGTAATCTGCTCGTCTTCGCACCCTTAGAGACGAGATGAAGTTAATCAGCGATGCAAGGCATATATGTCTGTCGCACGTGTTTTATTCTCAGGACGGAAACGCTGTAACTTGCAGCAGTCAAAAGCAAAAATGGCAAAATGGCAAAATAAAAAAACACACAACACTGGGTATTCGCTGGTAGTCACCCACCCAACTACTTAAATCCACCGATCTGAAAGGGGTAGTTGGGATTGCATGTCTTCATACCAGGCTGATATGTGAGTTTTGGATTTTCGGCATCCGGAACTCGCTGCTCGATCCAAGGGAAGCTGAAAGGAAAAAGGGGTAGGTTTGACTGCTTCATACTCGGCTGATGTGTGAGTGTTGAATATTCGGTATCCGAAATTCGGTGTCTGATCTAGGGCAAGCTGGCGGGTACAAGTATAGACTTAGGATTTAGCAAGAGGCTATGTGCATGAGTGTGAGTATATCTTGGGCCCGATCATGCAGACACTAGTAGCTAGATGATATATTTCCGGACCGAAGAGCAGAATATGAGAATGCGAGTTTACAGCTGGGATTTGGGATTTACTCCGAGGCCATGTCTCCAACTGCATCTCTGCCTCCGCCTCCGAGCATGCGGGTGTTGACCGATATCCTATCTCCAGCCAGCTAGGGAGCGCAGGATCTGGGAGTCGAGTACTCCCACTCACCTACACTAAAACCAACCCCAAAGCTGTGCGTCTGCACCTGTATTACACATCACCATCCCTAGGACACGGTCACTAGCCGCCACAATCCTACTTATAGTACAGCAAACCGGCTCTATGACAGGTGGTATTCAATAGGAATGCACCCAACCCGCCAGCAAGCTGAGGGTGTCCTCACAACCCAGCACCGATCAGGGAATGTGCAGCACATATGGTAAGTATTGCGAATTTGTGCGTGGGTGGCGCCTGCGCTATGTGTTTGTCTCCCCATCCAACAAAGCGGCAAGGGAGCGGCTGCCGCTGCGACGCAAGGGGCCGAAGCATGCATGATGGGTGTAGAATGGTGTTGGTGGAACGGGAGCCGGAGGGGAGATGGAGTTCTGTGGGAGTAGCGAAGGCTAAAGGCGTCCATCAAAGGAGGAGAGGAGGGAGGGATAGATAGGGGAATGGGATGAAGAATGCGGGATGGGAGAAAAAGGGGAAAGGGTAGGGATTGAAAAAGGAGAAAGGACAGGGAGTGTAGGGGGTGAAGTACAGGGAATAAAAGGAAGTGTGAAGGGTGCTGTGGTACTTGTGCTGCCCAAAAGACCGAAGAAATACTGTCACAACAGCCGCCTGTGTTTGCAGGGGCAATGATTGAAATGAAGGTGCTCAGTCACTAAGAGCTGCAACTAACATGATTGTTACCCATAAATAGAGCCCAAGAGATAAATTCTACTAGCGTAAATCGTTGATATCAATTCTCAGCCAAGGCAGTGTTCGGTAGTCGACGGAGGAGAAAGGGGATTCGGCATGGGCTGTGAGAGTACCATGGTAAGACGATGCATCAACCCAACCGCACCTTCTTGCCGCGACGTCCCAATCGAGGCACAACACCGAGCCCAACATCCTATCCAAACCAACCCCCAACACCTCGAGCAAGAGCGATCCAAAAATAACCCCGATACCACATCTTATCATTATCCACGATCCCGCGGTACACCTCGCGCCATCTTATCGCCCCCCGATCTCGCCGTTCCTCCAGCCGCCCGATACGACCCCGGGATCCAGTTCCCGGAGCCCGATCTCAACCCCCCTAAGATCTAATCCCCTAGATCGACAGATACACACACCCCACGCGCCAGCCCGCCCGTGCACTATCTGCGATCGCGCGGGTGCGCGGGCGGCTCGTGTCGCATCTCATCGTCAGTGGCCTATCGCTTCGAACACTATGTCATCCCACCCGTCCGTCTCACATATCACCTCGCATCATCGACGGGGCATCCATCACTCAACGCGGGGAATGACGCGCAAACCATACTATTAGCCCACAATGTTGCAGATCCTTATGTTGAGCGGCGCGGTGCATGCCGTTGGAGCGAAGGAGTGATACGCATCGGCAGGAGATTGGCGCCGTGAGCAGCGGGTGATTGATGGGTGATGGGTGGTCGGGCTAACATGGATGTGGGCGCGCGGTTGGGAGGGCGGTTGGAGGAGGGATGAAATGGATGGGGGGTGGGAAAAATTGGAGGATGGGTGGAGGAATGGGGGTACTCCTGGAAGGGAGTCACGGGATGTTTTGTCTCTCATCTTGCTGATTTTGATGCGCAATGGCTGTGACAGCCGGGGGGGGGGGGAGGTCTTCACCTAGCCGTCTTGTGAAAAGTCCCTCTCTCATGACTGGGAGCCGGGGAAAGTTCTTCATCTTGCTGTTTTGTCAAAGATTTCTCTCTCATATGATCACTGCATCTTCCAGTTCCCCTGCTTGCAAACTATCATTTTATTTATTTATAGCCGCCGGCTGTTAACCCCCAAACAAGCGACGGTGTTTGCTTCCAGGCCATACCTTGCTTCCGGGGACTGAGTGTTATACCGCCTATTATGCACGGGCATTTTCTTCTCGGACGCTCGGGCGGCATGGGTAGGTAAATGTACGTGATCCGGTACAGGAGCGGGAGCGGTACAGCAGCGATGTGGTGGGCCGCGGGATGTATAGATGGGGCCAGGGAGACAATGGCCGAGCACGGCATATCGGAGATGGGAAGAGGCAGACCCTACTTTGTGCTCAGGGCAGTTGAGTACAACTAATATAAGCGGCAACTCTACTTGTGCCTTGGATGTGCTGTACGAGGAAAGTACGAGGATAGATGACAGACCGTCGGAGCACACCACATTCACAGCATTTCCAAGTGGACGTGAAAGCGGGAAAATTGGGAGGGTGTGGTGTCATTGACAACAAAGCACCGCACCAGCACAATGAGTTACCGACCGGGACTGCGATCCTTCGCCGGGGCTCACCCTGCGTTGATCTTCGAGCACAGTCCGCTATCACAGTGGAAGTGCAGAGCGCCCTTGAGAAACCCCCAAACACCCCCGCGGCCTCCGAGGAGGACGGCACGGCAAGGAACCGCACTCCACGCGAGGAATGGAATAAGCAAGGAAGCGATATGGAAGGAGGGAGGAGGAGAAACGTCGTTGTTTCCTCGTGGCAAGGGCGAGCGACAAATGATAACGAGCTCTCTACGATGATAGCGCCTCGGTCACCGCCTCAAATCACCCCGTCACCGTCACCGTCTCAGTCTGTGACAGTTGTCTCCACATCAGTTCCTCATCAATACTCGAGTAGCATCGCCTGAGTTGGCGGTGACGGCGATGTGATGCGCCTCATTGTGCTGCGTGACGACAAAGTGTGACGGTATGTGATGAGAGGACTCGGTCGAGTGTGATGGGATGTGAAGGGAAGGGATGAGATGGAGAAAGTACACCAGTTCCACGCCATGCACCGGCGTACATCGAAGTACATCTCCCTCCATCCCCGTCGCATCCCCTCCCTCGTCCCCTCCCGTACCCCACTCCCCGCACCCATCACCAACCAGCGCACAGCTGTTGGCGCCTTACCAGCCCCCCCTTGCTATCGCTGCCCATCCCTATAGGGTCCTCTGCTTAAATCACAACGGAAAATGCAAAAATGCTAAAAAGGAATTATCTTATTGGCTGACAAGTGTGCTATTTCTCTACAGAGGTGCTTTAGCGATGGGAACCTCAGAGCGGGGCGGGAGCTGCAGTTCCCGCCCCCCGCTGCACCCCCGCTGCGCTCTCCGTCCCCTGCAGGCGTTGCTGGGGTGTGAGCCTGTCGTGTGTGCGCCAAGACAACCAAGAAACGCCTGGTTAAGAGGTTGTTGGCGAATGAAGACGCTGAAGGACCTGTGCATAGAGATGCGCTAAAGACGTTATGGCTTGATATGGCTGGGAATGGCTGGTTGTAGAGTCGAGATGAACGTCACCTTTCATCTTATACCCAATCAGGGTGCCTATAGGCCAATTCACACCCAGCCTCACCTTGCTTCGTCTGAACCCTGATATTCACCCTCACTGGCTACCCAACGAAGTAGTCCAAGTGTACTCAGACCAGCCAGACCACCTAGACCAGACCAAACCTACCAAACTTTCTGAACCAGCCAAAGCCACCACAGGAGGCCGTCCCAACAGTGCGAAGCCCCCATGAGAATGTCGAATTACCGATGCTGGCCACCACAGCCAGTGGTGATCGCCATATGCCCTCTGATCTTTATTTAGAGCATCACGCTGCGAGGTCATATTGCCTGCGTTGCCTCAAGTGGCAAGCTCCGGCTCTATTTACCGTGCGTGAGACGGGGACAATACCAACTGTGGCTACTGTAGGTATCTGTGCACTCTATACTGTGGTCGAGTATAATGCTTACTCGACTCTTCACTGGGTCGTACAAGCACAGGTGGTAATCTATGTGAGGAATAGTCCGTGGGGTGGCAGGAATACACTGGTCATCGTCCACAGGGACTGGCCGTACACAGTGTCTGAGGTGCTGTGCGGAGCGTCACTCACGTCCAGGAACACAACGCCCCCCTTATTCCTCTCGTGCAACTCCAAAAGATTGCGGATTGAGGGCCTGAGCAGATTCTTCTTCTTGCCCTGGTCTGGCTCCATCATCACACAAGTATTGACGCCTCAATATGCCATAATATGCACAGTCCAGGGCATAGCTGGCCATACTGGGAGAAATATTGAGGGGAGGGGGTTAGGTACTTGGAGGTACACGCCCACACATCGCCCCCATGCTCCCCCCACCCTTGTCACCTATGCGGATGCGGTCCGGCTCATCTCTATCGACGAGTAGCAGCCCGCTACGGGTGCGTGCTCCCTGTATGCCTGTCAATCGCATCGAAGAGCTTGCCACTAACAACACAGAGCACACTGCTGTAGCCGCTCTGCTCAGACCGCGATGTCGAGAGCACCCGTTGCGACGAGCCACTCGCTCCGTCGTCAGCGACCGGCGTCCCAATATCCCCCAGCAAGGCATAACGTACAGTGCTCCAGCCAGTACCGTACCATACGAGATCTACGCTTTGCTCCGACTCGCGAGAAGCGCCCTGCTTTGGGCGACTGCAATCTAACCAGCCACCGAAGTGGAAGGCCCATCCCGGCCGCACACTGGTCGTGGTCCGCCGTTGGCTCTTAGTGGCTACTGCGGCGACGGCTTTCTCATCCTCGGGCTCTTCAACGTTCTGCGATTCTCGCAAGACTCACCAGCACAGAAGCAACAACTTCTCACCACCCTCCAAACACCACCTTTACAACGCAGACGACTCTCTGCAACGCTTTAATTTACCAACTACCTCTATCTGCAGCCAGCGCATGAGTTCGACGCCTGGCAATAACTCCATGTGACGACTGACAGAGGCGGGCGACCACATCCAAAGCCCTGTCACTGCAGGACAAGTCGCACAACAAGCGAGGCGGCCAGAAGACCGGGCACCACCGTGAGTTCCCTCCTCCTCCTCGCCGCTCCCTCGCCATCCCCAGCGACAGCGACCTCTGCAAACCTCCCAGTGTCGGCCCTCACCACCCCGCACCGGCTAACCCGCCGTCGCAGACCCGCCCGCACGCTTCCACCGTCGCCATGTCCTCCGGCGGGCAGCTCGCGCGCAACCGCGCGCTGTCGCTCGGATCGGGGCGCTCCTCCAAAGGCGGTCGCGCGGCCTCCATGGCCGACTTCAGCATGCCGGACTCCAAGCTGGCGCGCGATTTTGAGCCCAGCGACGCCACCGCCTCCATGTTCCTGTATGCGCAAGGGAACACGGTGGTTTGCGCTCACCACGATACGCTGACTATTGAGCGCCGCTTCTCGAGGCATAAAGAGGAGGTTCTGATATTGGCCGTGGATAATGTGTCTGAGAGGGGAGCAGGGAGGCTGGTTCTGAGCTATGATGCTGGGCAGACGGCCATTGTGTGGGATTTGATGACGGGCGATGAGGTGGCGAGATTTGCGTCGTACAATTCGCTATCTGTGGCTGCGTGGATGAGGAATGGGAATGTGGCGTTTGGTGGGTTTTATCTGTCTTTTGTCTTTGGGAAGATTGTGCTAATTCTAGGGCAGGAAATGCGCAAGGAAATGTGATACTATTCGAACCGTCGACGTCAGAACATATCTCGGCGAGGACGATAGACCAGGTTCCAATTACTGCGCTTGCACCATCGGCGGATTGTCGGACATATGCCATTGGGTTTGTAACCCGGATCGGTTCGGAGGGCAATGGCTAACTTTTTCACAGTTATCAAAATGGAAGCTTATTGATTGCTTCACTACAACCGCGATTTACCATACTACATAACTTAACTACCTCAAGAGCACCGTCTCCAATTGTCACCCTTGCGTGGCACGCATCCTCCTCGCGGCAAAAATCGGACATGCTGGCAACTCAGACCCACGATGGTGACCTGCGCGTCTGGAGCATCGCGAAGTCGCCTTCGAGTAATGACGCGGCCAAGGTCGTACGAGTTCTCAGGAGGAGTGAGAATTCTATACCGGGTCCGAACTGGCTCGCCTGGTCGAAAAACGGTCGCATTATCCAGTATTCCGAGGGGTAAGAAACCCTTTTTTTTTAATCACGCACCTGTATGCGCGCGCTAAAAAACAAGTTTGCTGACTTATGAAACAATAGAGAGACATCATCATGGGATGTTCGGACGAAGAATGTCACATATGAGACTGTACCTACTCTGGAACATGTGAAAGGTATCGCTATCTACGGACCAGGGGCTACCCTTTTCACCCTTGGACGGAGTAACACGGCGCAGCAGTTCGATCTCAAGTCGCCCCCTGTGCTAGTAGCCAATGTCCAGCACCCGGCAAATCTCTTACCCCCCTCTCCGCCTGTCTCCATCGAGGAGCAGCAGAAGGGCATAGTGGCGAGCTCAAGCTCCCTGTCGGAGATTCCAATCAATGTTGATGTCTCAGAGAGCGACGAGGATCACATGTCTCCGCTGGCAAGGATAGCGAGGGAGATGGACAAGCTGGAGGAGCGACAGCAGTACGGCCCTGACCGGAGTGGAACCCTGAGCCCCGCGTCGAGCGCCGCATCGTCGACGTCACGGTCCTCGGCAGGGTCTCGACCAGCCCGTCGACACGGCGGCTCCGTCTTATCCAAGGGCTATAGCGACCACACCCTCATGTCGCCAGGGTCCTCCCTCCACTCCCGCGAGCCCTCCATCCTCTCCAGCCGCGACAGCTACTCTGTCAGCAGCGTGAGCTCCTCGCAGATGTCCGGCCGGTCTCGCCCTCGCGCCTCTCGCCTACGCCAGGAGGTCCTCCGTAGCCCCGAAGACAAGATCGTCGTCGACCTTTTCAAGTTCACCAAGAGCCGTCTCAGCGACATCCCCTACGCACACCCACAGGTGCCCCAGAACAAGGGAATGTCTCACCACGAGCTGCGCCGCCAGATGCTCAATACGATCTTTGGGTGGAATGGTGAGGCGGATGATCTCGTTCGCGATGAGCTGAGTCGCCATCCGATGGGCTCCCCGAATCGGCTGCTGCTGACAAAGTGGCTGGGCGACATTGATACGGATATCATGGCCACGAGCTCGGAGTCTATGACTGCCAGTGATTGGATGTTGCTTGCGCTCAGTGGGATTGGTGGGCAAACGTCGCAGCAGAAGGTAGCGCGAGCATACGTTCAGCGGCTACTAGAAAAGGGTGATGTGCACACGGCAGCAACGATCATGATTGGAATGGGCGACCAGAACGATGCCATCGAGATCTACGTCTCGCACAAGTGCTATATGGAGGCGCTCATTCTTACGTGCATGGTGTACCCGGCTGATTGGGGTCGCCAGACTCAGTTACTCCGTAAATGGGGAGAGTGGGCCGTCCAGCATAGCCAGCAGCAGCTCGCCATCAGGTGTTTCTCGTGTACGGAAGAGTCGCCGGCTGAGTCGTCGTATGGGTCGCCCAACGCGCAATCCCTCACATTCTCACCGCTCAACTCGAGTATTCCTGAGATGCTGAGCCCACCACTATCACCACCAGGTGTAGTTCCGCGCGGCCCGCAGCGCAATATGGCCAAGACTGCGGCGCTGAAGCTCGTAACAACATTCGGGGAGAAAGGTTCAACCAAGTCCAAGTTCTTTGGCGGGGAGGACGAGAGGACGCCAATGGGTAATGTTGGGACTCCGATCGCAGAGTCAGCACTATCGCCCAGCGGCGACGCATCAACTGCATTTCTCCGTCCTAGACAGCAGAGCACCCTGAACACCCCGGCGTCAGCACGAACAGCTACACCCGGTGGATACCAGAGAAACCGATTGCCCTCCATCGGTGAGATGCCTACCGACGTAACGCCCATCATCAAGATGCCAACGGTCACCATGCCCACACCCCGCGACCAAACCGCCAACGACGCCATCGCCTACGCGCACGCACGCAAGTCTTCCCAACCCGAGACCATCCAGCTCAGTGCCACGACGTACCAGCCTACCTCGCGCGCTGCCACCGCGAGCCCCATGATGCAGCGCATGGTACGCACCGCGAATCCGCTGCCATCGCCCTCCCCGGACAACTTCACGGAGATCAAGAAAGAGAGCCGCGCGCGGAACGGGTCGAGGGGACGCAAACCCGATGGATTGCAGATTCAGTGGCCACCGATGGAGTCGATTATCACAGGGGATTATATGACGACGCCTGAGTTGTCGGGGCCAAGTAGACGCGCGACGCCCTCAGCGAGGTCGGTTACAGGGTCGGTGAGCTCGGCGGGAGCATCGGCACGCAGCTATAAGAGCCATGGCAGGGCTGGGGATGCGAGCCCTATGACAGGACGCAGTTTGGACCCTTATATCAGCAGCTTAGATTCCGCCACTCACTACGCCAAGCAGAAGGCCAAGCAGGAGCGCCAGGCGAGCCGTGACAAGAAGTCTCGCGGTCGTAGCAGCAGTGCCACGGGCAAGGGGCGCGATGCTTCGCTCGAGCGCGGAAGGAGTGGAGTGCGTTACATCAAGCCCGCCAAGCGCTCGCCGACCTCGCCAGTTCCCATGTCACCTGAGGATTTGCGCGATCTAGGCGCTATCGGTTTCGGTGATGAGCCAGACTCGTACTCCGTAACGTCCAGCAGGCAGAAAGGCCGCGATGGGAGCCAAGCCACCGCACGCCCAGGATCAAAATCCTCAAGCCGCATCCGTAGAATGTCTCCCGAACCCCTCAAGTTCACTGACAGTCGCCCGGGAAGCAGACTTGCAAACAGACAGGCAAGCCGCCGCGCGAGCCCCGACGCCAGCCTGAATGGGCGGGATGGTCGGGGAAGGAGCAAGGCCCGCGATGGGTCTCTGATGAGGTCTCCATCGTCGCCGCTGCCGATGTCGTCGGAGGCTGCGAAATACCGCCGCGATGAAGACGATATGGATGATACCAGGTCAGCGTTCTCGAATAGAGAGCGCCAACGCTCTCGCCAGCGTAGTGCTTCGCGCCAACGTGAGCGGGCGTCGAGTCGTCAACCATCGCCAAGAAGGGAACGTAGGGATAGATCGACGAGCCGCCATACGAATGGGCGTAGCAGCACGAAGCCGGAGGACCAACAGCGTCGTAGACTCCGCAGCGTATCGCACGCACGCGCCTCGTCGGATTTGAAGGTCGGTGACTTGTCGCAAATTAAGACGGAGCGCCAGCTCAAGAAGGAGGCCGCAGCGCGAGAACTTGAAGAGCGACGCCGCTCCCTAGCTCGCCGGCCCTCCGCACCACCCATCCTTCACCCAGAGCAGCTATCCCCGCCTTTGCCGCGACCAAACTCGCGCTCCGAGTTCCTGCGCAGCTCGACGTACCCGTCACCCCGTGACCTGCCACCGCGCAGTCAAACAGTCGATCCCGAGATGCAGCGCGGGTCACCCCGTGGGTCTCCGTACATGTATGGCCACAACCGCTCGCAGTCTACTGTGCACCAGTCGCCGACATCCGTCGCGATTGGGCTACCAGCCACGCCAAAGGCGATGCAGCACCCGAAATTCGACCCAGAAGGCAAGGACGTTCCGGACGTCCCACAGATTCCAGAGAGCTACTCGCCCATCCCACAACTCTCAATGGGCAGTCTCAACGCCATGGCCTACGCTCCGGTTGAGGACTATGCGCCACTCCCACAAACTACATTTGCCCCTCTCCCAAAAACTACCTACCAAGCTGGCCCCCGCCACATCCCCCCGCGCAGCATGTCCGCCCCCATCCCCGAGGAACCAATCTCCCCGCGCGCTCTCCCCTCCGCACTCCCTACTCACCCGGCTTTCCACGCCGCCCTACCCCCCTCCGCACGCCGCCTCAACAACCCCTTACAAGACTATCGCGCTTCCAATGCCCCGGCAGCCCGCAAGGTAAACCCTAGCACCGACGCCACCCCAGGGACTCTCGGGTACGGCACTTACGGTATGGGCGGGATCGACGCCGCATTGCACTCTGGCCCGGGGTCTAACAACATGATCCCCCCTCCGCCTCCACCACCTCCCGCGCCACCGATCCTCAGGGAGTTGATGCATCTTGCGCAACCCCCTCCTCCACCGCCAGCGCCACTTTACCGCTACGGCGCAGCGGCGGACACGAATTCCCTCGTTTCGGGGGTAAGCCTAACGAGTTCGGGGAGCGGAGTTATTGAGATCGTGATGGACGATGAGGATGCCTCACCAGAGCACTCGCCGAAGCACTCTCCGAAGCACTCGCCGAAGCATATCCCTCACTCCCACCAGCACCCGCCTCCACCACCGCCACCTCCTGCTCCTCCAGCACCGGCGGCAGCGATGCAGCAAGTGCCCCAGCCAGGGGGCCCACCGGTGTCCATGATGCGCCACTCCGTAGCTCAGTCCCTCGATGGACCTGCGCGGGGCCACAACCGCGGTAGATCGGGAAATGATAACTCCCTCAGTGGCCGCATCCGCAGTGCCACCGAGCGCATGCGCAGCGCGTCCCGTGGCAGGAATGGGCAGAATGAAAAGAATGGGAGGACAATGAGTCCACCGATGGAGGTGAGTCCGTATGAGAGCTTGGCGCCCCAGGCGTGGGAGGGGCCGGGAGGTGGACAGGGGAGAAAGATGAGTTTGGGTGCGCAGGGAGGAGAGAGGATGATGGGTTTGGGCACGCCGGGTGGAGAGAGGAAGATGAGCGATGGTGGGATACAGGGGGAGAGGCGGGTGGAGAGGCACCCGAGGGAGGTGGCGTCGAGTATGATGGAGGGGGGAATGATTTAGGTGCAAGGCACAAATGAGCCGCCACGCATCGACCGAATCTCCGTCGGTCCGCCAACCAGTCCCTCAATTTTATCCGCGCCGCATAGCTCGATCGATCGGATCATTCGTACATACTTCTTCTCAGCGAGCGACGGGTTATTTTTGATACCTTTTTTCTTCACTCACCCCAGCCTTTGAGCACAGGGGTGACGAACGACATTTATGACATATACCTTCTTGGAGATGGAGAGTTTATAGAGCGGGTGGGTTGGTGATTGTACCTTTTTTTTTTTGAGCGACAGGAGTGAAATCGATGGACAAAAGCACGCACAAGTTCAAGGACGAGGCAAGGCAGAGTCAGAGTCATTGGGATTGGATAGGAGGCGAAGGGAAATGGGGGAATTTATATATCGTTACAGGGGACTGCCTCACGGCAAAGAAGACTTCTTCTGGGGGGTGTTTACAGTTGGGGCTTTTCTTTGCTGGTGGATGATGGGATTTATTTTGGTAGGAATGGGGGAGTATAGTAGCGTAGTGTGATTAGTTGCTAATTTGAGGCGTTTTTTTGTGAACTGTTGTGTTGTTAGTGTGATATGATGTCTTCGAAGGGTTGAACGGCCCTTTGGTAGTTGATACCTTGCTACTCTAACCCCCACCGAAATTTACAAGGCAAGGCCAGAAAAGTATATAATCAGGTTGAGAACTAAAGCTAGCTATATGTTATTTCGATAAGCATATCTAGAAGCTTCATAAACATCATAAAAAATTGATTGTTAGTTTCCGTTACCGCAACCGCCTCACAGATGTCGTGATAGAGGCACGTGGGGTGGGGTGCTGTGGCTAATCTCCACCAGGAGCCAAGCCAAGACGAAGGAACGGAACGATAACGACTGGCTATGTGACTGGTAAAACTCAGTCTCTCAACGCTTTGTTAGGCAAAATTCTTTGCCTACAGCGATTGTCTCAATATGTCGTCCTCCATATTGCTGACGCTGCGGAAGGCCGGTCAGCATCTCGGTGTTGACCCATCCAAGATGGCAGGCCCGGTGCGAGAGATGCTTTACCGGAACTGGTACCTGGGGTTCACGTGTTTTGGAGGACCGGCAGTTCATTTTCAAATCGTGAGAATTCTACTGTCAATCTGTAATTCATATGAGCCGAGCTGATGCGAGTGTAGTTTCGGGATTTATTCGTGGACAAGTATCAATGGATCGATGATCAGATGGTGAGGAGTCTCGTCGCAAACGCCCCTATTTATCAGCTGACCTAACGCTCTCATAGTATAAGGAGATGTTTTCGTTGTGTCAGGCTCTGCCAGGACCGGGGAGCACGAAGATGATCTATGCCATAAATCTCATACATGGTGGGTTTATAGCCGGCATTCTCTCATTCTTCGTCTGGAGGTATGGATACATATTGAATGCGGTTGCCAAAGAGCAAGGCTGACAAGCTCCAGTCTTCCCGGTGCCATTGCTGCATACGGTCTCGCAATAGGTGTGAGCAAGATTAATGATACACTGCCAGCGCCAGTATACGCCCTCCTCTCCGGTTTGAACGCTGCCACTGTTGGGATTATCGCTCTCGCAGCTGTGCAGCTCTCCCAGAAAGCCATCACTGACAAGTTAACGAGGATATTGGTATTCCTGGGCGGCAGCGCGGGAATGCTATATAATGCGCTCTGGTACTTCCCCGTCTTGATGATTCTGGGGGGATGCGCGACTATTTTCTGGGATTATAGATGGGGACACACAGCTGTCAAGGCTGTCAAAGCAGGTGTCTTTGGACCACGGGATCAGTCAAATGTTGACAACGAGGAACAGCAAGTTAGCGACCAGGTGGAGCTACAGGACATTTCGCAGTCCCGCCATGATTCAATCAAGGACTCCTCGACATTGCGCAGAGCGCCAGGAAGAACGTCACTGGCGGAATCCTCTCCAGAGAACATACAAGACCAACCCACAGAAGACGATACCGCGCGCACCGTCCCCGCAAACCTAGAATTTCGCGTCTTCTCCTGGAAACTCGGTGCACTCATCACCGCCCTCTTCTTCACCACTTTCATCGCCATCATGGTCCTCCGCGGCACCCTCACTTCTCCTCCCATCGGTTTCAGCCTCTTCTCCAACCTCTACCTCGCCGGCACCATCATCTTCGGCGGCGGACCCGTCGTCATTCCTCTCCTACGCGAATACGTTGTCGCCGAGGGCTGGGTTTCCCCCCGCGACTTCCTCCTTGGCCTTGCCATCTGCCAGGCCTTCCCGGGGCCAAACTTCAACTTCGCCGTCTATCTCGGTGCGCTCGCCGTGGCGGCGCATATGAACCCCGCTGCGGGCGCCGTCCTCGGGTACGTGGCGATATTTACCCCGGGAATCGTGTTGCATACGGGCACCATGGGATTATGGAAGGTGCTCCGTGGCTATCGATGGTTCACGTCGGGGCTGAGGGGCGTGAATGCCGTGGCGGTGGGACTCGTCTATACGGCGGTTTATAGGTTGTGGGAGCAGGGGTTTTTGAGCGAGAAGTTTACGTCGGGGTCGTCGCTGGGGTTGGATCCGTGGTGGGTGGTTGTGACGGCGACGTCTTTTGTGGGGGGTAGGTGGTTTAATGTGTCGCCTCCAGTGGCTATTATCTTAGGAGGAGTTATGGGGATGGTTTGGTATGGTGTGGTATCTTCATAGGTTGTCGCTGGCAGGCGTGATGCCTTTACTGTTGCTGTGCAGTCAACATGTAGATTTGTATAGGATATGATAGACTAGACATTGCTCTTTGAGTATGGGAAAAAATGCTGGGATATTCTGACAACCTTAGATATGCTGTGAAACGGGCTTAGATGTTCTACTTAAGGACCTCAAACTTCATGGATGCATTCCAGCCGACAAAGTAGGGTTTGGGAAGACCAAACAATCCCTCCTCATCGGCCTGTTGCATTTGATTCTGCATACAAAAATGAACAAGGAGCCTCTGGCAAAGCTTCTAGGACGGCCGAATGCCGCTGTCATCGCCGTTCAGTGTTGTTACTGTTGAGTGATCCTGTCGTCGACTGGTCCTGTCAACAACTGATATTGTCGCCGAGCAACCCAGCCCAGTGGTTTTGCTACTTAGTTATCTGCCGTTGGGAGAGACCATGCAAGCTAGCGATCTTTATCACTTTGTGCCACAGAAACTAGGCGGTCGCGTCAGTTATTTATGATTGTTGACATTCCAGTCTTTTTTCAGCAGAGTGTTTATATTTATAGTAGATGAAAATGAAGCCTTGGGTCTCGTATGTACAAACCACGGGAGGGCTCAACTGGGTGTGCCAAAGCAAGATGGCTTTTCTCGACTCTAAGGCTTCCTATGGCTGGTTTGGTAACTGTCGAAGACATGGGTCATGCTCGATATTCACATTTTAACTCCCACAACGCCCTGGCTGTTATGTCCCTATTGGCGATAGCGATTGGATAACGATGTAGAACTGGAAGGGAGCAGACATAGCAAGTATTAAACCAAAAAATATACTGAGTTTTCGAATGTAAAAGGTAATGTTAATAGTGTCTCACTGTTCGTCTCGTCCTTCAGAATATGAGGTTAAGCCCGCAAGTATGACATGTATGGATCTTGTTATATGTATATATACCGGTCTAGTTCTCCAATAATCAAAATAGGCACTTTGGCGGAGTGGTTAACGCGATGCCCTGCTATCTACATCACGTGGAAGTCAGGCATTTCCTTCGGGAGCGAGTGTTCGAATCACTCAGGTGTCGTATTTTTTATATTTTTTTTTGTCATTTATTCCGAGCGTTTAATTGCACGGAGGTCATCGGATGTTCTTCGGACAAGCTTTCTGCCAATCCAGAGCTCGTTTGGATGTTGCAAGCTTGTGGTGTTCGTGTTGTCGTTGACATGGTGTTTGTGCGGGGTAATATAGTAGGATTGTAATTGCTCAGAACGCGATGTTCGGATATCAGCAACTCTCGCCCATCTATTGAATACGGTAAGTCGTTTGATTATTTTCGATTTCTAAATAACATACAGGACAAATGAAGCATTCAATAACTAGTTTGTGGCATACCCTTTGTTGAATCCTGTGGCCGTTACTTATGTGCAGCATTCCCATGCGGTCTTACAGCGGGGCTAGGCTCCTACTCTGACATCCCTCATGAGTGAGGCTGATGAAGGTTTCTGACGCAGTCACTCACGATCATTAGTCACTCACAATCATTGCATCTAGCCCAGTCACTTATAACCATCACACCTAACCCAGTTACTCACATTCATCACATCCAGCCCAGTCGCTCACACTCGTCCCATCCAACCCAGTCACTCCCAAAGCCAACATGAGTTCCAAACACCCACCCCCATCCCTCACGCCCTCAAATCTCAAACAGCCCCCCCTCGCCTTCCTGCGCTTCACAGGCTCTTCCTACCCCCTCCACCTCACCCGCGTCCTCCCCCTCCTCGGCAGCGACCCCCGAGCGTACTATCTCAACACGCCTCTCACCAGCCCCGCGCCCATCATCAGCGCCTCACCCTTCGTTCCGCACTCTCTAATCGCCCACCTCATGCGTCGCAAGAACGATAGCGCACTCGCTATCAAGTTCGCCCCCGGCCGGAAGGGCGTAATCACCAATATGGAGGGGGTGCTGCACACTTTCGTCACGCCGCTTGTGGTGGCGTTGATGCATGGGGATTATCGCTACCTGGGCGGTCACTATGTGGAGGAGTTCCCGTTGGTGGATGGAAGACAGTCGGCGAGGAGGGTGGTGGTTAGTGCGGCGGTGCAGATGGATTTTGAGTTTAATAGTGTGATGATGGAGGCCTGTCGGGTGGAGGTTGGGGAGGTCGTAGGGCGGGAGTTGGGGCCTGACTGGAGGATTTTGGGAGATCAGGATAAGTGGGAGAGGAGGGGGTTGGAGAAGTACGAGGATGGGCTTAAGAGCCACTTGGTGGCTAACCTGGTGACTTCGAAGAAGCTACCCCCTTATAAGGTGGTTAAGGATAAGGCTCTCAGCGATGCGGCAACGATTGAGTTCCTCGAGCGCCATATTCGAGATGGGTATTCGTCGCCAGTGGATTTCCACAATGTGTTTGCAGTGGTTGGGTCTCCGAAGAAGACTGTCGTTTCGCTGGAGTTTCTCTACAATACGGCTGTGCACCAGCTCCGAAATGAGTTATCCGCCCTAGAAGTCGCCTGCCCTCAAGGCTATATTTACACCTCTGACCCGCCATCTATCTTCGTCCAGGCCCTCGGAGGGGCAAAGATCGTTAATAGACTCCAGTTCGCCGCTCTCAAGCATCTGGCATCTACGAGCAAGTATGAGAAGTTTGTCAATATGAAGTGCTTTGCGTTCAACGACTACTCTGATAACGGTGCGATTGAGCTGCTGAAAGAGGCACTACGGACTCAGCGCCACGTTATTGTGTTACCGAAGGCGAAGCTGTTTAGGGGTCCAAAGGGCCGGTATGAACCTGGAGAGGAACTGGAAGACGGGTTACTGGTAGTGCATAATAACAGCGATGCCTTTGGTCAGAACATTGAGACTGAGTTCGCGACGGGGAGCTTGGATGGGGCGATTGGGGCGTCGACTAGTGCTGCTGCGTCGTTGATGAGGGACCGAAAGGACCTGCTGGATTGGGTTTTGTGAGACGGACGGATGGACAGTGATACTTTAGTTTTTGAGGGTGTTTTCATCGGAGGTTCGGTTTTAAAGCGTCGTTAGGGATTTGTTTTTAAGGTTGTGCTTTGTTCTGCCACTATCTATCACTTGATGCGTGCGGTTGAGACACGAGGAGGTGGTCTAGCCAATGGAGGACCCTCGTTGACATTTTGGCTGGGTTTATGGGTTTAGGGACTATTCATATGACATAGACGCTTAGTTACTGTTCTTTTTGCGTTCTCATCACAACTACTCATAGAGATCAGCGAGTAGAGAGTCATCTAAGTTGTGCTTATTCGGTGATGGAAACTACCTGATTCATTTAGCAGATACTGGCTGAATATCGTTGGATGTTAGTTGACGGTCAGCCGCGATTACTCAGCATACCCAAATATCGTATTGAACAGGTTCCATTTATTGTTTGTAGAGTGTTTGTAGTGTTTGTAGAGATATACCGTTATAGAGCCGTAGGATGGCGTGGCTGGTACGTAGATTCCTAGATTCTTCCTACTCCACACTATCGAATTCACCCTATTCGTACGTATTGTACGTATGTCTATGTATGTATCTCTGCAGAGACCCCATACTCCGTACAAATTTATCACCAAAACTCCAAACTCCAAACTCCGACCTATCGTACCTGTATTACCCATTGCCACTGGACTCGTAATGATACATATTGTACCATAATCTCAAAATAGCGACACAGTTAACTGGCTGGGAAATGTCAGCGCTGTCCTCCGTATTTCTCCCCCCCAATCCATCTCCTCTGCGCCACCTTGGAATACATATCCGCCCCACCCGCCTTCCCCAGCGCCGGGACCAAGAAGCCGGGGCCTGATTATCAACCAACCATCCTCCCCATTGAAACATAACGAACGACGACCAACCCACCGAAAATCCCCTCTCCAACCTCACCACCACCATAGAGTAACGCAGCATTCAACTCAGCTGCAGATACTCTTTGGTGATGACCGCCCTCCTACACTTCAACACGTCGACACCGGGGTCTCCACCGAACGAGAAGCGGACCTTCTCTGGCCTCCCCATGTCCTCAAGCAAGAGCGACAAGACGGCCGACAAGAACGTCAACGGCAACAGCCACTTTCCGACTAAACTCAAGAACTTCTTTCGCATCAATTCGCTGGGGTCTGACAAGACCGAAGGCGTCAAAGATGCCCCGAAGCAGGAAGGCAAGAGTTTCCGCCAGTCCAAGTTCTTCAGCGGACGCAATCGATCAGCGACCGTTGCGAGCGAGGGCCACCCGCTGGACGATGGCGTCAGCCCCACAGCCCATGCGAACCCTTACTTTCAACACCAGGGCATGCCAAACTTCAGACATCACAATGAGGGATCCGTACCGAGTAGTCCGACTGGCACGCCTGCGTTACACATAAGTGCTGCATCGGGAGCGAACGATCAGGCCACAGCTGCGGGGAAAGAGGAGTTGGCGAGGAAATTGAGGAGGGTTGCCAGTGCGCCGAATGCGCAGGGACTGTTCTCAAAAGGCAAGGGGAGTGCAGAGAGGCCGAATACAGCGGAGTTGGGCAAGGAGCCGATTCACGGACTGGGAATTGAGGGTAAATCGGCTGTCAATCTTGCCGTACCGGGTGCCGATGAGCTGGGGGAGTTGCAGCCACCAAGGGCTCCGGCTGCTTTCAGGAGGACGTATAGTTCCAACTCGATCAAGGTGCGGGATGTGGAGGTTTCACCGAGCAGTTTCGATAAAATCAAATTGATTGGGAAAGGAGATGTGGGGAAGGTTTACCTGGTGAGGGAGAAGAAGAGCTCGAGACTCTATGCGATGAAGGGTATGTGCCTCTATATGATCGATCTGATACACTTCTAACACCTGGCAGTCTTGAGCAAGAAGGAAATGATCAAGAGGAATAAGATCAAGAGAGCTCTTGCCGAGCAAGAGATTCTTGCAACGAGCAACCATCCGTTTATCGTCACGCTATACCATTCTTTCCAGTCCGAGGATCACTTATACTTGTGCATGGAATATTGCAGTGGTGGAGAGTTCTTTAGAGCATTACAGACCCGCCCTGGAAAGTGTATACCAGAAGATGATGCCAGGTTTTATGCTGCAGAAGTTACAGCTGCGTTGGAGTACCTACATCTGATGGGCTTCATCTACAGAGATCTGAAGCCAGAAAGTAAGCATTTCATCTACAGTTAAACGCGAGAGCTATATTAACCAATTACAGACATCTTGCTGCATCAGTCAGGCCACATTATGTTGTCAGATTTCGATCTATCAAAACAGTCGGACCCAGGAGGAAAACCGACTATGATTATTGGCCGTAACGGAACCAACACGAACTCCCTACCGACCATCGACACGAAATCCTGCATCGCGAATTTCCGAACTAACTCCTTTGTCGGCACCGAAGAGTACATAGCCCCCGAAGTCATCAAGGGATGCGGCCACACCAGCGCCGTCGACTGGTGGACCCTCGGCATCCTCGTTTACGAGATGTTATACGGCACCACGCCCTTCAAGGGCAAGAACCGCAACGCAACCTTCGCCAACATCCTGCGCGACGACGTCCCCTTCCCTGAAGGGTCCGGAAACCCCCAAATTTCCAAGTAAGTCCCTAATCCACCCCTTCCTACCTTCTACAACAATCCAACTAACCCCCCACCCCAGCCTCTGCAAATCCCTCATCCGCAAGCTCCTCATCAAAGACGAGAACCGCCGTCTCGGCGCCCGCGCCGGCGCCTCAGACGTCAAAACCCACCCCTTCTTCCGCACCACGCAATGGGCTCTTATCCGTCACATGAAGCCCCCCATGATCCCGCACCAAGGGCGCGCGATCGACACCGTCAACTTCCGCAACGTCAAGGAATCCGAGAGCGTCGATATCACAGGACGCAATCAGGATGCGCTGGGCGCGAATGGGCTGCCGAAGGGCGTGCCCCTTGATTCCGGACTGTCGACGCCGGGCAAGGATGTCGTGGATCCGTTTGAGGAGTTTAATAGCGTTACGCTGCATCATGATGAGGAGGTTGGGCAGCATGTAGATTTGAATAACGGGAGATATGATGGGAGGGACTAGAAACTCGCATCTTTTGTCTGCTTCGACTAGATTGCAGTTGTAGGGCCCTTGGACCCTGCTACTACTACTACGATTATCCACCGACCTTCTGGGGGTTGCCGCACGCCCTGGGAGCCCTTCCGGATGACACAGGAGCACATTTCCAATGCCTGCCCCCTCACCACCACCACCCAGGGCACCAGCACCCCCTACATTCACTCCTTTCTCGCGTCATTTGGCATCATTCGATTTTATCACCCGGACCGGCGTCTCTCAATGGAATTAGACATCGCGTCGGTCATTTCTCTCCCTCTCACTCCTTCTCACTCCCTTACAATTTGTATTTTGGCGCGCAAAGGCCCGGGCTTGGTTTGGTGATTTCTTTTTTTTTTGTGTCTTGTTGCATTATGGCGTTTTTTTTGTATTTGTTTTTTTGAGGGGGCGTGGCTTTGGTGGTTTTTTTCGTTGAGGATTGGGGGGGTTTGTTTGCGCTGTGCGGTTTTCTTGCGCGTGGTTTTTTGGTGGTGCTTGGTGGGTGGGGGGTGGGGGGTGGCTTGTCTGAGTAGATAGGCGGGTGAGGGGGAAGTTGGGGGGTGAAAAGTTGAGAGAGAAAGGGAAGGGGAGGGGATGAGAGGTGGGATGAGAGATGTGAATGTGGATGCGTTATGATGAGAACGATCGGAGAGGGAGTTAGCTAGGTTGAGGGTTGTCAGATGAAGAATGAATAGATATGATTTGACTCTGTATGCGATGGTTTATGATGTGTATCTGTCAGGGGTGCGGTTGTTGGCTCAACCTATGTTGATAGACTCCTTCCTGGCTGGGGTTTCTTCTGGTGAATGGTGTTTGCATCTGCTAACGAGTGCATTTTCTACTATATAAAACAGACTTACGATGTCAAACAAGGGTCTTACTACGATAACGTGTCATGGACCACAGATCCGCTTATTACAGCCATTATAAGCTTCCTCGGCGCTGGTGGTGGTGCCCATTATCCACAGGCATCAATCCCATCTTTGGGATGATCCCCTTTCTTTGTAGGCATGGACTATATTGGTCCAATATTTCCACCCTCGGAGACGGAAAATTGATGCCGATAAGTTGCGATACTACTATTCATTGGTTGAACGGCAGCAGCAGCGAGCGGTAGCAGGAACAAGCGACAGCAAGAACGATGCGGTGACGAGAAGTCCACAGTCGTGAGAATGTAAACCGACAGTGACCGAACTCCTTGTAATGCGAGCTAACCCCCAACCCAACACCCCACCCCCCCGCCTCTTCAGGCCCTCACTATACGTTGGTCCAGGACCGTGTCTACGGAGTAGAAAAAGTTTGGTGGATGGAGTTGGGAACTGGTTGGGGTGGTAGTAGACGCTTATATAGGGATATAATCGGAAGCTGGAAATCAGTAAGAGTATTAGAGGTTTATATCGGAGCCACCCTGGGTGGAAAGTGTAGCTGGTTGATTGGGTCCCATGGCTCTGAAGAACTTAAACTGCCGATAGCTGTTCTATTCTGGTTATACTGTGCTTCAATGAGGAAGGGCTATTATAGTTCTATCATTATTAAACAAGCCTTGGAGAGATATCAGTAGCTACGATGAGTCCCGAAGTCCTGTCACCTCAACCCAACGCATCCAGCCCTGAATGCCCTGTATATCACTTCGCCGCCGCAGGTCCCGTAGGAGCCGCAGGAGCAGCAGAGGCACTCGCCGCCGCCGAACCCTCCGCCGCTGACCCACCCCCACCCCCTCCTCCTCCACCACCACCACCACCCCCCCTCCCTCCCCGTCCTCTCCTCACACTCCTCCCGCCACCCGCACCTCCACCCCTCCCACCTCCACCACCACCACCACCAAACCCACCCCTCGCCCCCGCCGCCGGCGCCTCCCTCGCAGGTTTCGTATCCTTCCTCTCGAGCACCACCACCGTCCCCTGCGCAATCTTGGTCGGGTTCGCCGCGACCGCCTTCCGCAACCCCTCCGTATCCGCAAAATCCACATACGCAAACCCCTTCCGCTTATCGATCTCGACGTTCGTCACTGCCCCGAAAACGGTCATGGCTTCGCGGAGGAGCGGCTCTGTGACCCCTTGCGAGGGGTTGGCGTGCTTGACGAAGGCGCGGGTGGCGCCTGCGGTCGGGACGGGGGAGGGCGCTGGTTTGCGGCCTGAGGGGGCGCTGGGGGGTTTAGCTTGTGATGCTGAGGCGGGTTGGCGAGATGTTGATGCGGGTGCCGATGTACCAGCTGTCGGTTTTGGTGAAGCTGAAGGTGCTGGTGCTGCGGCTACGGGCTCGACTGGCTTCTTCAAGAGTGTGATCGCTGGAGGTGCCTCCTTCGCCTTGTTATTCTCCGCGCGTCCTTTACCCTTGCCGCCTCCGCCGGCATTTGATGGTCCGGCCTTTGGTCCTTGTGGCGCGGATGCGGCTGCTGCTTCGCTCTTTGCGGCTGCCCCGGCTTCGACCTTGGCGCGGCGATGTGCGTTCACTGGGCTTAGACCGAGGTCACGCTGTAATATGCGTGCTGCTGCGGCGATGCTTCCTCTTTCGCGAGTCGCTGCGCGGGGGTTCTTTAGCGCCTCGGTTGGTGCTGCGTTGGCTGGTTGAGCTTGCACCCCTGTAGTCTTTGATGCTTCCCTGTTGAGGACCCTGACTGCCTCTCGGGCGGCCTTCTCAACGAGTCTCTCTCTCTTCCCATCTTTGGGGGTCTTCTTGTGAGGTTCATCGGCAGCACCTTCTTTTGATTTTGATTTGCCGGACGCAGAGGCAGCCTGGGATTCCAGACGGCTCTGCTTTGCGGCTTTGGCGGCGGCTGCTTCTTTGCTCTTATTCGCCTTCTTATCTTTGAGGTATTGTACCAGGGGGGTTGTGGTTACTTTCTCTCCCTTCGTAGATGGCTCGGTATCCTCTTCCTTGGTGGATGTTGGGTTGGCCAGGCTCTCGAGAAAGTCCATGAATTCTGGATCGAGGTCAATCGTGCCTTGACGTGCATCGGTGCGGCGTTTTCCACTTGGGATGCGGGCGTAGGGTGTATATTCGAGGGAGGCGGGGCCAAGGAGGCATGGGTTCGTGAAAGTTTTTGCCGCGTCTTCGAAGGTGAGCTGGCGAACATGGTTCGACAGTTGAGTCAGGTATGGCTCGTTGACGAGATGCAGGTAGGCGCGGGACGGACGAGATGCTTTGGAAGGGCTGTGGTCGTTAGTATGGGGATTTCATTACATATCAGCCTCAATAGTAGGGCGCATACTCTGTTGAAACCTTCCCAGGCTTGTAAGAGAACCAATCCACTCTCCCTGCTCCAACCTTCCACTCATCGCCAATTATCTTTATGAACTCTGCCTCGGTGAGGGCAGGCGCAAGTCGTCTCACAACTACTTTCAACGACGGGCCTGCCCTGTTCTGTGAGGCTTTCGACATTTTTGGTGCTGTCTGTGAAGCTGGTATGGGCAGTACGCCGTTTGTCTGAGCCCGAGAAGAAGCCATCTCGAAGTTGTTTGAGTGCGTACACTTATTGTGATTGTTCAGTGTTGCGGATTCGGATTTCGTCCAAAGGCGTGTGTTATCGCCGGTGGTCTGTGCAGCACCACAATCAGTAACTCCACTCCGTTTCGCTGTGGTGGGGTGGTGATTGTGGTACATCGACCAAGGAATTGTAAGCGACGAAGCGCGAGTAGCGCTCTCGGATTGCGCGCGTGCAGATCCACATCAACAGCACCTCTGTGAGCTTGTTGATATCACTCCACGAGTTCACGCTCAGCAAATCCCTGACACACTTACAATTACTCTCAACATGGCGCCTGGAGTTCCAAAGCCAGGCCCGGCCAAACTTGGCCCCCGTGCTGGACTGGATGAGTGGCTGGAGCAAGCCAAGCTATGTCGATACCTCCCAGAGGGTGCCATGAAGCAGCTCTGTGAGATGGTGAAGGAGTGCCTTATGGAGGGTATGTTTGATTCAGATATATGGCTATTTGGTCGCTGACAATTTCACGCAGAATCTAACATCCAACCCGTTCGTACGCCTGTCACAATCTGTGGCGATATCCACGGACAGTTTTACGACCTTCTCGAGCTCTTCCGAGTCGCTGGTGGTATGCCAGGGGAGACAAATGTACAAGCCCCCACAACTATTATCACCTCTGACGATATTGAACCTCCGACCACTATCGGCGGCGATAAAATTGGCAGTGACAGCGGTATTGGGAGCAGCGTTGGAAGTGGTGCAGAGGATGATGTTGAGGAGCAGCCAAGGGGTCGACCCCGTACCGCCGGAAGCACTCGTTCTGGAGCAAGTTCAGCTGCTCATTCGGCCAACACCAACGAAGTTACCGGCACAGGAAAGCAGAACTTTGTGTTCCTTGGCGACTTTGTTGACCGTGGTTATTTCTCTTTGGAGACCCTTACTCTCCTTATGTGCTTGAAAGCCAAGTAAGTACTTCGCGGGAGCCCTGAACTGACGCAATGCTGATTATCACAGATACCCCGACCGCATTACCCTTGTCCGCGGCAACCACGAGTCTCGTCAAATTACACAAGTCTACGGTTTCTATGAGGAGTGCCAACAAAAGTATGGCAATGCGTCCGTCTGGAAGGCTTGCTGTCAAGTTTTTGACTTCCTTATCCTTGCGGCTATCGTCGACGGAGCCGTTCTGTGTGTTCACGGAGGTCTAAGTCCAGAAATCCGCACTCTCGATCAAATCCGCGTCGTCGCCCGTGCCCAGGAAATCCCTCACGAGGGTGCGTTCTGTGACCTAGTATGGAGTGATCCAGAAGATGTGGAAACCTGGGCCATTTCTCCCCGTGGAGCTGGATGGCTATTTGGAGACAAGGTCGCAACCGAGTTCAACCAGGTCAATGGACTTAAGCTCATTGCCCGTGCCCATCAGCTTGTAAACGAGGGCTATAAGGTATGATAAGACAGTCTTTAACAGGAACGTGAACGAAATTCTAACGGCGTGCAGTACCATTTCCCGCAGAAGTCTGTTGTTACCGTCTGGTCTGCTCCAAATTACTGCTACCGCTGCGGTAATGTCGCCTCCATCATGAATGTGGGAGAGGACCTCGATCCCAAGTTTTCCATCTTCTCGGCCGTCCCTGAGGACCAACGAGCTGTCCCTGCAGGTCGCCGCGGCGCTGGCGAATACTTCCTCTAAACTACAACTGTTATTTACGTCACCAGGAGCGTTCTGGTCGACGATCAAACCCTTAGTTTTTGGAGTTTGTCCCTGCATACTGGCGTTTGGGCTTGGCATATGGCATGTGGTTGAGAAATACCCTGTATGAGTATAAATGGCGTTAGTGTTCCAGACTTTTCAGACATATCGAGAAGAGAACCCAATAAGGTTCATGCTGGAAACGGATATGAAATGTATGCATATATGATCATAAAGGAATATAGTTTTTTACGTTTTTTAATCCAAGATGGCCAATCCAGGTTATAACTCTCTCTAACGTGAAATTTAAATGTAGATTAGCCATTCATTGGATGGCTACCAAATTGTAGAATAATCGGTTGCTGTCCATTTGTTCTCACTTCATTGTCATTGAAACATGTAGGATTCTCTTTGGACATTAGACATCATAATTACAAGTACGTCGCATAAATTATACAGTTCCTTCCATCTCCCAGGCCAGCATCAGTTAGCTATCCTGAATTTCTGTGGTATATTCTCCAGCACAATGGATTGGCTATCCAACTTCGCTATCCGATCAGCCTCTGCATCCATCTCGTCATGCTTCTTGAAATGCGCAATATCCTCCGGATGCGTCAGGTCTTCTTCCCTAGTATTCTCGTCATGATATCTGTACTCGTCAGTCTCTTTTCCCACCATCTAGCTGCGTCGCTCCCAAAAATGGTATAAACTTACTTCTCCCAATGATGTATCTCATACTCGTACTCATCATCCCCATGGTGTCCCGGCCCCATCCCAAAATCGGGAAGCTTCCCCCCACCTGCGACAAACGCCATCCACTCCTCTTTCGTCACTTGCCCGTCCTGGTTTCGGTCCAGAAGGCTTAACACCTGGCGGATCACGCCGTCCTTGCGGTCTTTCTCGATGTGGTTGGTGCTCTCGTGCTTGAGCCCATACGTCGTGTATATCTCGTCGAAGTCCCAGTACCCGTTGTCGTCGAAATCGTGTAGTTGGAAGAAGGCGCCGCCGTCGAAGTTGGAGATATGATGCTCATCTGGAAGAGGTGTAAGTATGGGCTGTAGAATGGGTGCTGGGGGCGGGAGGCTGTAGTGGGGGGAGTCCGGGCGCAAGGGAACTTACCAGCCAAATGCTGCGTCGCCCAATCGGCCTGCTGCTCATCGTGCGCGCCATGTGCGTAGGCACTTTGTGAGAGAAGAAGTAAAGGCCCCAACAGGGAGAGGAGAAAGCGTCCTGGAGCCATGGCCTAGAAACCCTGAGGCGAATCTGAGAAGTGTCGTTATGACGAAACGGTGTCCTTTGAAAGCAGTGCGATGAAGCAACTGATGCAATTGATTGACTCTAGTTCGTATATTCGTTATTCTTTGTTGATCAACGGGTCTTATGTACACCTCAACAGAGCATCTTCATATCAATAACAAAATACGGCTTATTCTAGAATCGCGCTGTCCTTTCAGGTTGTTCCTGGATCGGTCTCGGCCCGCCGTTGAACCCCTAATGTAGACTAGGCTAGCCTTGCGGGATCGACGTGGATCGCGGTTTGGTATCACCACCAGCCTCACCATTTCCACAGCAATTCCTTTGATATTTAGTTAATTATTACCCATAATACTCTATCCTTCGCCCACTAGATCACAAATACCAATCTGAAATGAACCGCTCCATCGAACAATCCCTCACATCTCTCCTCCCCCGCCTCACAACCGACCTCCCCTCAGACCTTATCAACCTTGCCTCCTCCCTCGTCGCGCAATCCCGAAGTGTAGCCAGCAACCTCAAGCAAGATGAAGAAATAGGCCGCGCCTACGTCTGCGCTCACATTGCCTGCGAGCGCCTCAAATCCACTCTCAACCTTCCTCTAATCGAGCCACGCCCTCCCGTCCCCCCACGCGTCTACACAAAGCTCTACACCTACCTCTCCTCCGCCCTCGTGGCGCGCCCCCAGCGAACACCCAAGAAAGTCCAGCGCCTCGAAGATGCGCAACTACCACCCTCCAATACCAAAACACCCACGCGACGGAAGTCCAACCCCACCTCGACGACCCCGGCAGGCCTCCCGCTGCCCAGCCGCCCAACGCCCTCAAAAGAGCGCTCGCTAGCCGCGTTTCGCCCGCAGAACAAGAGTCGCAAGTCGGAGCTGTCACATGGAGGGCGTGGTCGCGAGATAGCGGCGTGGATACGGCCTGTGGTGAGGGGGTTGTGCGCGAAGATGGAAGCGAGGGGCGCGATTGCGCATGTGCTTGCGGGTGTGGGGAGTGTGTTGACGCTGCCGACGCCGAAGCCAGAAAAAGGGGAAGCGAAGGAGAAGGAGAAGGTTCCGGCACTGGTGGCGGCGGTATATGTCTTGGTGCATACTAGGTTGACTGGGAAAGAGGTTAATGGGAAGGAGTATGTGGCTCTACGGCGAGGTATTCTTGCTACGTTGAAGGCTTTGAGGGCAGATGAAGAGGTGGTGGGGAAGGTTGAGAAGGAAGAACCGGGCGAGAAAGGATGGGAGGGGTGGACAGATATTGTGGGGAAGGATGTGGATGCTTGGCTTATGCAGTTAAGCTCGAAGGGGTGGGTGGGATTGGACTGGTTTGAGAATATCGAGAGCGGCTCTGGCATCGAAGGACCAGAAGCACGTGATGAGCCGATGGATGATGCGGAAGACGAGGACGCCGATGGAGACGATAATGGAGAAGAGGATTCGATTATGGGGCTAGGAACTATGATGCAGGAACGCGTGGATTACCTGAGCACCAGGAAGAGAGAAGAATATCAGATCTGGAAAGACGGGATATTAGAGAAAATAGAAAGGATCGAGAGGGCAGAGGCTGGGGCGGATGATATGGATACGACTTAGAGTAACGGTACTGATACGATTTGGCTTGTCAGAACCAGAAATTGGCAAAGGTGTGTTAATAAATCATTAATACCAAGGTCCACAGCGCTCACCTTTCAATTCTGTCGAGCTTCATGAATGAGAAAATCTAGCGAGACTAATACACGACTATTATAGTAGGTTCACCATTCGTACCACTCTTATTATCTTCCGATTCTATTTTATTGCAATTCTTTGAGTCATATCCCCGCAATGAGCCGAGCGCGTGAAGCATATATCGAAAGTAGTGAGCCTTTAGTCAGGGGCTAAACTCTAGTTCGTCGCCGAAACCTCACTTATCACATTTAGTCGATGTTAGCCTCCACGCCCACAGGCGCCGGCCTTATGTCAAGATGGCACTTATTAAGAGTAGATACTATCATATTTCTCACCTTTATTTTCTTCTTCCTATGTTCTTCTTATTACCGCACATTTTTCGTATTATATCGTTTGGCTGTCAAACGGAAACCGATTTTCTCATATCAAAGGTCTCATAAACACCAGCAAAAATGCGAGTCTCAACTCTCTGCCGTAGCGTGCCTCTCCTCGCCCTCGCACTTGCCTCAGCGACCAAAGCCGCCCACGACGCCATCGCGCAACCCTACCCAGCAGCCGAAGACGTAGGCAACTCTGAATCCGGTAATATTACCACAGGCGACGACCTCCCTGCTTCCTCCGGCTATATTCACTACCGCATCAACGGCCCCGGCCAGATCGCCGTCATATATACCGAACCAAACTGTCCCCGTCGCCTCGGTGCCCAGCAGCTCTACGTTCCAGGAAACGACACCGATACACCACCGGGGCTTCTGACGATCGAATACTGCTCTGCGCGCTGCATGAACCTCCCCGGGGGCGTCCGCGGACAGAGCATCGAGCTCAGTCTTGCAGGTCCTATCATCATCGGCGAGAGGCCTGACCGCCCATATGCGCGCTTGTATGAGACGACTGACTGCAGGGGCGTCGGGAAAGAGGCGTCGATTCGGAAGGGCAAGAACTGGGCGTGTACTGATATCGAGGATGGCTTTTGGAACCCCGCCCGTGAAGGAGGCTTCGACAGCTTCATGGTCTGGGAAGGGTGCAAATACCTAGAGACGGAGGAGCAGAAGGAGGAGAAACGGAGGAATGGGAGGTTGAGGAAGGAGAGGGAGAGGGCTAAGGCGGATATTGAGAAGACTAGATGGGAAGCTGTTGACAAGGAGCGCAAAATCCAAAAGGAGGAGGGAAAGATGGAGAGGAAGTTAGAGAAGCAGCTTCAGAAAGAGAGGTTGAAGCAATGGGAGAAGGAGCAGAAGGAGAGGAAGAAGCAAGACAAGCTAGATGAGAAGCAGAAGGAACGCAAAGAGATGCTGCGTGGGAAACATCGCAAGGCTGCTTGGGATGCTCGAAAGGCGCAGCGCAAGAAGGATATGAAGATTCAGTTTGAGGAGTGGAGACAGGACCGGCTTATGGAGTTGAAGGAGGATGGGGCGAGAGAGAGAGCAGAGCGCAAGGCTCAGCGCCAGAGGGACAAAGAGGATCGCCAGGCGGAGCTGCTCGAGATGGAGAAGCAGTGGGAACAAAATCGCAGGGATAAAATTGTTCAAGATGACAAGGAGTGGGAGGAACAGCTAGCCAATGAGGCCATTGAGATGGCGAGGGATAAGGAAGAAGAGGAGATGCTGGAAGTGGCTGAGGTTGCGGCCGACGAAGAAAAATGGGCCAATAAGAATAGAAAACGGGGCGTCAAAGGGGTTCGCCTCAATATACCCCCTAGTGGATCATCGATCAGTAAAATCACATGGAAGTGGATCGGTGTTGACGGCATCGTTTGAAACTGATAATTTAGATGCATCTGCTTGTTAATTTATTTTGTTTTTGTTTTTTGTCTTTCGCAGCTAGCACCTCTAGATCACACGGCAAGCTGGAAAGGAACGGAACTGGTTCTAGGCCAGATGAGTCGCCAACTGCATGCATTTTCAGTCACAAGTTTTGTTATGACTTTGCCTGCATGATAGGGATCAGAGTACGGAAGGGCAAAATTCTGTTGTTACTATATTATTATAGACTGCGAAACTTGTAGTCCGTTTTCTTTACTTGCGCAATATACATCTTTCATGCCATGATTAATGACCAGTCTTCTGCAATTACAACACGAGGCCTCTCTTCCTGGCCTCAGTCAAGGGCACGCAGGGAACTCCGACGTCGGAGATACCATCGCAAATGATCTCAGCCTCGCCCTTCGGGCTGTGAAGGTCGATCTCGCTCAGGTTGATGTTGTCACAGACAGCGTTAGGGCTACAAGTAAGCTTGGCGACCTGGCGTCCATTCTTGCCGCTCGACATGCCGGTGAAGTTCTTGAAGACGATGTCGTGGATGTCGACCCTGGATGGGTACTGGGAGCAGATCTCCGGCTTGACGTTGAAGTAGCAAGCATCGAGAACGATGGGCCAGTCGGTGTTGTCAACGTAGAAGTTCTTGAAGGTGACATTCTTGATGTATCCATAGCCGGCGGTTGGGCCAGCCCATGCCTTAAGGCGGGCACCGTTCTAGAAGATTGTCAGTTATTTGCACTTGGTGGATTTTGGGCTGGTGACAAACCTCAGCGTTCAACATGATCACGTTCTCGATGTAAGCGTTCTCTATGTAATCCTTGACGCCTTCATACTGGCCAATGCTGCCCATAGAGATACCGTGGGTGCCGTTGCAGTAGATGTTGGAGACGAAGATGTTGGAGGTGTTGGGCTTGGGGGAGAAGCAGTCGTCACCAATGTTAACCCAGGCATTGCGAACGGTCAGGCCGTCCACATTGTAGGAATCCCAGCCGTCGGTGTTCTTGGGCAGGTTCTCGTTGGTGGACAAGTTCTCAATGATGACGTTGTCGTAAACAACATTCTTGGAGGTCACGACGAAGTTAGTCCAGATAGGAGAGCCGGTGAATTTGATACCCTCAATGAAGAGGTTGGTGGCGTTCTGTGCATAGAAGAGGATGGGTCTGAGGTAGGTGTTATCGGGGTCCTGCTTTTTATTAGTTATCATTCAGGAATTAAGACTTTCTGCAATAACTTACAAGGACTTCGAGTCCAGCAAATCCATCGTACCACTTCTGTCCGTTACCATTGAGAGTTCCGGTGCCGAAGATTCTGATGTCCTTGCCTCCCCATTGCCAGAAAGAGATACTCTTCTGGAATGGATGAGCAAAGTAGTTGTTTTGCCAGTACTCAATGTCGTCTGTGAACTTGATCTCTCCATCAAGCTGCACCTGGACGTCATCCAAGAAGGTCAAATCGAGCTTCCTGCCAATGACGAACTTCTTGCCCGCGGGGAGAACAAGAGTTCCACCGTGGTTGGCTTCCTTCAGTCCCTGGAGGAACTCGCAAGACCTGTCATCAGTGTCGCTGTGGGACTCTGGGATGTAGACCTTCTTGCGCTTATCTGGGCCCGGGTGGGTGTACGGGTAGAAGCGGCGGTATTCGTCTACGGTGCGAGGGCCGAGATAGCTCGCATCCATATGGGCTGCCTCGGTGATGGCAAGGAGAGAGGCAACAAGGCCTAGGGCGGGAAGTTTGAAAAACATGATGCCGATGAGGAGGAAAGCTGGCTCAGTGGACTGCGAGGCTGAAATAGCAAAAAGTGACGCATGGCGAGGCTATAAGGACCTGCCAAGATGGGTAATGAAGAGAGCAGTAATTCGGTTCTTCCCAGCCAAGCCATATCGGAGATGGAATGATGAGAATGTCCACCTATCGGTGGATATGCCGCCTATATTGCCATGCCGCGAGAAGTTGGGGAGTTGGGGTAAAAGCGAGATAAGATCGCCATGTCTAACCTTACCCCTGCGGCTCGTTATTGGCATGCGGGGAAGGACCACACGGAAGCCAGGAGCACGCCGGGGATGACAAAAGCAGATGGCTTGATGCAAACGCGTGCATACCGCCAGTGATAAACAAATTGGAGAGAGACGCGAGTGAAAGAACGCAGTAGAAAGTACTCAACTGGAAACGCGCCTTGCTGGGAGTCACAAGCCGTCGTAATATCAATCGAGAAACTACCACTTACCAAGTATGTCGTCTGGGCACTGCACTGTATTGAGGTAGTCTAAGCAGACGCCACGGTGAACCTCCTAGAGTACTCCACAGTTTATGCCAATCTCCGCCTTGGGGTAAGTAAGATTTTGCCTAGGCCGGCGTAAATATGACTGCCGTGGTTGAGGCTACGAAGCTTTGTTCACCCTCCGTCGTTCCCCACCGGGCGTCTGATTGGAGCGAAATTAGTGGTCCAGATATTATTCCGACGCCCACATCACATCAACACTGCTGGCGGCTTGGTATTAAGTAAGGTATTCGATCCTAACCAGCCATTTTCCAACTTGAAGTAGAAATCCAACAGCTGGGCGGTTTCTAGAAGCGAAATACGAGATCCGGTGCCTGGATTTGGTTGTGGTCGGGCCATGCTTACCCCATACGCCACTGTCTCCCACAGCCGAAGATTTCCTCCGTCATTGCCAAAAGCGGGGGCGGGGCCACGGATTCTCGACTCCGTGGTAGTTGATATGGACAATCTTTATGGACTTAAGAGGCTCCAAGACTGCAATCTTAATATTTCTTTCCGTCTTCCTCGGGGTGGAGTCAATTGTAAAGAATGCCACGCTTCCAAGGCTCGGGTGGCAACTCTTGTGTGAGAAGTGCAGTTATCCGCTTGGTTCCCCGCGCTTTTGGCAGCGCCGAGATATCATTGTGCATAGGGTACTATAGAGTGCGTGCGTCGACAGCGGAAATGGTCCGAACAAGATAGAGACCAACAGTTTATTTTCCATATTGTATCCAGGCACAGTTGTACTCTGTGAGACGGTGTATTTTTGCTGACGTAGCTGGCGAAGCGACCATGTTAATTGGGAACGACCACTGCTCCTTCCTAGACACATATTGACCCTAAATATAACCCGCAGATCGCAGCTGTACGTGTAAACAAATCCAGTATAATAATATGGTCTCACGGAAGGAACGGCACGCAACATTTTTCTGTTGTTTTGATCAAGTCCCAGGGACGGACTAGGACCCGACAATTTTAGGCGTGATATGTGATGGATGGGTGGTGCCATCATTCTGGTTCTTTGCAATTACATCCCCTCGCTATTACAACCCACACGAAGCCCAGCACCCAACCCCGTGTGCTATTTGTCCTCCTTGAAAGGCTTACACCATTTATGGCTTGCTATTTGCCAGTAATCGCGCGCTTCAACTCGTGTATTTATCTGCAGCTTACACGATAAGGGTCTTATGTGATACATAGCACAGGTCATACATACGAGTACAGTACCCTGATTACAACAACACTCTGTTACTAACTCTGCATGATAGAAAACCATCAGCTCTACCGTCTATATCCCATCCTCATCTTTGCTCATTTTAACAATACCTTGTCAAACTATAGAATTGGTCACAACCCTATAGTCGCATGGTTCTAAGCTGTGTGAAGCGAGGAACGCATGCATTCTACATGTGATGGTGGCACGGGGGGCGTCAAGCCACTGAGCACCACATCAGCGACGCCGTGCTATTATACTGTACCTCCCAGTATTTTAGATCTAGATTTCGGGAGATTTTGCATCTGTCGTGACTATCTGCATGGTAACCAGGCATTTCCCCGAGTTTGGAGCGGAAACTAATGTTGTTCTCTCCTAACAGATGGATATCTAGGCTTTGAAAGCGCGAGGGGAAACAAATTTGACGGTAAAAATTGCAACCAGGGTTTATCTTCCCGTCATCGATTTTGCTTACGCACAGCGTTTCATCGGATTGGATGTTTCGATGCTTTTAATATATATTTCGAAGCTTCAAAATAGTCTTGGTCCACACAGGACCCATGGACCTTAATGTGGTTCACTGGGCCACTCTGACTTTTAATATGGTACTCACGCCCTCTCAGCCGTTGTAACCACAGACTTAAGCTTGAGCAACAGAGTTGTCGTGCATTTCGACGGATGTGGGCGATGTCTTAAAATATGTTGGCTGTCAGTACCAAGGCTTGACACGGCCCGGATGTGGGTATTGGGGGGGGAGATAAACGAGACATTGACAGCGGCATCGGCAGTTGAAGACCCCCTTTCATCCGAAGTGAAAAGACATTCCTTACGGCTTCTACGAAAGAAAGTTTAAGATTATGGAGATCCAACAGATCCCACGATTCCGCGCTGCAAAGAACGATCGCCACATCTCGAATCCTCTCGTTATCTTGCCCATTCGTGCCTGTCAAATACGGTCCGAGAATGCCTCCGGACGTCGCCATCCCCACCACGTGGGGTTAAACATCGGTGATCATGCCCCAGGAATGGATGTCGCCGACGCATCTTTCATGGATTAGGGTGTGCACGGTGCTACGAGATAGCACAATACGCTTCACATGTGACTTCCCCTCCTGCCATCTTGAGCCGTTGTGAGACTGCCCTGCGATGTCGTGAGAGGATCTTAGAGCTAATATAGCCTCGCGACTGTCCTTTCGGCCCTGTTACCTATCCACGTGGTATTGATAATGGCGGGCTATTATATACTATAAGGGAACGTTGACAGCGTCCCTCGGGCCTGTTAACGTTACACGTGGAGACGACTGGGCAGTATATATCTGACGAAGGAACCCAGCGGCAGGGAAACCGAATTGTCAAGATAAGCTGGAAGACTCTGAAAAATACCAGAGCCAAGATGGTCGCCAACTCGTTTACCGCGAGATGCCTCGGCGTTGCCGCCCTCCTTACCGGGGCCCAAGCCGTCACCACCTTCACCGACGCGCAGATGAATGCCTATCTCAGCTCGGGAGGCACTGACCTGGCCTACGCTTACGCACCGTAAGGGTTCCTCCTCTGCCCCTCCTACCGCATCTCACGCCCCACAGTGTCTTCTTCTTCTCCCAATCCCAAAAGCAGGTCCCCACGTACCCCACCTGGGCCTTCCGCGGCTCGCCCGACACGCCCGACATCTACGACCTCGCGCACCAGACCATCCCAGCGCCGCAATGCCAGTACCCGAACGTTGGGTGCAACAGCCGCAACCCGGGCGTGCCGATTGGCAACCAGGGTCCACGCTTCCCGGTTTACTTCACCACGAAGAAATGCAGTGACACCGAGGTTCGCGTCGTGTACAATCTGTACTACCAGAAGGACGGCGCAAAGGTCCTATTCGTCGACACTGGACACGAGCATGACTGGGAGCGCGTTATCGTCATCCACACCCGTGATGCCAGCTCTACCTGGATGCCCACCCGTGCTCTGTACTCCGCCCACAGCGGATACAGCTCCCACAACTGGAACGACATCCAGAACACCTTGACGTAAACTCTCCCCCTCCCCCTATCAGCCAATCCCACTAACACCTCACAGCACTGCAGACGCCGAGGCTGGCAAGGGTCCCGAGCCCAACGGCCTGCGTGGCCTGGACCACCCCAAGGCGTACGTCTCGTGGTCGAAGCATGCGCACTACCACGACCGCAACACGGGGTGGAACGATGCCATCTCTCAGTCTACTGAGAACGCTTTCCGTGGCCAGGACTGGTGGAAGTTCGTCGAGAAGCGTGACTTCATCCAGTCGGATATCGAGACGGCGGCCGGGAAGGCGCTGGATGCGGCGAATTGGGGGAGCGCGACGAGCGATCCGGTGATTGTTGAGGATCAGGTTTGCACGGCGAGTGGTTAGATTTGTTGCGAGAGAGTGCGGGGGGAGCCTTATATCTATTTCCTTTTTTGCGAGTGTTGCGGGAAAGATAAAATCTATTATTTTATATACCTACGCTCATTTCTTGACGTCTGTAGCCATGGGGGGTGGTGATGATATACGTACGTGACTCATACGTTTATTTATATGACCTACGAAGCCTCCTCGGTATGGGATGCAGTCACAAGAGACCCAGGTAAATCCTGTATTTGGTGGCCAACCCTTTGGGAGTGGCGGCGATTCTGGAGGCATGGTGTTTAACTTGCATCACGTATAAGGGACATATCTCGGTCCTACAGCCCTTCCACTTGTTACGGGTAATGATGGCATACCGTCACTGTAATCTTGTCACTGTGCACTGGTCTCTCACCACCCCATACCCACCAGTGGGATCTTGTCACCGCGAGCCAGCCCCGCACCGAGCCAGCCCCGTAGCGTGCCTACCCTCACAAGACATTTCAGGGTAATGGCCGGCTACTACCCACAATCACGATTGTCTGGACTGCCTTAGATACGCAGAAGTCTGCGACACAGGTCTTATTCTCTAACTCTTTCCCTTCATTAAACTTGGAATTGAGATACGAACATCAAATGCATCGATTCTCTCGTTATCAACCTTTGTGCACTCAATCATCTTCCATAAGAGTGGCTCGAATGCATTTCTCATAGTTACTCTCTAGGCTCATACCGACCCTTTAGCCCTTTGAACAGCTTCGCCTTATACAGCACCACCACATGCCGCTGGGTCCGTAGTGCCTCTAACAGCAGCTCCATCGCGCCGTTACCAGGGTAGTCCTTCTCCACCGCTATATGTTGTAGGAATCAGGGGACAATGGGTAGGCGAGATGGGAAGAGAAGGGGGTGAAGACAAAAATAAGAGATGGGGGAAAGAGGGGAAGGGAGAAGAGAAACTATAACGAGGCGGAGATAAAGTAGAATAAACAGGGCGGAGAAAAGGTGTATACCCGAAATCAAAAACTAAATAAGCAACCGCTGATCAGGAATATCGCGTGTCTGAGTGTGTTGGTCAATTGGCGACATCTTCTGGGCATACATTGGACGTGGATGATTCAGACGGAAAAGTGGCTCGAGAGCCTGCAGAATCAACGATGGTTCTCTCGTAGTGTGAACTTCATTTAGAAGCACTTGAGAGAGCACATTCATCTGTAGTTTGGTAATGTTGGACCTTCGACATAACAGGGGCATCTTTTTTTAGGTTATATATGGGTATGGGAATCGGTGGCGGTAGAGCTGGTGGGAAGGGAGACAGGAATGCGGGAGTATGACGAGAACATGGAGAAAAAGGGGGGAAATCGAGAAGAGAGAACTTTAGATATGGTGACAAAGTCGGAATTATACGAGATCTAGAGAAACGCAGCGAAAAGTCCCAGTACTAACTACAAATCCCACAACCGATCATCCCTCCCTCACCCCCTTTACAAACCTCGGAGTCTATATATATCCACCCCCTCAACATTAACTTCACTTAAACCAACCAAGAAAAAACAATATTTCAAGCTTCCAGCAAGAGAAGCCACACCACCCGCCTCGATGAGCTCGATCCAGCGAGTCCATCATCGTCGGAGGAGAACACCTCCTTTTATTTTACCGCTACCTGAGAATGCTGTTGTTACGGGTATGCAACCGCTACTCTACGTTCCTGTCACCACTTCTCGCACCCACTGGTATAATCCTGTCACTGCACCCAACCGTAAGATATGAGGCACAGACGTTAGGCATGGCGTCGTGGTATAGAGGACGTAGGATCCCGTGGCGTAGGGTGCGAATGCGTGTCTGTATAAAACGTGCCATCAAACCAGTTGCTGTTCGGCGTTTTCTTGCGGATATCACGGACTCCATTTCTGATGTGTATTTAAGCCATATCAAAGGTGTCGGTCGTGTGCTCTGATGTTCGCTCGGATGTTTCCAAGTACAGTATGTACTTTATATGTCACAGCTGCAATAGCGTAGGTTGGAATTTAGAGTCATAAAGTTAGCACTAGAGACGGCTGTGGTTGAAATGCCAAATGATCCTTGCTGCGCTGTCACCTGAGAATCCGATATCTACAAGACCTCCTGCGAGTGTGTTTGGAAGGTGTATCTTTGTCATCCCTGTGTTATCTTGTCTTCTCTTGTCGCTCGGGGTGTGATTTAGGTGGATTTATTATTCTTGAGGGGGAAAAAATGCCAACACCCATTCATTGTTCTCAACTATATTCGATTTGATAAATTAAAAAATATATATCTATTTAAACCACATACATCCTGGCTTCTTTCCCCTATCAAGATATGACAAAAAAACCCTAACAGACCACCCACAGCGGGATCGCCTTGAGAGATACGAGTGCGCTTCTTTCGACCACCAGCATTGATATTGAGAGGTGTGTGGTGTTGTATGCGAAACACTTGTCGATATGATCCTGTCACCACCCACCATCTCACCTCCTCACCCCCCCACCACCGCTACACCCCCGTCACCGCAAACCCACCACCTCACGCCCAACTCACGGCATCCCGTCTTCTTCGCCTCCATAATCACGAGATTTGTCCCAAATGCCTGTTTTGCTTGACTCACGTAGAATAGGGAGTAATCCGCGAACCCAGAGAGGATTCTCTCCTCACCCTCCACACCTCTCAATCCTGCGGAACTAATGATTTATCGCTCGGGTAGCACGTCTCTTGATTGATAGGAAGCTCATGGTTGGGTTGTCGCTCTTGCTACGTAAGGAGGGGTGTTATATATACGAAATCGAAGAAACTTCAACAGAGTGGCAGTAATGCAACTGATACCGAAGCGGCAGGCATTGAGAGAACAGATACCCTGACGGCTGCCATAAAGAAAGCCTCAAGAAAAGTGAGGAGGATGAAGCCCATTTCCACGACGCCCGAATTCTCGGTGGACGACGTATCCGCCCGCACAGTGTCAATCTACAATTCCATCCTAATTCTCACCGCTAAAAACTCTTGTCACCATCCAATCCCACCACCACCCACCCGCGTCACCACCACACCCCTCCCGCCTCGCCGCCCATCCCATAACCTCGGCGTGGAAAAGGTCAACTGAAGTGCTCTGGCGCTCTGGCGCTCTGACACGGAAGAGACACAGCTCTGTCCGCACCCTTGTTCTTCCATCTGTTATGGAGCATTGTCCCAGATAGGAGGCTTGAGGATTAGATCGGCGGTTTGGGGGGGTTTATATTTTTTTTGTATGGTTGTGTGTTTGGGATTGGATTTTTTTGGGGGATTGGGAGGTGTGTTTGAGGATCATTATTAAGTACAAATAGTACAATATTTACACACTATCCTCCCATAGAACTTCATACAACAGCCTTATACAACCTTATACAACCTCAACTAGACTCAATACCATCCTCACCCACTACCCCTTCACCCACCACCGCCTCACCACTCCCCGCTCCCTCTCCCACTTCTGGACCAAATCCTTCTCCCCCATCTCCACTCTCCTCATCCTCACCCTCGCTCCCACTCTCCTCCTCCTCACTCTCCTCATCCTCAGAACTACTCCCACTAGAACTAGTATCACTCACCACCACCTCCTCTCCCTCCTCCTCCTCCCCTCCCTCCTCCCCCTCCCTATCCTCCACCCCGTTCCCTCCTTCGATCTCGAAACACCCAGGTAAAGAGGCACCAGCAGGAAAAACATAGACCCTCGGGAACTCCAATATCACTCTCCCCCCTAATTGTGTGTCTAACCCTTCGTCGCTACGGAGGGGTATGAGGACCGTGGGGCCGGAGGAGAGGGTTAGGGGTCGGTGGAGGTAGAATGTGTAGGGGCTTTGGGGTTGGGTTTGTGGTTGTGTGGGTGCGGGTGCAGGTGTGGGATTTTGAGATTCCACTCCAGCATCGGCGGTGGTAATATCCGCCTGCACCTCTCCCTCCACCGTCGACGCCTCATCCGTACCCGTTCCTGCCTCCGCCCGTGGAGCCGCCTCAACACCAGGCGAAGCCGAAGGTGACGTCTTAACCCTCTCTCAGCAACTTCAACAGCCCTCCTCTTCTTCTCCCCCGCCTTCTCCTCCGGCGTCAAGGCTGCGCGACGTGTTTCCTCCAGGAAAGCGGTGTATGCCTCGTCGAGCGGGGTGGTGGCGAGGATTTTGCTTAGGGGGCCTAGCATCCCCGGTACAGTCGGTGTGGTTGCAGTGGGTACGGTAGAAGTGTTAGACGTGCTGGAGGCGTCGGCGGGAGCCACCCACTCAACCTGCCACACCAGACATCCCCGTTTCTTACTCCAACTCGTCCCATTCGCCTTCCTCCTCCCCATCCCCATCGGCAACCTCTCCCACCTAACCCCCTTCTGGCTTATCTCCCTCCCAACCTTCCTCTCCGCCTCCCCTCCCTCCCCCCCATATCCCCCCCTCCCCCCTCCTCCTCCTCCTCCCCTTCCCCCCCTCCCCCCCCCTCTCCTCTCCTCCCTCCCAAACCCCGGACCCCCCCTAACATCCCCACTACCAACCAACCCCCCCTCAACAGCCACCTTATCACTCCTCTCCACACCCCTCTCAATTTTACTCAAGAAGTTGAAATCATGGTCTATCCCGGCCGGCGTAGCGAGGTCGCGCATAGGCTTGTAAACTGTTGGATCCCGGAGACCGGAACAGTCTGCGCGGCGCTTGTGGGTTTGCACGCAGGTTAGGCTGCAGGAGCGGAGGGAGCAGCGGGGGCAGGTGTAGAGGGGGGGGAGGAGGTGGCAGGTTTGGCAGAGGGTGTGGAGGGGGGGGTCGTCCATTGTGTATGAGCGTGCCGTTGTGTGGGCGTGCGTGTGTTTGGGGGTTGTGAGGTGGTGGGCGTACGTCTGGGTATTGTTTAGGTGGTGTTTGTGTGGGGGTATTGTGTGTGCTGGTTGTGTGTATAAACTGTATCGTCGTGTCTGTCGGTGCTTCGACTCGTAGCTTTGTAGGATCGCGCGTGTAGCTCTAGCTCAATGGCTCTTTCCTCAATTATATTCGTTCTCTGCCTCGCGTGAGATGAAGACTGTCGCTGTTCGATGAGAGGGTCTTGAGCTGTACAGATCGCTCAATGGGTATCTTTTGCCGTCGTCGTCTGTCTAGCTGTGTTGTTGTGTCGTCGCAACTGCCAAAACGATGATGATGGTATTCGCAGAACTTTCTTCAAGAAACCTTCTTTCTCGGAATGTAGAATATAAACCCCAAATAACGTGCTCTTCCTCTTGCGCCTCCAATTCACAAAATATCCCTCTTGAACAAAGCACTCGTCTCGTTGTATCTACGTCGTCGTGGATCTCTAATCCTGCGCCTCTCCAAAAAAAGTCCCCGATAAGAAAACAACCTTCCAGTCTAATTTCTTATCGCCCTAATCCACTCATCACGTGACACAACCTCTCAAACACCGCAAACAACCACCCTTCGGTACGTACCTTCCCTCAACTTTTCCTGTCTGGCGGCCATCCATCAACTCCCGGCCGCCGTCCACGCTGGTGGATCCACCCCCGAACGAGAACCAGCACACAAAGCGCGCCCACACGCGTCTCGGATACTGCGACGACGGCGGACGGGCTGCCCCGTCCGTTCGTTGGTCGTTGTCTCGGGTGGAGGCGATTGGCCAATCGGGGGGAGGTTGGTTTATGGGCTACGGGGCGTACGGGGGAGGAAGTGGGAGGAAGAGTGGGAAATCATGGCTGGAAAATGATGGATTGGGGATCGGCGCGGCGAAGGGGTGTTTTCTTTGCTAGTACGCAGCTGGAGGTGGAGGGAGCTGGAGGATGAGGCGGATTTGGGGTGGATGCAAGCACTTACCAATTACTGGAGACTGGAAGTTAGCGGCCTACCTTAGGCCCTAGGCTACGACTGCCGGGCTGGTTGATGAAGAATCCTCAGCTCACCTCGCATCTCCCACCCGACTCGTCAAGCCGGTCGTCGATCCCAGGGACGTGGTAGAGACGAGACAGACGGGCCTTGTTGGTGTCTTGCACAGTGTCTAGGACACCAACAGATGGGCTGGGGAACTGAATTCGTGGCGGTGGTCATGTATAATACAGTGAGTTATGATATGGGAATGTGTGTGCTGTTTTGGATATCTCCCATGGCGTGGTGAGGGGGAAGGTTCTGTCATAATGACTGACTGATGCTCCGAGATGTCTTGTCTGATATCCGCTGTCTTTGGCTGGTCTGACGGGACCCTTGGGGTATCTGCACTTCCTCCCCGCTGTAGTATCCGGGGAGATACTGAAGGTGATGGCGGTGGTGGTGGTCGTCAGTTATCACCCTCTCTCCCGTCCGTCAGAGTCAGGACCCCGACATCCATCACCTGCATATCCAAGTTTATTTCCTACAACTGAGTGAGCGAGTGAGTGCGTATACCGGCATAGCATAGCATATGCAGTTCTTCAGCACCACCAGCATCAACAACACCTGCAGTCGTTTCTATATCGCATTACATTAGCACACTGCACAATACCACGCTGCTACGATACTTTACTGCGATACCCAGAATACCACGATACCGCGATACCAACCGGTACGTCCTGTAGTCTCGCCCCATCCATAACTGTTCATCCGTTTCACCCTCCCCCACCCACCGCGTCGACCGTGCGCGAGTGGCGCTGTATGTCAATCACCTCCCCCTCCCAGCGTAGCGAGCGTCGGCGGTGGTAAGTGCCGTGATAGACAGTAATCTCGGTTTCCTCGGTCCCCGTAGACCCTGAGATTTCGCCATTTTTGTGGTGAGTACACGAGTAGACGGATCGGCAGGGTAGTGCGTGCTGCTGGGTGGACGATCAAACGTGGTGAGTTGCGCTGGGAGTGAGTGGATGGATGGGGATGGGGGTGCACGTGTGGAGGGAACAGTGCGATGATGGTGATAGGAACGGTGATTGAGAGGGTAGGGGGATGTGAGTGAGTGTGGTGAGATGGGGTGTGATGAGTGGTGTGATAGGGGATGGGGGACGGGTGATGGGGTGTGATGGGGATGGGGATAGGGTGTGATGGGTGCGATGGGTGTGATGGGAAGAGACCGACTGGTCGTGGTGGTGCTCGGTAGGAGCCCGAGGGGAAGGATGAGGGATGGGCGAAGGATTTTTGAGGGGAGCTGGGGGGAGCTGAGACGATAAGGAGAGGAACACGGGGATTGAATTGTGCTGCTATGCGAACTGTGCACTGTGCACTGGTTTATGCTCTACAGCGGCATATACCCATCCTCGCAAAAAGCATTACAAAAACACGTGACCCGCCCTCCTCCTCCTCCTCCTCTTTTTACCCGTATTATAAACCAGCGTCGTACTGTAGTGGAAAGTCGTTCCCAAGTCCCCGTTTACTTCCTCCCCCCTCATCCTATACCTAATCCAGCCTAGCCCCACTGCAATCTTAGGGGATGCAACAGGGATGTAACAGGGATCCCACCACGGCCGGCTCAGGAACGGGCAGCAGGTGGGGTGGGTTGCAGCGGGGCTAGGCGGGATTGGGGATGGGGCGCGGGGGGAGCGGATGGATGGGAGGGTGTTTGGTGTGGTGGGGTGGGTGTGCTGCGACGCCCGTTTCTTTTAGTTGGGAGACGGTTGATGGGTTTGTAGGGGGTGGTTGTAGGGGAGCAGTGCTGGGGGAAAAGCAATTTTTTGGGTGGAGGCACTGGGAGAGACAAACGGAGTGGCAAACGGGAGTCGGTGATGGCGATGATGTCTGAGATGCTGCGGGAGAGGGACGGCGGGATTGTTTATTGTGGGATAGTATGGAACATAGTAGATAGATAGTAGAATAGTTGAGTAGAGTAAATAGAATGCGTATACAATAAATAACTCCTCATAACAATGGCACCACAGCAGCAACAACAAACAAGCAAAGGGGGCATACAGCATACAGTACAAAATGTCCGTGTAGTAGCACTACAGGTACACATTTCTAGCCCACTGCTGCTCTGCTAAACCTGTCGTGTACCTTACAGCCGTACTAACAGGACAAGTATTAGCTGTACCACCACACAACACGGGGTTGTCAGTCAACCACTAGACCACCTCCCCTACAATCCTCTACTCCCCTACAGCCCTCTACTCCCCTACAATCCTCTACTCCCCTACAATCCAATCCATCCTCTCCTAAACATATAGTACTTTCTCTAACTATCCAAGTATCTCCACGTACCCACTGCTCCCAGCCACCGCATATCCACGCCTACCACGCGTAATCCACCCATGTCCGCTTCACGCAATGGTTGACTAGGCTAGAGGGAGGTACGGAGGGGTACTTAGGGGAGTAGGTAGGATACATGTGTCTCTCTACTCTAGCTGTCTCTAGATGGCTCATTGTTGTGTGTGACGAGCTATTTTACTATCTTGCTCCCTCCTCTCTTGTACACCCACCTACTAACATACCTAACCCTCTAAGTAAATACATACATCCATCCATCTAGCTGCTCCTATCTAACTCTCTCCCTCTCTCCTCTCTTATACAGCCACCTATTAACATACCTAACTCCCTAGCTAAATCTCTATCCATTCACTCCTGTGTGACAAGCTATCCTCCCTCCTCTCTTGTACACCCAACCCACCAACAGCCACCAGCTCCAAGCTTCCCTCCCTCTAACCCACCCAACCCCCCACAGCCAATCACACCCCCCCAATCCATCTCCCACACCTATCCCACCCCCTCCCACCCACCGTACCTTTCCCATACGAGCCACATACCCCGGTACATTCAGGTACATGCACTCTAATAATCTCTCCAACCCACATCCACATCCATCTCCACCCCCCCCCCCCCCCGGTCCCTCCCTCCCTCTCTCCTGTGCACACGCCCGTACCTGGGCAAAGCAAGAAGAAACCCGTTACAGAAAGCCTCATCTCCTCTCCTCCTCTCCCCCATCCCTCCCTCCTCACCGCCGCAAGAGAGAGAAGCAAACGAATCCTCACTCACTCACCCAGTGAGAGCAGGAATTCAATCCGCCGACTTGGTGTGTGTAGTAGTGTGTTGTGTACGAGAAAGAGTGAACTGCGTTTGCTACCCCCGATTGTCTTTGCCTACTCGCCGGCACCTTCTTCGACGAGTTTAAAAAGAGTAGACTTCTTTCGCCTTCCATCCAGCGCAGTTGATCCTGTTCGTCGCCCTCATCAACAATTTCAGCTTTGAAGCTATCTACAGCCATCGACTTCAATCAATCCCCCACCACCGTTCCGACCAAGCTCGCGAACCAGAGATCCGACCCAGCGTCTCTCACCCTCACCAGCACCTCCCAAATCCACACGCAAACCCTCACAATGGCTCCCTCCCTCAGCACACACACCTCCTTCGTGCGCCCGCGCACCGGCGACCGCGACGGCCGCCCCGGCACCCGCGACCAAAACGACCAATCCCTCGTGATCCCCAGCCGGACCTCCTCGCTGCACTCGCGCATCACCCAGCCCATCCCCTCGACCCTGAACGTGAAGCCGCAGCAGCGCGCTCCCAAGACGCTCACGCATGCCTACATGGTGTGTGGTGTTGGGCGCGAGCCGGCACAGTGGGTGAAGGCGCCCGCGCCGGCGCAGGGCAAGATTGGACATATGAAGGGGGCTGTGGGGCAGTTTTGGCTGCCGGAGATTCTGGGGAGTAGTCCAAGGTTGGAGCAGGATAATGAGAATGCTAGGGCGTTGCATTCGGCTATGAGGGTATGTTTTTGTATCGTTGGGTGGGAATTGGAGATGGAATGCTAATGTTGTGATTACAGGCTTGCTTCCCTCATGATGTCGAGATTTGCACTGGTAGAAGCCAGCCGCATTGCGTGCACCACTCTTTCGTCCTCCAGCAGGACTCCTCCCACACCCTCTACGGTATTGCCCTCCGCGTCTGGTCGAGGGCTGACGAGAAGCGCGCCGAGACCATCAGAGACCTCCGCAAGAGGACGGAATCCGACTTTTACGACTCCGCCGACGAGACATACTGGATCCCATACTGTCTCTCCTTCCTCTCGAGATACCCCCTCTACGACCTGCTCGGCGACTACCTGCGCGGCATGTGGATCCACTGGAACAAGGCCACCAACCTCTTCCACGCCGAGGAGGTCTCGCGCATCCTCAGCTTCCCCGCCCCGCGCCTCAACGACCTCGTCCGCATCGACATGAAGGATTACGCGCTCTGCTACCAGTTCCCCTCCTCCCCCACCGGCTTCCAGAACTTCGCCATGTGGCCCCTCTTCTCCTGTCTCTCCATCCCAAACATTGTGGGTGTCATAGAGGCCGCCTTGTCGCCAACCCGCCGCATCATCTTCGTTAGTCACTACGCTGCTATGCTGACTGTGGCTGCTGAGACGATCCGCTACTGCGTTCGCGTCTACGAGTGGAGCGGTCTCTACGTCCCGGTTGTGCATGCTAGACATGCCACTGAGCTCGTCCAGGAGCCGGGCCCATATATCCTCGGTATCACCGCTGAGTGCAGGACTCTCTTCACTGCGCCCACCGACGCGCTTGTTGTCGACTTGGACCGCAACTTTGTCCTTACTTCCAGCCCACCTACCGCCCTCAATGCCGGCCAGCGCACCAAGATGGTTAACCGCATGACTCAGGCTCTTAACGGCGATATCACCCCGTCTGGTGTTCCCCAGCACCTCAGATCCGCATACGGAGGCGGCAAGCTCGTCCCAGCTGGCCAGATCATCGTCATGCGCGGTGAGGTCGAGTCGATCCAGGACCCCGAGTGGTGGAACCAGGATTCCATCATGGCGGTCATGGACCACGTCTGCGAGAAGATGGGCAGGAACACCGGCATCAAGGCCGTCTTCGGCGGCGCCGTCAAGAAGCCCCTCATGACCAAGGTGTCGATGCGCCACCTCAACGAGATCGTCAGGGAGCGCAACCAGTACTCCCGCGACGCGCTGGAGGCATGGCAAGATTTCATCAACCTCAAGGGCAGAATGGACACCGAGCTCGGCAAGGTCACCAAGCGCAACAACTTCCTCGTCGAGGAGCTCGAGAGCTGGAAACAGCAGTTCCTCAAGTTCCAGGCCTTCGCCGAACAGCTCACCAAGGAGACCACAGACCTCAAAGCCAAGATCGAATCTCACAAGCGCGAAGCTCGCCGCCTCACCTCCCTCATCGAGCAGCACAAGGACGACAGCGCGCGCATCACCGTCCGCCTCTCCGGCACGGAGAAGCAGCGTGACGACGCTCTCGAGGCGCTGGTCTTGCAGCAGGAGATCGCCGAGGAGCTCGAGCGCGAGCGCAAGCGTAACAAGAAGGAACTGTCTCAGCTGCAGCACACTAACACCACTATCCTCCGCCAACGTGACGAGGCACAGCGTGTGGTTCTTCACCTCCGCTCGCTCATCAGCGGCCAAACTCACCACATGGAGCATATCGTCCGCACTCTCGGCAAGGACGAGCTAGCCGAGTACATCGAGAACGGCTACGACGACGAGGACCTCGAGGACATCGCCGAAGAGGGCGCTGCTCCCCGTGACGCCGCTGCCGGCGAATCCTCCGCCCCCGCCGAACCCGACTCCCGCGCCTCCTCGCGCGCCCTCTCCCGCGGCGCCGACGTCAGCCCCGAAATGGAGACCCGCCTCTACAACTCCCCCTCCGCCAGCGCGCGCAACTCCAAGCGCCTGAGCAACATGTCCATCATCGATGTGGCGGACCGCCATCTCCGCGACAAGACCGACGCCATCGCGCATATCATCCGCAACATCAGCGAGCAGTGCGCCGCGGCCGTCGAGGGGCTGCAGCTTGCTCATGACGCCGATGCGGAGGCGGAGGCGATCGCGAGACAGCAGCGTAGGCTAGCCGCGCAGAGTAGGCATTCTACGGCGTCAGTGGCCAGTGTGGCCAGTGTGAGTGGGCAGAGTGAGGATGGCGAGGCGGGGAGCGAGGTGGATGAGTCGTCCCTGCTGCACCCGGGGCGCGCGTCGAGTATCCCGCCTACACCGGATCTTATCCACAATCGTTCCAGCACAGCGATGTCCATTGCTTCGGTGACTACCACCCCTGAGCGCGGATCAGCGCAGTACTCCGACCTCCCCACCAAGATCGTGGAGGACTCCGACGAGGGGGAGGAGAGTTCCACCTCCACACCGCAGCAGGTGGAGGAGATGCCCACCAAGGGGCGTCTGCACGAGTCCTTACTCCACCGCCCGAGTGGAGCGAGGATCAGTGCGCTGGGTGGACATTGACTCGTTGGGTTTAAACCGCAGAGGCCGGGGAGCGGGGGGGGACGGCCTGATAGCCCTATTTTTGGTAGGGCTGGTGGAGGGGGTGAGGTGGGTGTTAGTGGTGGGGGGCGGTTTGAACATGCTAGGGTGGCGGAGGTGGTTGGTGGTGCGGGTGTTGTTGTGAGGGAGATTGGGGTTAGAGAGGGGGGTGAGAGGGAGGTGTGGGGGGATAGTCCGACGCTTGCTACGTTTCGTCGGGAGTCGGTGAGGGAAATGCGCGAGTCTGCGAGAGAGCGCCGTGAACGCCGGCAGAGCAACTTGAGCATTTCCTCCTCCGCGCCGTCTCGGCGAGAGAGCGGGGTTAGTGTTTCCTCGCGCCGCTCTTCTAGACGCGAGAGCGTGGTGAGTGTTAAGGAGGGGGAGAGTAGTAGTGGTACGGAGACGGCGTCGAGTCCGCCGCCCGTGCCGAACTCGAGTAAGAATCACATCGAGAAGAAGGGCGGGTTGAGGCCGTTGAGTCTGGGGACGCATGAGGTGAGGGCGAGGAGGTGGAGGGATGCTATGGAGGAGTTGAAGAAGATGTAGATCTTTCTGCCTCTGTATGTGATGGGGGTGTCGATCCTTTGAGAGTGTACTGTTTTCCTTGTCTGAGTTTCTGAGTGTTGAGGGGAGAGGGAGAGGGAGAGGGGGAGAAAATGGGCGTCCGCGGCGTCTACGCAACTTTTGTATTTCTTTGTTTTTCTTCTGCTCGAGAGATGCCTACGGGTTGTGTCGTGCGAGCTGTTTATTTCAGTTCTTTTAGCGCCGAGAGAGAAGGGGGTGGTGGTGGCATGTCTGCTGTATTTCTGATCTCCTTGTTCCTGTTGCTGTTGTCGTTTTTTCGATACTGTATTGTTGTGTTTGTTTTGATATCTCACATCTTATTTTAGCTGGCTAGTTTTTTAGTTGTAGTGCTTCTTTATATCCCCATTTCGAAATTCTTAGGCAATGTTTATTAGTTTTTACCAACTTACCCTACGGTCTTTACCATCTTACGTGACATTTGCCTGCTTCTACCGCTTGCTGATGCCTTTTTGTTAGACTTTCTTAAGTGAACCATATGTCTCCTGTCTGCTGTGTGTGCTATGCTCTGCTGTGCATGAAGAGAGATTTCCACCCACACACACATATATATATATATCAAAAAGACAACAACCCCTCAAAGTAGAAGTAAATCGCTGCCTTTCGGTGTGTCAGAAGCTAGGCGGGCCTGTGATGTGGCAAGGGTGTGTAGAAAGTAAACCCATCCATCCCCCCCACCCCCCTTATCTCACCCACCCACCGCACCTCAAAAGCATACATACCCCCTTCATCTCCCACATACGACCATAGATTCAAGAGAATTGGGCATCCCGTCCGCTCTGCCATACACAAGCTTGCGTATCCTCTGGATAATAGTCTCAATCGTGCCAATAGGCATAGCGTGGAATCGCGGCCCCTTGCCGCCTGAAGGGTGAGGCGAGGGGTGAGCAAGGTGAGCAGGGTGAGCTAGGGGGTGAGCAGGGTGAGTGGGACTCGGTGGCGTAACTTCTACAGTACCAAACTTCTTACAGTACAGCAATGGTTTCGGTGCTGTTAGCGGTACGCTTCTCAGATGCCGTTATAGTTAGGTCGTTCTCAATGTACTTCGATAGCCCTTTAACATATTTTCTGTTGTACATCTGAGTTGCAAGTTCCATGAGCTGAATATCCTGAACAACGCAATTTGATGCCGAAGTGGCTGAACAGCGCATCTGAATCATTCTGTACATTAAAGAAGACCTTGGGGATAGTCACGGATTCTAAAACATCCTTTAGTGTCTGTCCTGCCTCCCCTGCTATAGTAAAGGCATTACCTTTGAGTACGTGGAAGTTGACTAGATAAGTCTTGTTAGGCAGTAGGACGAGAATTTGCAGAATTGAGATAGAGCCAAATCTGTATAGATTTACCCCTTTAATATCGATATAGATAGACAGAGGGCTTGCCGGAAGATCAAGCAGAGAGTCGACGAGATTGGCAACAGCCTCCCTGCTGTCGACCAGGTAACCGCATCCTACTTCCTGGAGGTTGCTGACCTGGAACCGCCTAACAAGGTCTGGCACATTATTCGCATCTGACCTTTATAGATTGTTTGTCAGATAGGGATCAAAAGAGGCTTCAATTACTTATACGAATCATCCTTACCAAGGCTGATAGACTTAAGGCTGCTTATAGTAGTAGAGATAAGCAGACTTAATATATATAAGGAGGCTTTTAACTTATGTCTACTAGTTAATATATACTAGCGTTAGTACTGTCTAAGATGTTGTAGCCTTTATAGAGTTGGCCTACTTTGTATAGGGTGGTAAATTAGGTTTAAAGGGCTAGATGCACTTTAGAGGGCGGCCCTAGGTGCTTGTAGTTTGAACTGTAATTAAGTTATTACTGTTAGATTCGTCGAGCAAGTCGAACGAATTGCCCTTTCAACTATTCTAGCTTTTCTGGTTATTCTAGATGTTCTTGCTGCTCTTCGGCGTCTGTTTCTCTAGTCGAGCGTAGCATCACTCTATATAGCCTTAACATCTCACCAAGTCTGATTTATAACACAAACCGCGTGACCATTTCAGCCGCACCATTTCAGCCACCACATTTCAGCCGCACCGAGCACCTTTGTGATCACCAACATCTTGTCCGACGCTATTCTTTAGTTGTTGTCGCCATTCTCGGTACTATATCCTTTACTTAGAGAAATTCAACTAAGTAGCTCTTCAACGTCACATAAACATACAATCTTGAGATCCTGCGTGTCTCACCAATCTTAGAGCCCTTATCTTGGTCAAGATGCCTTTCGGTTGGATAAAGCCCCGCTTTACGACAAAGTCAAGAGAATCTTCAAAACACTATAAAGCCTCCAGACCTGTTGCTTCTGAATGCGTTGCCTCTGGATCTGTTGATTCCGGATCTGCTGCAGACAAGAATGGATTTGGCTTGCACATATTGTATGATTCTACAAAAGCAAACGAACAACCTCTGCCAAGTCACCTTAGCCCAGATACTGATATATGCTATGAGGAAGTTGAGTATGTCTATTTGATTTTCTTTCAAGCTGTTCTCTATCACAACTCGTCTTAGTTTCCTCTCAGGCAAGATATTGCACATTGCTAACCTAGACGGTTTATAGCATCATTGCAATTCATGGACTTGGAGGGAGGCCTTTCGACACTTGGACGCATCCAAAAACAAAGAATATGTGGCTTCGCGATCTCCTTCCTTTGACAATGACGAATAGTCGCATTATGACGTATGGATATGATGCTGAAGTGTATAAGAATAAAGGCACCTTGCGCATCCTCGACAATGCAGAAAACCTTTTGTTTTCAATTTTAAATACCCGGAAGACTGACCAAGTAAACGACCCTGCGCAAGCAAACCAATTTGCACATACTGATCCCTTCACAGAATCGCAGCCGCGCGATTGTCTTCGTTGGCCATAGCATGGGTGGGATTGTTGTAAAGAAGGTATGAGTCTTCCTATAGGTGTGAGACCTTCTAGTTGATGCATATCAGGCTCTAGTAATGGCTAGTGAGGAACAGCGGTACAAAAATATCGTTGAATCAACACGAGGTGTTATGTTCATGGGAACACCTCATGACGGAGCAGATGCCGCCAAACTAGCTCTGACTATAGCTAACATAGCAAATTCCGTGACAAGTATCAATACAGTCAATCTGGAGCTTTTACGGCGTGATTCGGAACCTCTTACCGAAATTGCGAGGTCGTTTGGGTTCCTTGCACAACGCCTGAAGATTGTGACTATCGTCGAATCGAATACCACGCGGATACCGTACATGAGGACTCAAATCATGGCAAGTTAAGGATGCCGTTCGATGGGCCCAGCTGATGAAAGTAGATTGTGCCTCAACCTTCCGCCAGGTTGAATCTCGGAGACCGAGAAATCGTCTTTAGTATTATGGACGCAGACCACCATCTTGTCTGCAAATTCACGGGTGGAGATAGCCTCGAGTACCGGAAGGTTAGGAATGCTATTGAACTTCTAGCTACTTCACGTGATGGTATGTGAGTACATGACACGTCGATGTCGTGGTTGTAACAATATCTAATGGTTTGGGGGCTATCAGCCTCACAGGACCGCCTTCCACGTCTCCAGATTCCCTTTTCACCTGATCCCGAATTCGTTGGCCGCGAACCTGTGCTTCGGGAGCTACATCAGAAGGTGTCTCTGTCAAATATTCATAGCCGCCATGCTTTGTACGGCCTAGGGGGCGTTGGGTACGCTTCACTATTCCTTATTATCAACACATGTCATGCTTACCATATCGCATAGAAAGTCCAGCATTGCAATCGAGTACGCAGTTCAACTCAACAGGCTCCAGCCGTCGACATGGATCTTCTGGGTACATGGAGCGAACTCCAGACGATTCAAACAGTCCTATCGAGAGATCGCCAATAGCTTGGAATTGCCAGGGCGCGACAACCCACAAGTCAACGTAGTCGAACTTGTTGTCCAGTGGCTTAGGAACGAAAAGAATGGTAAATGGGTAATGATTCTTGACAATGCCGACAATGAACACCTTTATTTTCCGAAGACCGAGTGCAGTCCTCAAGAACGGGAGGGAATGGAGCCATCCGAAGCCTTGTCGGCGTATTTGCCTCAGAGTCGACATGGCTGTATTCTTGTGACTTCACGGGATAGATTGACGGCAATGGAGATGGTTTTTAATCGAAGCAGAAACATCACAATGATAGAGCCTATGGACGAGGAAACAGCACAAAGTCTAGTCAAGAAAAGGCTTTCTGCAGAACAAATGGACGGGGCCAACCTAACTACATTCATTGAAATGTTGGGGCACATACCACTAGCAATCACCCAAGCATGCGCGTACCTCGAGCACTCGGCATTCGATGAGTCGACGCCCATGACAATTGCAGAATATGAAGCACTTTTTCTTGAGACGAAGAGTACCCAGCTATATCTTCTGAAGACGGATAGAAGCGACGCGCGACGAGACACCGAGCTACCAAGTTCAGTTGTCACGACATGGCAAATCTCGTTTGAACAGATCAAAAGAGAAGATCCATTAGCCGCTGATATACTTTCTCTCATAGGTGTTCTGGATCGCCAAGGCATTCCAAAGTCCCTTCTCAGCCTCGACGACAATTCTGCAAAGACCAGGGAAGCACTGTCACGACTCCTGGCTTTTTGCCTCATTAAAGCCGAAAAGGGAAATAAGACGTTCGAGATGCATCATCTCGTGCAGCTCTCTTTACGTGCATGGCTGGATGACCGTTCGGAAACAACGAAATGGATCTGCAAAGGAATTGAAATCCTATATGAAGCCTTTCCTAAGGATGCTTTTTTCACCCCCACCAATTGGCTCGAATGTTCCCAATATCTTCCTCATACCCACGCACTTTTACTGTCAAATATTTTGACTACGAAAATTGAAGAGAGTGATATCGACATGAAGACAAAAGCGGTGTTCCATACAACGAGGCTCCTCAATTATGTAGGAAATTATTTGGACACACAGGGCCTTTTCGAAGACGCCCTGTGCCAGCATCGTCGTGCCTACGAAATCATGGCAAAGTTCTGTGGTCCCGAACATAAAGACACACTTATGCACTATAGCAATGTGGCACAGACCCTCTCGGAGCAAGGCAAACCAGCCGAAGCTGAGGCCATTGAGCGCGAAATCCTACGAACTCTTTCGAATACACTTCCAGATGCCCAGGATGACGGATTGCACAGTCTCTCTGTGCTAGTTCATGCGAATTTAGCCCGGTCGCTTCATCGCCAGGGAAAGTATGCCGAAGCTTATTCTATCGACGAATACGTGCTGAAAGAGAGGAGGGTGAAGCCAGGCACTGAGAATAGAGACCTCTGGATTAGTATGAACGCAGTTGCGCAAAGCCTCGCAACAGCTGGTCAGCTGGAAGAGGCAGAAGCAGTTAGCCGTGACGTTGTGGCAAAGCAGACAGCGGGTCTCGGTCCAGGAAACACGTTTACCTTCGAAAGCCGGAGGGGCCTAGCAAGTATCCTAGTATTACGAGAAGACTTTAAGGAAGCAGAAGTCGAGATCAGGAACCTAATCGATATGGAAGGGAACGTACTTCCAGAAGGTCATCCGGAGAGGATGAGATCAGCGAAGATTCTGGCGGGCATTCTGTGCAAGAAAATGCAATTTTCAGACGCGGAGGACGTCCTCCGTGATGCACAGCGTTGTGGCGCGGGATTCTCATCAGAACCAACTCTGTTGATGGCCAACCTTGAGGCTGAGCTAGCTGGAACACTTCTACAACAAGAAAGATACGACGAAGCAATAAAGTTGTACAGAGCAAGCCTTTCCGTTCGAGACAAACTTCTACCAACGCGGGATCTAACAACCTACAATCTAACGGCGAACCTAGCCACGGCTCTCGGCCTTGCGGGAAGGATCACAGAACAGCAGGATATGCTGTGGGAAACGCTGCAGGCGCTCACACAGCTCTCGGACCTCAACATGAGACCCGTACTTGATGCTCTAGTTACCCTCGCCAGCTCCTTTGGCGTTATTATAGACCCGAAAAACGTTCCAGATGCCTGCACGAGGATCTTAAAATCACAACCAAGTCAGATATCCGATAACTGGGAAGTTTTCAAACCACGCGTGGCATCCCTCAGTTGCGTTTTGTTGGGTCTACGAATGAAGACCGAAGGGCTTGAGCTAAGTGTCCGCTTCCGCAAACGACCTGACCTGTCCACCATTCAACCTATCATGGCACTCATTGAAATCTACAAGGCGAGCGGTCGTTTCCGAGATGTGGTGCCGCTAGTGCAGGAACTTGTAGAAGACTTCACTCAGCTCCTTGGTCCTCAGCATCCCCTTACGACTATGCACGTTAGCCTACTCTCCGTGATGAGGGATAGCGATTCTGAGGAAGCCGAGAAACTTGCTAAATCTGCTGCCAGCTTATCAGAGGAGCTTGGGAATACGGAATTAAGTGGTAATATCTCTCAGGACTTGGATAATGTTCCGGCTCTACTAGGAAAGCAGGAGGAGACGCAGAAGTAGTAGCAGCAGCCGTCGTTTTACCATTATTATAGCAGCAGCAGTAGCTGTAACAGCTGCTCGTGCTAGCATGTAGTGTTTCCCGCTAACTGAGACCCTATATTCCAAACTTACATTATGGCTTTAGAAGTGAGAGTAATGTAGAGTGGTTCCTTCTGCCACAAGAAGCAATCCGTGGCACGTGATGTTCTTATGCAGCGTCATCTTTAGAGCTTCTACGATTTCAGAGTGCTCATTGCTGCGGTTATTGCTAAGTCAAAATATATTAATAAAGATTACGAGGTCTATTCCATTGTGGAGTAAGGCAACCTTTTGAAGAGTATCCAACATTGAGCAATTCATTGGCATGCTTGCATATAGATGCAATTACGTTTAGGGCCGAGAAATCCGGCTGTTAGGCCTCACTATTGCGATATTTGTTCGAGCAGCAGCTCAGCCGGTGAATGGATTCTCCTTTAGTGGGGTAGAATTCAACCTACTGACTTGTATCACGTCTTTGAGTATTACGTATACGAATGGTATTTGTGGTTCACAGACATATCTTCTTCTGCTTGGTCTCACTATTGCGGCATTTGTCTGACGGGTAACTCGACCGGTGAAGGAATTCTGTTTAGTCGGGGTAGTATTTGGCTCTTGATTGTGAATCAGTATGCATGCTTTACACAAGTGCTTTCACTCTACTATTGGTCTTGTATTACATTTCCCGGAACATCGATGGGGAGACTTTGAGCTGAAATGACACCTGCATGTAATAGCAAATCTTCTCAGTAACGACGACCATGTACAGTTATTAGAAATCATCATACATAGTAAACTGTCATACCTCGATATTGTCGAAGATCATCTTCGCAAATGAGATTCGCTGTCTATTAAACATGCATAGCTGTATACTCTTTACACTTTTTTAACTAATGTTTCACCTAACTTTAATACAAAATCAATAGTTTAATAGTTGGATAAAACCTGTTCTTCGAATCTGCAGAGGCTATTTTGTATAGTATTACTTATATACTTAAGGTATATAAGTAATACTTTAGTAAAGAGAACTACTATGTATGTTCTTAGCTGTAATCGAAACTGTGATAATATCGCACTCTACTGCTAAAAAGCATTGTGTCTTTCTTGCATATTACAGCTTGTTTTCAGGCGATAATGCCAATCTTCAGTAGGCTAAGAAGATCTAGAAGCTAGTAAAAAAACATTTAAGTTTGTTTAAAGCACTCATTAAGGATTTTGGATCTTGCAAGACCGTAGATATACTTAAGGGACTCCTAGAAATTTGTACTTTCGAATCAGATATTTAAGAAAAGATTGCGTTCCTAGAGCTCTTTTAAACTACTCTATCCTAAAGTGTGCAGTAGGCTACATTCGAAAATAAGGCAGCACGTTCTAAAGCAGAGGCTCTAGAAGAGCTAGTATTAGGAGGCAGAATAAATGGGTATAACAGAGATACGGGTGTAGAAGAGTGTATGTTATTACTGCTGAAATTATCTACCTGTACTAATTGCCTACAGTGCCTAAGCAGACGCTACTTAACTTAATAATGCTCAAAACTCCTGTACAAGTGGAATCAAAAGTGCCTTTACTGCGTCCTGCGTCCATTCTATACAACGTACAGCATCTTATTCTAGGAACGACCCAATGTCTGTTAGAACAGTGTTGCTTCGACTTTGCAGTCAAGTGGGCTCCTACTATAATCGAAAGCAAAGGTTGGGACTGCGCTGAGGCAGTATAGTTGACATTATAGATAAGGACTTTAGCCAAGCTTTGTGATAAGCTTCCAGCAGATTCGATTTTTAACAACTCTGGGATTCCCCTTAGTATAGTCTTCTCCTCTACAGACTCAATTCGCCATTCCACTGTTCATTAACTGTTAACAAGTGCACATGTTATGTCGATCCTAAGATTAGCCAGGTTTTTCGAACATAAATTGTGCTGCAGAGCGGCAACTCACTTTCAAAAGACAAGATGCTGGGTCCATCAAATGCTCGCTGTATCAATACAGCCGCCTCGGCCAGAAGTAGTACTGTACCCCTCTATTGCAGTACGGTGTTGCATCCTAGGGTCATGGCAGATGTTTGAACTAATGATGATTGCTTTCTTACGTTTTATTCTACTCCTCTTTTCCTCTCATGATCCCTCCTCTACTTCGCTCTAAACAACCCCGCCATCACTACCCCCCATACCAACAATAAGCCCCCATACCAACAATAAGCAATCGGTAACCATAACCGCCAGCATTGCGTTCTCCCCGGACGAAAGATCACTAATATTGCCCGCGTCTTGGTGGTGGTGACTGCTGCAGAGTGACTGTTGTTTTGCCATTAAGAGTATTGTGATGGGAGTTTTGATAGGCGGTAGGGAGTGGGGCGTAGAATAATCTTTTAAGTTTTGGGTTTAGAGGGTATGATTTTTTTTGTCGAGGTTTTGAGGTTTGTTCTTCTTTCGTTTCTTGGGAGTGAGTGACTTGTTGTGAGATTTAGTATCGTGGTGGTTTTAATAGGTGGTAGGAGGCAAACGTTAGGGATTGGTAATTTGACTTGTCTAGGGAGTAGTCTTAATGTAACACCTCATTTTATTCCTCAGCAATGTTGTTTGATATCTTTTCCCTATAACATCTATAATCATTATCATACATCCCTAGATACTCTCATCCCATGTTCTCCCCTAGCTACTGGTACACACACCGACCTCCTGACGGGGAAATCTGGTCTGATAACCTGCTCAAAATGGGCTGCTACACGCGACAAAACAAAGCGGGGTGAGATTCGGCTGGTTTATTTTATTTTGGAGATTAGGGGTGGGGGGGGGGGTGGTGACAGAGAGAGACAGGTTAACGAGGGGGTCCATTCTCGCTGACTTGATATTAGAAAAAGTGGGCGGGGGGGGGGGGGTGGGGGCGGGGGCGGGGGGGGGGCGGGGGGGGGGGAGGTGTGGAGGGGGGAAGGGGGGAAGGGGGGGCTGGGGCGGGGGATGGGGGGGGGGGGAGGGGGGGGATGCAGTGATCTACCTNNGGGGGGGGGGGGATGAGGAGTGTAAAAAGAAGCCTTCATGAAGGAGGAAGTTTATAAAGATATTAGGGCTATCTCTGTTTGTTAGTAGCGGTTGACTGCCATACGTAGTTTCAGTCATATTTATTGCTCCTAGAGCTAGCTTGGCTGGACTATATATTGGTGATTTGTCCTTGTCTAGGAAGTAATCTCGATGTGATCCTCCGTTCGTGCCTTCTTCCTATCATCCGCTATTCGGTCGCTGAGCAGCTTTACGATTGCTTCGCGATTTGCGACAGTTTCGCGATTCTCCTCCGCCGTTCGCAACAATTTGTCATCGTCGTTCTCCTTCCCTGCCCACCATAACGGCGTGTGGCCGTCGTTATCCTCCGAGTTTGGGTCGACGTTGTCCCTCTCAAGGAGCAGCTTTACTCCTGCCTCGAACCCTTGCTCTGCTGCTATTGATAATAGCGTTCGACCCTCGTTGTTTTTCGAATCGACTATAACATCGTCCCTTTTAAGGAGTAGCTCCACGACTGCGTCGAGCCTATCTCTCTCTTTCTTTTCCCACGTTCCCCTCACTGCCACCGCTGTTCCCGCCCACCATAATGGCGCATGGCCGTCTTCATCCTCCGAGTTGGGGTCAACGTCGTTCCTCTCAAGGAACAACTGTACAACCTCCCTGTGTCCTTTTTCTACTGCTATTGATAGTGGCGTTCGGCCGTCGTTATCCTTTGAGTTAGGGTCAATGTCTTTCCTCGTAAGGAGCAGCTTTACAACTGCTTCGTGGTTGTTCGCAACTGATGGCACAACATTCCTAGCTGCTAACCATAGTGGCGTGTAGCCGTTATTATCCCTCGAGTTGGGGTCAACGTCGTCCCGTTCAACGAGCAGCTTTACAACTGCCTCGTGCCCATTTTCTGCTGCCCATGATAGTGGCGTCTGGCCCCTAAGGTCCTTTAGGTCGGCTACAATATTGTCCTGATCTATAAGTAGCTGTACGACTGCCTCGTGCCCCATCGCCGCTGCCTTTAATAGCGGCGTCTCACCGTAGCTGTCCTTTGAGTTAACTGCGACATCGTCCCGCTCGAGGAGCAGCTTCACAACTGCCTCGTGCCCACTACTTGCTGCCATTGACAGCGGCGTCCGACCTTCATCATCCTTTGAGTCCGCTACAATATCGTGTCTCATAAGGAGTAGCTTTACAGTTGCCTCACGCCCTCTCCACGCCGCCCTTAATAGCGGCGTCCGACCTTCATCATCCTTCGAGTCAACTACAACGTCACCCTTCTTTAAGAGCAGCTCTATGATTGTCTCGTACCCGTACGCCGCTGCCCAAGATAGCGGCGTCTGGCCAAAGTTATCCTTCATGTTAGCTGCAACGTCGTCCCGCTCGAGTAGTACCTTCACAACCGCCTCGTGATTGCCTCGCACTGCCATTATTAGCGGTGTCCGGCCGTCTCTGTCTTTAGAGTCAGCTACGACGTCATGCCTTTCAACGAGCAGTTTCACAACTGCCTCATGCCCTCGGTCTGCTGCCCACAATAGCGGCGTCATATTGCCGTTGCCACATATGTCAGCCACAACGTCGTCCCGCTCGATAAGCACCTTCACGGCCGCCTCGTGCCCACGTTCCGCTGCCCACGTCAGCGGCGTCCAACCGTTAATGTCCCTTGAGTCAGCTACAACATCATCTCGTCCGGCAAGCAGCTCCACAATTGCTGCTTGCCCTGCCCCTGCTGCCGCTGATAACGGTGTCTGGCCCAGAACATCCCTTGAGTCGGTCACGACGTCGCCCCTCTTAACGAGTAGCGCCACGACTGCATCCTGTCCACTCTCTGCTGCCCGCCATAGCGGCGTCCGACGACGCGAGTCTGGTGCATCTACACACCCGCATTTTTTATCTCCATCGCCATGCACTAGCTCTTTTAACAAGTATGTCATTCCAAAGACTGCAGCAACGTGTACACCTGTGAGATATATTGCCATGTCTTGACTATAGTCCTTATACCTATTCTTTGGAAGAAACATAAACTGGACTGAGCATGCAAGTTGATTCATGTTGGAGAGAAATGGTAGGGCTTGCTCTTTAATTGTTTGCTGGACGGTAAGGGCGTGGGTTCCCCAGTATCGAGCGGCGTAGTCTACGAAGGGGTTCTGCCTAATCCTGCTCGCAAAGTCTTCGTCGTTAGTGCAACGGCCAGTGCTGAAAGTCTGGAAGGATAGGTAGGTTAAACATGTTGATGCGATTTCTTCCTGGGCTTTAGGATTCCAAACTTCTCGCACCCGCTCAAAGTACTCCTGAGTAGTGTAATGGACTAATCGAATGACGTCGCTTTCCTCGTCAACTGTAACTAGGCCTGCACAAACGGAGATTACGTCTTCAATATCTGGAATATTGTCTTCGTCGAGTTCTGACTCGCCTGCCTCGACAGCAAGGGCATGAGCAAGCTCCTTGGTTGTAAGTTGTCTCATTGCGTAGGTAATCCAAGAAAGCACGGTTTTTGCTAGCTCAGATTCCTCAGGTAGTTGACTTTCGATCCTCTCAATCGCTTCATCGTATGCTTCGTTCAGTGCTGTCGAGCCTCTAGGCAGCTTTTTGAGAGTTGCTCTAACTGCCTTTTTCGTCGTTTTACCCCGTAGAGAATCTACGTGGAGGCGAGCAAGAAGAAACCTTATTATAGTAAGCTACCGTATTTGGAATAGGTCGAAATACTCACATGCCATCTACTGCTAGAACGATCCCGTCTTGTGTTTCTGCCTGTAATTCAGGATCGCGCTGGACGCACATTGGCAATCGATGCAACTGGCCGGCAACGAATCGCTTCACATCTGCCTCACTAGCTCGAATCTCCAACATTGGGGATCCTTCAAATAATTGCTCAATCCTAGAGACAAAACGAGATGTTACCATTAACCTTGTGTCGGTCTTGGCCTGTAGTCCGCGGAGTATAGCAAGAAGTTCGCTGCGAGTACCGTCGCTGTCCGAGCACTCATCTAAAGCATCGATAACGATATACGCTTTAGAGTAATTGCTAAGAACAGAGTCGAGTGCAGTGCAGATCTCATCAAGCGATGGACGTGTCCTCCGGCCAGTATGAAGCATATGAAGAGCTGTAACTGGTTTTCCATATAATGGACGCTCCTGCACCAACTGTTTGAGAATAGCAGCCAGTAGATCTGTAGTGGTCTGCGTTTCTCGTCTTTTGTAATTGCAGTATACGTAGGCAACACCGACGTTGTCACCTTGAAAGGCTTTCCATATATGATCAACGGCGATCGCTGCGATCATTGTCTTCCCAGCTCCAGGAATGCCAGGGCAGAATAGGTCCTCCTTCGTTCCTTGAAGCCAGTTGGTGAACTCAGGAGATACAACGAACCATTGGCCTGTCCCTTCCTGTCTTCTGCCAATAAAGTCGGATTGTTGAGCCGGGAAATCGGTTGATGATAGCCAGTCCGTAATAACGCGATATTGTTCGCTGACCTGACTCTCCTGTAGTGACCTGACTGTATTTGTGATAACAGTGGTATCGATCTTCAATGCTTGAGATAATTTGCTGTTCTAGTCAGTCATTCAGTTTCTATCTAGGGCAAATATCCTTACAAATGATCCATCTCCAGTGCGATTTGGGTGAGCGATTTAAGCCGTTCAATTCTCATTAGTATGTTGGCAACCTCTTCTTTGCTAAATTTCCAGCTGAGCACACCGCCAATATTTGTTCTACTAGAAGCGGACGACGTAAATTTTGACTTCAGTTGCTCAAGGGCAGACCTATACTGATCAATAGGTCCGTTGGCAGCAGCAAGAGCTTGCACCTCCCCATACCAGCCGTCATTAGATGACACTTCATCGAGGCGGTACATTAGCGTCACGAGTAGATTAGAGACGTTTGATATTTCAATTGCACATTGCGCACGATCCTTAGATGTGTCTTTCAAATCGTTTAGACATCCGATAATAACGCTGGTGAGCTGTACGACAGCAATAATGCTTGCGGTGATACTGAGTGGATCCATATTGGGTGTTCGAATTCAGGGTTTCTCTAACGGCTATCAAAGTAACAGGGCAGCAAAGCAACTTCAGTAACTGGGAACCTCTGTCGTGAACGGCCTCGTCCGGTGGGGAGTATGTTCTCCCATTTCAGCCCAAGGCTGGCGTCTTGCGATGAGCCCCGCGGAAGGATGCCATTGCTTGGCGCGGTGACGGACGGGAGTATCCGCACCACCAATCGCGCCAGGGTCGCGCTTATATATTTTTTTGGCATCAGTATCAATACCCCACTATATACCCCGCCATCACACGATACGCAAGCATAACGCCGCCCTTATACCACAAAATACCTCTCGCTAGCTGTACTATAGAGATTGTACTGCCGTACGTGACTTTCTTCAACGTCACGGGACGGACAGCCAGGTGGGCGATGGAAACAACCAATGCGCCGCCGCAAGGAGTAGAAGAAATAAAACAGCAGCTCGATGAAGCGGGCACGGATGAAACAGGCATGGGAGAGGAGATTGCGAGGTTATACCTAGACTGTCCTTCTCAATCCGCAAAGGACGTGAAATCATGGCTCGAATCCACCTCCCACTTCCACCGCTTCGAGAAAATCTTTCACACCCCTTCAACACCCTCCTCTTCCGTTTCCGCGCCACACCTACGCATACCGACTACCATCTTACTCCCCCTATCTTCATCCCCAGCTGAGGCGCGCGCGGTTCTTCCCTCACCACCCCCAGAACCAGGCCTCATGGAAAGGATTTCTGTTGTGCTACTGGCTGTTTCGCCTGCGAGCAACGCGCTAGGAGAACCGGGAACAGTATCAAAAGCTTCACACCACCTCTCCGAACCCTTTCTCACTTTTCTCTCTCACCCCGCTGTCAGCTCACTAGTTGACTCACAAACTCAAGAGTCTCTCCTCTCTAACCTCCCTAAACGATACACCGTCTACACCCCATTGGCCCTCCTACCCACCGGCAGCCTATCCTCAGACGCCTGGAAGGCCGTGCTGGATAAAGCTCCTCCTGCAGTGGTAGATGAGCTATGGACCGGCGTCTTGGCCGCCATCATGCGACTTGGGGGAGAGAAAGTGACGCATCTAGCTATCAACCACCCCATCCCCGGTTCTGACGAAGATGAGAATATCATCCGCGCCCCCTCGCACCTACACACTCTCTTCGGCGACTTCGGCCCCGCCATTTCCGCCGAGAGATGGGCGCTTGGTCCTGGGTTAACGGCAGGGGCTGGGGAGGGAGAGCCGATTGGGGAAGAAGATTTTGAAAACGCGTTCTGGGTGCGGACGAGACAGAACGGGATTTTCCAGTCCTGGGCCCCGCGCTGGACGATGTTTAGTCGTGGGAATGTGACCGAGAAGGCGAGGGTCCTCCGCTTCGGCGATGCGTCGTGGTGGTCGAAGGCTATTAGTGCTGGTGGTGGCAATGCCTCTGGTGGCAGTGATGGGCGAGATGGGGAAGATGATGTGCAAATAGCGGTGGATTTATACGCCGGGATCGGGTATTTCACACTGTCTTACCTCTCGCGGGGGTACGCGGTGTTGGCGTGGGAGATTAATCCGTTTTCGATTGAAGGACTACGGCGCGGTGCGGTGGGTAATGGGTTTGAAGTGCTTGTGGTGAAAGGGGCAGTGGATTGGGAGGCGGTTAGGGAGACGGTGGAGAAGAGGGGTGTGGTTGTTTTTGCAGAGGATAATCAGTTTGCGTGGACGAGGTTTCAGGAGGGGTTGCAGGAGCTGGGAAAAGAGGGGATGGCGGGAGGGGTGGAGGGGAGGTGGAGGGTGAGACATGTTAATCTAGGCTTATTGCCGTCGTCGAGGCTGGGGTGGGAGGTTGGAGGAATGTTTTTGGGAGGGGGTCAGGGGGGTTGGATGCATGTGCATGAGAATGTTAAAGAAACGGGTCGAAAGGAGATGGTGAGGGGAGAAGAGATTGTGGAGGTTGTTGAGGGGGTTGTTGGCGGTGGTGGAAGGGGGGAGGCGGAAAGAGAGGAAGAGGAAGGGAAAGAAGGAGGAGAAGAAAAGGGGGGGATAAATGTTGAGGTTAGGAGTGTGGCGATGGTGAAGGGATTTGGACCTGGGATTAATCATCTCGTTTTTGATGTGTGGGTTGGTCCAACGGGGGCGGGTTCGGAGATGCGTTGGGGGTTGTTGGGTGGGGACATAAGTCATATAGTATCTAGAAGAGTTGAGTAGGGGAGTGGCTTTGTATATATCCTAGATGGCACGATACTTAATGGCTGCGAAGCCTATGTAATGGAGAGTGTAAGAGAAGGAGGCTGAGCCACCAAGTGAAAATGGCGGAGATTGACTAGACTAGGGGGGACTAAGAAAGGGTGAATCGTCAGAAGTCGTCTCACAACCTCGTAACCTCGCTTTTTTGTCACTACGAATAGGAATTATGGCAATCGCTTTCGATGGCATAGAATACTCAGATTATGATGATAATTTTGGATGGGAGGTTAGCCCAACTGGTGCGATTGGCAACCTGATCGTATGACTCAATCAGTGGTCGAGTATGATGCCTATGCTATTCTATTAATTGGACTCGTCCTCTCTAAAAGTCTAGAGAGGGAATGTGAATAACAGCACTGTCTATAGTAGCTGTAATTCAGATAGGTTTTCTAAATTACCTGAGGTTACAAGCGCCGTTTACAGCAACTGTAGTTCAAGTAGGTATGGTTAATCACTCGAGGCTACAACAATCACGCTTTGCAGCAACTGTAGTTCAAGTAAATGCGTTCAGTTACTCAAGACTCAATAAATTATACGTAATAAAATGACGAAGCCACCGTAATATAGCCCACACTATCAAGGCTTTAACAATGTAGGACTCTACCATATTTGAATTAGACTTTGTCATTGTCATCGGATATAGTACAATTCTGAGTAGTTATCATATTTATGAACATAAAGGGGCCATCGACTACCACGAAAGTCAGCAAAAGCTCAACTCGACCTTAGTAATCAACATTCAGGGGCTGTTGACAGAGAATCACAAAGGGGCGTTGCCCATACCAGACGAGTGGCAAGAAAGAGCCCCTTTTCCTACTACTACCACTAGACTTGGACTATAAAGCTGATAGGCATATAGAAAGACATCAGATGACGAGCAATAAAAACGCCCCCCTCCTCTCGACAACTCTTCACCTCAACTACCGACCCAGTACCGAAGAACAACTATCCATCTACTTCCCAACCTCATCCATTCTCGGCACTCAGACCTATGCCTAGACCTATGTTGATCTGCATCACCATCAACATCGCCGTCGCCACGTCACTCCTCGGGGTGCCTTTCCTCTGCAACCCCCTTCTTCGGCCCCCATGACACCCCTCGTGGCCTCCCCGTCACAATCACCCTCAGAGTCCCAACCTCCCCAGAAACCCAAGGACCCAAGTCCCCCCCTCCCGTCCCACTTCGCACTCAATCCAAAACCGCATACCCGCTCCTCCCCCATCACCACCCATCACCTACACACCTCGCCACGAGCCTCCCCTCCCCCCTTCCCCGCCACTAATCCCCTTCCCTGCCCCTCCCCACGCGACCACACCCACTCTCACCCCTCCATATCTTTCCTCGCCAACACCAGAGCTACTAGCATCGCCACCCTTCCCTAGCACATCAGCTAAGAAATCGCAGCCCAGCCCAGCCCTGTTCCACCCGCTTTTTTCATCCGATCTTTCTTCTCCCCCCTGCTACCCTCCTCTCCTCTCTATCACCCCTAGCCCAATCCAGTTTCCCAGCCCCCAAGAACAGGAGGCCCAAGCTCGAATGATAGGCAATTGATCACGCCTCTCCTCCTTTTTCGCCTGTCGCGTGGCAAGGCGCACCAGTGCACGTCATCAGTGCATCTGTCATTCATGCATTGTAGTCCTCACCGCATCGCGGCGGGTCGGGACGGAGATGGATGTCGATTCAGCTTAGTAGTGTTAGTAGCGTTCGTAGTGATGCGCGGAGGGGCGGTGAGGTGGCGGGGAGCGTGCGCTGCTGGTAGATAGAAGGAGGAAGGAGGGAGGAGGGGGTGGGTATTGGATGGGGATGGAGGGCGGTAGAGGGGGTATAGGATGGGATATGCCGGTGAAATGAAGGACGGATTTGTGCGGGTATTAGGGGGTATTGGATGGGATTGAGGTGGTGTTATGGTGTTATGGTGTGCTATTTCTAATGATAATCCTCGTTGCCCTGCTCTACGATATATCGTATACGAATGGCTAGTGAAAGTGATTGTGTATCATTGGGAATTAATACTAGAGATTTAAGCTCTTATAATACTTATACTCTTAGAATATATCTCTTTAACCCGATCTCTAAGCAGCTCATTTATCAATTGAACCCCTAAATGAACTCCTTCACCTCAACCATAAACACTCCCGCCATCCAACCCCTCCACACCATTCCAGTCGTCAGCACAAGATCTCCCCCTCGGCATTGACACCTCCCACCCCTCCTCCCCATCACACCACTCCATCGCCCAGCCCCCCCTCCGCCCCTAGCCAACCCATAGCCCCGATCTCCCCCTCGCTACACACCACACCACGTGGACGCCCACCCACTACCGCGCGATACGATGCGATGAAGCGTGTGTGGGTAGGTGAGATGATAGATAACGGGCCTTAACGCGGGGGAAAACGCGGGGTGCGTGCGCGAGAGAGCGGGGGGCGGGCCGTTTGGACCTTGGGTCTTGATCCTTGGGGGGTGTTGTGTGGTGTGGGAGGTTATGGGGAAGTGGGAGATGAGGAGGGGTTGTGCAGATCTGGGGTACTGGTGGATGGGATGGGACTGATGGGATTTAGGAAGGAGATGAGGGAGATGAGGGAGATTAGGGATAGAGAGGACGGGAAGAAGGTGAGTGAGGGGGTGTAGTGAGGCAGAGAGGGGAGATGAGAGGGGGAATGGGGAAACGGCCGAGGATGGAGGACTGGGTGGGAGGGAGAGGGTGTGGTGGGGGTTGGTGACCAGAGGCCCTTCCTGGAGTGAGTGTATAGGAACACGATTGAGGGAATAAGGCAGATTCTGATCCAAGAAACAAAACCCAATTCCTCCTCGCAAACAAATAACCCAGCAAAATTTTCACCCAGCGAGCCTTACGCTCTACCCATCACATCACTAACCTCAGACCCCTCGTCAACCTGCATAGTGGGGGTACTGTACTGTAGGTCCGTTCGCCGGCTACCCCCCCAGACTCGGGTATACTTTTCGGTGCTGGCGTGCCTAGCGACTGTGATACCAGCTATATGGCGCATTTGGCTTGTGATAGTATGGGGTAATAAACGGACGGATACATGGGGATGTGGTGGTGGCGGCGGTGGTGCTTGTTGTTTGTTAGTACGAAGAGCAGGAGGGAGGGCTTGAGAGTGATAGTAGTGATAGTAGTAGTGGTAAGAGATAGAGGAGAGGAGGGGTTGCCGGGGATACCCACTCCGTCTCCGTCTCCGACACCCACCACCGGCCACACCACTCACCACTCACCACCATTCCACCAAAGCTTCAACGTCCCCATCCCCATCCCCAGCTCGCGGTCGGTCATCAAGTCAGCCAGCCGTTTCTCCCCAGTACCCAGTTCCCCCGGACAAACATCGGAACCCCCTCCAAAAAACCAGCAGCCCTTCCTACCCTGTCCCTACCTCTCTGCACCCCATCCCTCCCCATCCCATCCCATCCCCCTACCTCCCATCCAGACTCTCGGACGAACACACACCATATATGTGACCGAGAGGAGGGACGGGGGGTATAAGAGATCCCCATATCACATGCATCTCCAGGCCTCAACCCCGGACTGATGTCCGAGAGCCGGGCGCGAGCGGGTGGGTGGGCTACTGTGTGCCTGGCTGTCTGTCTGGTCATCACCCAAAGTTGGGCGGCTGGGTAAGTTGACTGCTGCCGTGTGTCTGGCTGGGTGTCTGGGTGCCTGGGTTGATAGATGGGTGTCTAGAGTTGTGTCTGTGGACCACCGCTCATCGCGATGCCTGTCCATATCGGCGCTTTTTATTTAGCGGGGACAACGGCGGCGGGTGGATGGATGGATGGGCTTACTTCCTGGGCTCACTTGGTTTGGTGCTGGGGGTACGGATGGGGAAGGGTTGGGGGGATGGGTTATGGATTGGGATGTGTGATGAGTGATATCCAACGGCGTGGCTTTGTGAAGCGCCCGCCTTCCTTCATCTCACTGCTGCATTGGATTGTATAACTGGATTGCGTGTGCGATGTGTGTATAAGTATGTCGTCTGTATAATTCTCTAAGAAGATGACAACTATGCCATCTGTATAACTCTGTAAGAAAACGACAACGCCGTGCGTGCAGTATGTCCATCAAACAAACCCAACAACCTTTACAAACCCACACACCCCACCCATCTACCAACTGCCACCTCCCGCCCCTTCCCATCTCGAACAACTTCCGCGACTTCTAACCTTCCATAGCCCACAGCGGAGATTACAACCTACACTTTCCTCTTCCTCTTCCGTCCCTCATCCCTCGTAAAAAAAACTCCTCCCTCCCCTCCGATATAGCTATAACCCACTAAGATTAGTCCCCTACTAGCTCAACGGCGGGCGGGCAAGGCAACCCACGTGGAAAACGCCCAGCCCAGCATGTGACCCCACTTTCCCTTCGTTTCTTCCTTCCTCCCAACAATCTAATCTCCCGATTCGGTGTTTCGAAACATTTGGGATCGGGAAGATGGGGGGTCACGTGAGGAGCCCCTTTGGGGGGGGTGCTGGATTGGGAAATTAGACAGATTAGACATGTTTTTAGTTGGTCGTGTGTGTGTGTGGTAAGGGATTGGTAAGAAAGCCTGGAATGGCGATGCGAGGGGGGATGGATGGGATGAGGTGTCGATTTCCGACATCTGGTGGCGGCGGCTAGAATTCCCTACCCAGCTGTGAGGATGATGTGGTGGTGAAAGATATCTTTCGTCAGCTCAGCGTATCGCCCACTCACTTGCCACCCCCCTATTTTCTTATTCTCCCCCTTCCTCTCCCTCCTCTCCCTCCTCTCCCTCCTCTCCCTCTCCTCGCCTTCTCCCACTCTCCCTTTCCCTCCTCCCCTCACCCACTCACCCAACTCGCGCACTCACCGAACTCGCGCACTCACCCAACTCACCCCTCCATCTTACGCACAGTACCAAAAAAACGACCTATCTCACACCCCCTCACCTCCCTCGCCACAATGTCATGACACCTGTCTCACCAACCTCATCTGATCTTAGCCATGTCTCAGACCGCCCTTACTCGCCAAAGTACGCCTCACTTCCATACATACCTACTTCCATACATCCATACATACACACTTCCACCCACCTACATACACTACCACCCGCCCCGTCCGCTTCGGGAAGAGGACCAAGACCTTCAAGGAGAGACGAAGCCTCGGCGTAGACCAAGAAGAAGCGTGTATCCCGCCCCTATAACCTCTCTAGGCATACGTGCGTCGCTCGATATGGTGTTAGACTACGAAAGGGCGGCACGATGGGCTGGATTGGGGGTGATGGCGGGATAGGTGGTCGATCCCATCCGCGGCGGCGGCGGTGGTGGTGGTGGATGCGGTGGATTGGGGGGGTCCGCTCGCTGCTGGTGCTGGTGCTACTGCTGTATCCCTGAGAGGCGTAGAATGGGGTTGTACTTCTGGCGCGGCGCTGTTGTGCTTCCGTAGCTGCCGGTGTTGATGCTACTGACGCCTACTAACACTGTATTACCATACCAACACCACTGATGCTGCTTGCTACCATTACCAACAACGCACAGAGACCCTTCCTTCCTTCCCCACGGATCCCGTTCCCGCATCGCTTACACCAGACGACCACCACGTACCACCAACCAACCGTCCTCCCAACCCACGAATGCATGCAAGAAGCCACCCACCACCCACACCCACCCAGCCAGACAACCAGATCGGGACCGCGGATAAGTAGTTGTTGCATACGCCCGCCGCGCTATGGACTCGTTAGCGCCAGGGGGGGAGATGCATAACTCCTCCCGTGTGGATGCACTATTTTAGTGTTGCTTTTTTTTGCGGGAGGAGAGAGAAGAGAAGAAGGTGAGAAGTGATGGATTGGCGGGTATGGGGGGTTGGAGTCCGCGGAGGAGGGATGGGGGGGAGGGGGGTTATGCGGTATGATGGGGGTTATGTGATATGGGGGATAGGTTACGTGGACTGGACTGGATTGGTGATACTATGACGGTGCGTGCGTGCTGGAATGGATGGAATGGATGGGCGGCTGTAACGGGGGTGTAACTTCTGTCATTAAAGGGCGGGTTGGTGATGTTACGAGTTTGTTATATGTAGTATTTAGTTTAGTTGTTGGTGGTAGGTAGGTAAAGGGCGTATGTAGACCACGGTATCTTTAGAGAAAATCAATAGCTAAATACGCTCAACTAGTGATTACGAATACATGCGTCTACCCGTCCGTCTGCTCCTGTAGCATAAACAAAAAAGCCCACCTGGTGGTGCTTACTGCTTCCTGCTGGGACAGAGCAGAAGGGGGACAACAGTGTCTGTTATACCATCTAGGTAGACGGTATGTACATTTAGCAAAACTCTGGTAGGCGAAAGGAGCGAATCCTGACTAAGAATACATGTGGATACCCGCCGGATGATGACATGCTCCGCGCAAAGCACACCTGGTGCTGGGACGACAGAGAGGGATAGGGAGGGACAGCAGGGTGTCTGTTGTGCTTTTTGCTTGGTTTCTTGGTTGCTTGGTTGCTTGGTTGCTACTAAACGGTGGTCTAGTGGGGAGTAGAGGCTGGGTACGTATGTATCTTTAGAGTGATTTGTGTGGATGGATGGGGGGAGGAGTGATTAGGGGTACATGTGTGTACCCGGGTTGGTTTTTTGTGATATGGAGACAGATGGACAGCATACATATCGCATCGGCTGGGTGTATGTCACAGTTGGGACGGTATAGAGGGACAGGTAGAGGTACATCTCGGTTGTCAGAGGGGTGTGTTTACTAGAGAGAGTAGAGTTAGATTTGTAGGGAGTTGTAGGCAATTAGTAGGGAATTAGAGGTTTTGTCTGTCTCCATCTACAGTCAATTCCCTTAATGCACACTTATGCATGTACTGGTACTTCTCCCACTCTAACCTACAGGGTTGCTTCCTCCCATTTTCTTACTTCCTCCCATTTTCTACTACTACACTACTAGCTACTACTATACTACTACCAGCTACTATACTCCTACTACTACTATACTACTGGCTAGCACTACTACTAATTCCTAGCTACTATACTAATTAATTCCCAGGACAGGCACAGGCACAATCACAAGCACAGGGCAATAAATAACACAATCTGAATAATAATCTTAGCTCCATTCATATCCAATCCATATCCATCCCTCCTTCGCCCACTCCCACTCCCACCACACATCCAACCCCCTGCCCCCCTACACCCACCCCCCTGTCACCCCTTCCACCCCTGCCATCCCCCTTCCCACTGCACTCCACATCCACACCCTTCACACCCCTTCCCGCCCGTGTCACACCCATCTTTCTTATCCTGCCCTCCCCTTCTTTTTCGTGACTGACATTGTCTGAGAGCCAATTTTACCTATCCCCAAACACCCATATCCAGAACATTTTCACTTTACACACACACACACACACACACAAAAGTCTTGCAATCATACAAGCAAAAACAAACACATCGATTCCATATCGCCACGACTGCAAACGAAACAAAAGATCCATTATAGAAACCTCAGGGGAAAACAGAACAGATAAACACACGCGCAGTACACACGTCCCTTTTATTTTAATTTAGCGAACGCGTCGACGACAACCACCCCCTTCTTCCGACACCACCACCCCAGATAATAATACCCCCGAACCCCGAATTTCTCTCACGACATCAAAACCCTCATACCATACCCAAGCGAATCCGCGCACCCTATGCCGTCGACCTAACGACCACGACCTCTCGGAGACGAGCAACCAGATTACCAAAAATAATACCACATACACCACCGCGCGTTTTGTTCGCCGCGATGGCTACCTCTCCGCCGGGGTCGCCGGATGTGCCTGCGCAACGGCCGATGAGCGTGTTGGTGCGCCCGTCGACGAGGAGTACGAGCCGGTTGAGCATGACGGGGAAGCTTGGGGGACAAGGGGCAGGAGGGAGTAGAGCGTCGGATGAGGATGGGAAGACGAGTGTGAGAGTTGGTGAGTCGCCTACATCCCAGGGGATTTTATAATTGCAGTGGGACTGTCGTGTGGGATTATTATTATTGTTTGGAACGGGAATTGGGAGTCTACGTATGCTAACAGATTCCAGCTATCCGCGTCAGGCCGCCGCTCCGACCAGAGGACCCAGGATACGAACTTGTGCCGCAACGATTCCAGCGATCAATGGTGCAAGTCACCTCCCCAACAAGCGTTACAATCGACTCCCCCCAAGGCCGCAAGCTCTTCGTCTTCGACCGCGTCTTCGGCGAGGACGTCAACCAAGAAGGCGTCTGGGAATACCTCACCGAGAGCGTCAACGCCTTCGTCCAGGGCTACAACGTCTCCATGCTCGCCTACGGCCAGTCAGGAGCTGGGAAATCATACACCATGGGAACATCCGGCCCCGACGACCAGGGCGACATGGATGTCATGGGTGAGTCGACAGGTGCTATTCTCTCACACCCTATTTTCATGGCGCAAGTCGACCCCGCTGGCCTTACATGCTGACACGTACCCTAGGTGTGATCCCACGCGCTGCCGCTGCGCTGTTTGAGAAACTCGAAGGCCCGAAACCAGCGAGCAACCGCGACTCCATGTCCGCCCTGCGCGCGCCGAAGAGGTATTCCGCGCAACCCGGCGCGTATGCCGGGAAGCCCGCCGAGAAGAACTGGACGCTGAAGGCGACGTATGTCGAGATTTATAATGAGCAGCTGCGCGATCTGCTGGTGCCGGAGCATGTGCCCATGGCGGAGCGGGGACAGGTCTCGATTCGCGAGGATACGAAGGGGCATATTTTGCTGACGGGACTGCATGCCGTGGATGTTAATTCGGTGGAGGATCTGCTTAATGCGTTGAATTTCGGGTCCATGATTAGGCAGACGGATTCTACGGCCATAAACGCTAAGTCGTCTCGCTCGCATGCGGTTTTCAGTTTGAATCTCGTGCAGCGCAAGAGTAGCACTGGTGGCCCGACGCCGAAGTCTGAGAAGCGATTCTCGGTCCCGCTTGAGGCTATGACTGGATCGGAGAGCTGGGTTACAATTGATAGCAAGTTCCACTTCGTCGATCTGGCTGGTAGCGAACGTCTCAAGAATACTGGTGCGCAGGGCGAGCGAGCTAAGGAGGGAATCTCCATCAACGCCGGACTCGCCAGTTTAGGCAAAGTCATCTCGCAACTCTCCTCCCGCCAAGCAGGATCGCACGTCTCATATCGTGATTCGAAGCTCACGCGCATGCTCCAGGACTCGCTGGGAGGCAACGCAATCACCTACATGGTTGCCTGCGTTACGCCAGCCGAGTTCCATCTCAGCGAGACCCTCAACACAGTCCAGTACGCCCAGCGCGCCCGCGCTATCCAGAGCAAACCCCGCATCCAGCAGGTCTCAGACGAGACAGACAAGCAAGCCCTCATCGACCGCCTCAAGGCTGAGGTCGCCTTCCTGCGCGAGCAAATCCGCAGCTCAGACCGTAACGACAACCCTGCATCACATGGAGGAACTACAAGCGCACGCTCTGATCGCCGTAATGACGCGGAGATTGATCTCCAGAACCAGCTCTTGGATAGCCAGGAGAGCTACAATGCGCTTAGCTCGCGCCACGCCAAGCTCATCTCTGAGATGACCAAGGCGCGCGATACGGAGATAGCGGAGAATGCGACGAAGGAGGAGAACCTTGGCGATCGCGCGACGGAGAGGCTGCAGCGCTCGAATGCGTTTGCGGAGGCTGTTGAGCAGGTTGTGCTGGAGTACGAGGAGACGATCCGTAGCCTTGAGCAATCGCTGTCTAGCACGCGCGCGTCGCTGTCGAATACGGAGACTACTCTTCTCGAGCGCGAGACTAAGTGCGCGTACATCGAGACGGTGAACTCGCAGCTCCAAGCCCGCCTACAAAAGCTTATGGACCGCGAGGCGAGCACGGAGAATTACCTCCATGATCTCGAGATTAAGCTTGATGGCCACACGAGCGGAGAGGAGAAGAACTCGGCCATCGTGGCTGAGCTGAGGAAGGAGATCGCGAGGGTTAGGGAGAATGAGGCCAGCTGCGAGGATTACATCTCTACTCTCGAAGAGCGTCTCGCTGAGTCCGACTCCGATGCCGAGGTCATGCGCCGCGAGATCGAGCGTCTCGAGCACGTCGTCGAGCGCCAACGCAGCTTAGGCAAACTCGACAAACTCCTGTACGAACTCGATAGCGTGCGTCAAGGTGAGGCCACCGCCGAGACACCCGCCCCCGCCACCACCAACGGCAAGATCCCGCATTCCCGCAACATGAGCTACGCTAGCAGACACGGCCAATCCGAGGTCATCCACGAGCGCGACGAGATTGAAGGCTCTGAACCCCGCTCTCTCGACGATGAAGAGGAGGAGGAGGAGGAGGGACGCCGCACCCCCAATGACGTCCCAGCACTCAGCCCAGATGGCAGCACGCACTCTGAAACCGACGGCCCCGTCGACAACGGCGAGCCCCTCGACGCGGACGAGGCATCCACCCCCTCCGACACACGCGCGCGCACCCCCACTTTAAGCCGCAAACCCACCATCGACGTCGTGACAGCCGAGCTTCTCGACCTCCGCATGACTCACGAGTCCACAGTGAGCGAATACGAGAACCTAGCAGCTAAATACGAAGAAGCGCTCCGCGCGCTCGCCGAGCTCCAAGACGTCGTCGAGGAGGGTCGCCAGCCATACGGGAACGCGAAGAGGGATAGCATGTTATCTGCCGCGACGCCGGCGCAGACGCGCCCGACTTCTTTTTTAGCCGTTGGAGATTCCGCGGGAGAGGCGCAGTCGAGATCGCTCTCGTCGGAGTTGTTCTTGGTTGGGGAGTCGCCCTCGTTGATTGCGCATGCGTCTGAGGGCGGGGAGGGTGCGGTTGTTCCTGTTCCCCACGCTGAGGAGGAGCGTGCGGTTGAGGAGGAGCAGCAGCAGCAGCTGAGGAGCGTCAGTGTACAAGATGAAGCTATTGCTGCTGAAGTCGAGAGTCTTCGCGCCCTCGCCGCTGAGCGGGAAGCCGCACAGCTCGAGCTGGCGGAGAAATACGCGCAGCTTGAGGAACAGCATGCAGAGACGCTGGATGTGGTCGAGGAACTCAAGACGGAGGTGCACAAGGCGAAGATGGACATGGTCCCCAAGTCACCCAAAACCGTCAGCCCCGTCATCCGCCGCAAGTCGAGCCAGGGCATGATGATCATCGACCGCGCGCACCGCTCCTTCGCGTCCCTCCGCAACATCGCCTCCGAGCACTTCGAGGCGCAGCCGGATGTGATGCAGAATTTCGAACTTAACCTCAACGCTGCGATGCATGAGCTGCATACGCGCTCGGAGCGGGTGCAGGAGCTCGAGGCGGATATGTTGGGAGTGAAGAAGGAGATGGAGAGTAAGATGTCGATTATCTCGGGGTTGACGAGGGAGAGGAGTAGTATTAGTCAGGCCCCGATTGATATGTCGGCGCTTAGTCGCATGCAGGAACAGATAATGAGGAGTGAGAATGAGTTGAGGGTGCAGCAGGAGGTGCATGCTAAGAGGGAGGCGGAGTTGGGTGAGGAGGTGGAGGGATTGAGGAGGGCGATTAAGGAGGCGGGTGTTAAGCCTGCGCCTGCTGCTGCTGTTTCTGCTGCTGCTGCGAGTGTTGCGGCGAAGGATGTCGAGGCTGAGTCGACTGAGCGCTCGGTGCCGACGGAGGAGCAGGAGAGTGCTAAGGCGGAGCAAGATGGAGCCAACGCTGAGCGCGAGAGCAGGATTGCAGAGCTAGAAGACGAGCTGAAGAACTGGGAGGGCAGACACCAGGAGGCCCTCCAGTCGATGCAAGGAAGCGAGAGGCAGCTACAAGACACCATCACCAAGCTCGAGAACCAAATCAAGGCCGTCCAGCGCGACAACGAGATTGCCACCGCCGCCGCGGCCGCCGCAGCAGCTACAGCCGTTGCAGCAGCCGGAGCAGCCGTCGTCGTCTCAACCCGCGAGCCCGAGCCAGAGAAGGAAGTTGAACGCGGTATCCCCGTCGAGGAATTCGAGGCCCAACAAGCACAGCACGAAGAGCGCGTGTCGAGCCTGCAGAAGGAGATCGACGAGCACCGCTCTGCTGTCCAAGCGAGCGCATCTCAGATCGCCCAGCTGGAAGAGGCGCACGCGCTGACAAAGTCGCAGCTCGCTGATACGGCGAAGGCGCGTGATCTCACTGCCGCCGAGGCAGAGGAGCACAAGTCCCTCGTGTCAAGGCTTTCGGAGCAGATTTCCGCGCATGAGGGTGTGGTGAAGGCTCACCAGGATGGGTTGGCTGAACTGCACGCTAGCCATGCGAGGGAGGTGGAGGAGGTTAGGGAGAGCGGGAAGGCGGAGCAGGAGGTTGTGCTGTCGAATCTGGCGGCGGAGCATCAGGTGAGTCTTGAGGCTATGAATAAGGAGCTCATGGATGCCCGTGAGGGGCTCATCAGCGCTGCTGAGAAGGTCGCTGCTGCTCTTGGGGTTGAAGCTAGCGTCGACGCGCTGGAAGACCGCATCGCCGAGTTGGCGACCGCCCATGCTGCGTTAGCCGGCGAGAAGACCCGCGCAGCAGAGATGGAAAGCCACGTCCTCGACTTGTCATCCATAAACGACAAGGTAATGAAGGAGCTCGAGACCGTCAAGTCCGAGCTCGCCACCCTCCTCTCCACCACCACCGCCTTCGCCGCCGTCCCCACCGCCGCTCACACAACCGTCAAGGAGCAACTCGAAGTCCTCCGCGCCGAGATGTCGGCCCTCGAGACCAAGAACAAGAAAAACTCCCGCCTGGTAGAAGAACTCGAGGACCAACTCGCCGCGAACTTCGACCAGCACCAAGCCGCCCACAACCGCCTCAGCACCCTCCAAAGCGAGCGCAATTCCCAGCTCGACGAGGCGAATGCCGCCAGAGCGCGCGTCGAGCAGGAGCTCAACGCCGTCAGGGAGGAGTACACAGCACTCCAGGTGAGTAGTCCCCGCAGCTCTCGCGCGCAGGGCGCCGGAAGCTGGACGGGCGCTGATGCCGTCTCACAGGCGAAGCTGGATGAGATCGCCCTCTCTGACAACACGGCCGGGGCGCGCACATCCAACAGCAGCAGCTCGACCATCCGCAAGACGTCGAGCGTGCAATCGCTCATCCCGTCGCCGCCTCCCGCTGGGCCCTTGCCGCCGATCCCGCATATTTCGATCCCGCCGAACTCCCTGTCTCTGTCAGCGCCGCTGAGCCCGAAGGACGCGACGCTCGCGCTGGCGCAGATGCAGGAGGATCAGGAGGCGAAGATTAGGAGTATTGAGAAGCATCTTAGCGCTGAGAAGCAGCTTACGGCTACGCTGGAGGAGGCGCTCACGGATCTGGAGAGGCAGAGTAATAAGGTTAAGGCTGAGGCGGAGGCGTGGAGGAGGCGCGCTATGGAGGCTGAGGCTGCGAAACGCGGGGGGGAGGAGGCGAAGAGGAGACTGGAGGAGCAGAGTCGGAAGTTGGAGGAGCAGGTTGCTGAGGCGAAGGTTAGGGAGTTGGAGAGGGTGAAGAGCGATGCGGGCGGGGGGGAGGCGAGGTGGAGTATTCAGAGAGGGGAGGCGGAGAGGAGGAAGAGGGGCGAGGCGGAACGGGTGACGAAGCAGTTGGAGGAGAGGATGGGGAAGGTGGCGAGTAAGAAGAAGAAGGGGAGCTTGAATTGCTTCTAGTCTTCTTCTTTCTTTCCTTCTGACTTCCCTCTTCCCTCCCTTTCATGTCGATCTTCTGACTTCCTTCTGATACCCCCCCTTTTTCTGTTTCTTCTAATGACCCGGGGATGGGAGTGGGGGGGGTTGTATGGATGTACGCGTTTATGTATACACCTTTTGTTTTTTCATCTGCGAAATTGTGGATCGTCTTTTATCTATTTCACGCTCTGTTGGTCGATGCGCGATGCGAAATATATCTATCTGGCTTCGGAGCAGGGGGTGGGGGATCTTTAGTTTTTTTTTTTTTGTTACATTTATGGTTTCTTAGTTTTTTTGGGGGTGGAGAGAGTGGGGGGAGATAGGATGAATGAAGAATCTTCGTTTCTTGATCGTTAACTGTGCTTGTGCCTGTGCCTTTTGGATGTGAGTGATTGTGTGGGGAGGGGTGTGATGTGCAAGCTGTCGATGAGACTCGTGCTGCCCAAGACGTAAGGTCTTGTCATTGTTGGCTGAAGAAGCCATTACCACGGCTTCTTCGCTATGGTGGTGAGTATTATGAAGGTTGGATCATCCTGCGGCGCTAGGACAATCCTCCCTTGGCAAAGACGAGTATCCCGCCCTGCAACGCGCGTGTGTCTCCCATCGTGCACCCTAACTTCAGTCTAGGCTATAGATTAGAGGTAATCATTGCCCGTTGCCGTGATGCCTCCTCTTCCTTCCGCGTCACGACCCGCTTCCGCTACAGCCTCGAGGGCGTGATAAGGACTTACGTCGACAATTTCGCGGTGGTTCTTAGGTGGACTTCCAGAAAGGATGGGGGGGGAGGAGGTCGAGAAAAGGGGTGGGATGGGTAATGGGAGGTGGGTGAGGGGGGGGGGGAGGATGGGGAGCGCCATGGTTCTATATTTTTGTGTATCAGAGAAGAATACTACATATTGCGCCTACGAGCAATTACCTTTGTTTTACATCTGTAAATAAGTGATTAAAGTGTTCTGGATTAGTTTATAGAAGTCCACAGACAGTACAGTCCCACATAGACACTTTACGGAATGCTGTATTGTCTGTAGTTAGTGAATGGAACACAACAATATGACCTGCCACCTGGGCTTCTGTTATACCGATTACCGAGTAATACGATCGAATCTATTACTTCAAATCGCTAGAATCAATCAATCAATCAATCTAGAGCATCTATCTATATACCTTCCCTAGGCCTCGTAAACGTCGTCACTTCGTAAAACTCCTCCGCCCCCCGCACCTCGTGCGCAACATCCACCTCCCTCAGCCCCACCGCACCAAACTCAAACCAATACCCCGTCCTATAATCGTCCTCAACACGCAACCCCGTCGCCCGCGCCGTGCAAGGTTCCTCTTCACACCCTACTGGAGAGAACTCGATCTCATGGGCGCGAAACAGCGCCACCCCGTCACTAGGATTGACAGCCCACACACTTATCCTATCCGTCTTCTCGACGTAGCGATACACCGAGCGCCGCGACTCTGGTGACACTTGGCCGTCGGCGGCGGAGGTCAAGTCGCCGTCCTCGATATACAGGTACTCCAGATCCACGCCCTCCATCGTCGGCGCGCGAGGGTGGAAAGTCGCAGTCCCTTCGAAGGAGCCGGATAGCGTAGGAGGCGTAAGACTACTATGCACCCTGCGCTCGATGTCCCACAGCCCCTGTAAAGCGCGGAATGCGGCACGGGCTCTGAATTTGCCATTCACGCAGGCGTCGATGGTTGTCTTTAGGTCTTGCATCGTCGCTATGGCTTCTTCGTGGGCGTCTGTGCTGGCTAGGTAGCGTGCTGGACTTATAGGCCCTGTCCCTGCGTCGGGAAAGGGGGAGTCGTTGCGTGTGAGTCCGAGCGAGGAGGAGATTTCGGAGAGATAGCCGATGTAATCGCTGAACCAGTATTGTGGGATGTCAGGTCTACGATCCCTCATCGCCTGGCGTAGTGAGCGGAGCCGTTCGAGCGATTCATCGGGGTGGATTGGGATTTCTACTCTCTCGGACCATCGGGCGGCGAGGAGACGCGCTTGCATCTCCATTACGCCCCAGTACGGGCCTTCGTAGAAACCTATGAAACCCAGATCGGGAACGGCGGGGTTGAGCGTCTGATAGTTCTGTAGGAGGATGGGGAGGCGGGCGGAGGTTTCGTCGTACTCAAGGGCTTCCTTGATTTCTGGGCTGAGGAAAGAGAGGGCTGCTGTGGGAGTGTAGCCGTTGGCGATGACGGAGGCGCCGATTTTGGGAATGAGTGCTTCAGCTCCGTCGTTGGTAGCTACAATTGCAGACACTGTGCTTGCATCCTGCTCTTTATACCCACTAACTCGCCCAGCGACGGGGATAATAAGACCAGAGCGCACGAACTCAGCGTAGCTCTCGCTCAGCGTCGCATATGGGGTCGTCTTCTCTTTGGTAACCAGCGCCTCCGCACCGAGATCCTTCTGCTCTCCAACCATGCCGTAGACGGCATAATACCGCGTTGCTGTGGCTTCTGGGTCTAGAGGCCCGGAGCTGGATACTATTGGGCCTGGTTGACGCCACTTTAGGTCGTAGAAACTGAGATCGAGTGGCTTGAAAGTGTTGAGGATGCCGCCGGGGATGTAGGGAGGGATGGCGTAGAGGGGTCGTGGTGTTACGTGGTATACTTTCATGCCTTCGAACCTATTTCTGTGGGTAGATGGATTTGGGCTGTACTGCGACGAGGAGAGCTGGAAAGCTATATTGCTAGCAACCTCGCCGGCTGAGTTCCCCCCGCCGTAAACCAAGATGTGCTTGCCGGTATGAAAGCTTTGATCGGTGAAGAGGTCATCTAGTTCTCGAAACTGGGACGTATGCACCTCTTTCACCGTTTTCGATGGCGGGATCAAACGGCTTGGGATGCTAGGCTTAGAGAAAAATCCAGCAGCGTTGATCACGTAGTCGAAGTATGCCGTCTCCTGCTTCGTGTTTGCTCCAGCCGAATCTCCTGGCTCTGGACCGCCGACCTTGGTTTCTGCCACAACCTTCCACTGATGACCACCATCCTGTTCTACGCGATCGGCGCTGATAACGCGGTGTCTGAATTTAAACGTGCTACTCGGCACGTATCTATCCCTATAGAGCTCGAGGTATTGTCCGACTTGCGCAGCAGCGGGGAACATCGGCACGTGGTCCCCAGTCCCCAAAGATTGCCATGACAAGTCTGAGAAGCCAACCGTGAACTTGCTGAGGTTTGTTGGTGTGCGAGGGCTTAGATATCCATCAGACTCTGACTGCTTGGGAAAGGCCCATATTCCTCCGACCTTGTCATCTTTCTCGTAAACTGTGACTCTGAACCCATTTTGGAGGAATGTCTTGGCTGCGACGAGCCCGCCAGGTCCAGCACCGATGATACACACGGATTTCATCGAATTGGCTAGAGATCTGTGACCGGGAATCAAGGGATGGTTGTTGGATGTAATTATATTTGTTCGTGTTTGCGATGTGTCATGGATGCTGTCAGCAAATGCGGCAAGCGTCGGATCTGCAGCGCATGCATGGTGATTCGCAGTAAGATTCTAACGAACAGTACTCGTGCCACCTAACAGTCAGGAGGGTGACTGTGCACAAAAATAATGGTTACTGGAACTATGATTGAAATGAAGAAGTACGATCGCCCAAACCGACAATTAATAAGTTAGTTTCTCATAAGCACTCCTGCCGCCTAAAAGTATGAACGAGAAGCCACGCATGACAGCAACCTAGAGGCTTATAGCGTCTTATAAACCTTGTTATAGCTTTAATTGTTCATAGCAACTGTAAATAAAATAGGGGATCTTAATAACTCAGTAACAGAGCTTTCTTATCAGCTAGTTGCCAAAAGGTCGTCGCCATCTCACCGCTACTACTTCAACAATGACGCATGATGTTTGTGATGAATTTATATTTGGTAAATTAGTGATTATGCCAGCTCGGGGCGGCTCACTTTAATCTTGTGAAAGTTAAAATTTATCTCTCGAATATTAACCTCTACTCGCATAACTAATGGTGCTGCTGCTTCTTATTCGCCGAGAAGACGTATTGCGCGCGCAGAACATATGGATCATCCGAAGGCCCGTAAATCTGCTTCTTGCTTCGCTGCCACTCCGGCTGGTTGATGGCATCAACCCAGTCCTCGACCTCCATGACGATGCATCCGTACGCTGGTACAGTGCGTCTGACATCGGTACCCTGAGTCGACTTTACGGGTAGAGTGCCTAGATAGATTATATTAGCTTGAGTTTCGTAAACAGTCACTGTTCAGGGGCCTCATACTATCGTAGTTGTTGCAGGTGTAGATCTGGAATGCCTCCTGCTCGCTGAAAATGTCAATTTGGATGCCGCTCCATGGGCTGCTGAGCACGGCCACTGGCTTAGAGTGCCAGTCGTATGGACCATCCTGTTCTCGGTTCACGAGGTAGCAGGTATCTATCAAGGGTTATTAACGTGTCAGCGACTATAAGGCACCTACTCACCATATCCGGTGCAGCCTTCGCCACAGTTACCAACGAGATCAGGGGCCGTGAGATTGGCACCGAGCTGCTTTGGTGCGGACCAGAAATCGTTCACTGACCCCGGTTGGTTTGGGAGTATCGTTCCGTCTGGAATCAGGATAGAATCAACACCAACTCGCTGGCCAGAGTGTGGCAGCCACAGCGAATGGTTCAGGATTGTTCCTGTCCCGGGGTTCTGGAAACCGTCAAGGTTCCAGTAAGTGTGGCTACTCAGCATGATCGGGGTCTTCTTCGTGGTGGCGTGGGCAACCATGGTGATATCCCAAGTCAGATCATTTAGCGTGTAAGTAATATAGCTGATAACTTCTCCAGGAAAGCCTTGGTTTCCATCCTCATCAGTGATGGTGAAGGTAATAGAGTTGCTCGTCTGTGCAGTAACATTGAATACACGGTGATCCCAGCCGTTTGGTCCTCCGTGAAGAGTATTAACTCCATCTGGGTGCTCAGGGGTAGGGTGTTCATTTGGCAGGATGTTGTAGGTAACACCGTCGATATCAAAAGTAGAGTTCTTGATACGATTGGCATATCGGCCAGGCACGGAACCCCAATGCGCATGTATGGGGTCTTCCGCGTAGTAAGTGGCATTGTCGAAGCCTAGGACAACATCACGCTCACGGCCATCTGCATCTTTGACGAATAAGTTCGAGATACTAGCTCCGTAGGCTACAAATTGAGCTCGGAGACCCTTTGAGGAAATCGTGTATTTTCCATCCGAGTCTGGCCCAAGCCCTGTTGCAGCAGCTGGAGCCAGCAGAGAGGCAAGAAAGAGTAGATTTTTAGACAGCATCTTCAATGCAAATTGAGAAGATTCGAAAACAGCAGGACGCGGAGTTGGAAAGAAAAACAAACTGAAGAGGGGAAACAAGGAATATAACTCAAGCTCGGTAGGAGATATTCCAGCTAGACTCCAGGAACCGGACTCCCAGGGATTACACTGCATCTTGGGAACCCTTGAACGAGCAATTTAGCAGAGGTTCGGGGTGCACTCCGAACCACATTCGGTGAAATCTCAATGCGGAATGATCAGCACAAATGCGGGGCATTGAAGCTAAAGCTTACGCTTCCTTCACAAATCCCTGAATGCAGTGCAGTGTAGCTACGAAAAAAGGGCCGAGTAGCACATCACATCAACGTATCTAGTCTGCACTATCCGCTTCCTTCGGATCAAAATGGTCTAAACAGCATGCAAGACAAAACAAGTATCATTATTCGTGGTTGCAATATAAAAACAAATGATCATGCGGGTGTCAACGTTCCATCCAGCGGCAAGAACACACCCCACCGGAGCTAACGTCGGTCCGCCGTCACCGCGCCAAACCCCGCACTGGTTCCCCAACAACAAGCAAGCATCATTTGCTATATCCAAGGTTTAAGCCCAGGGGCATATGTAGTTGGCCGCTTAAATCTTGCGGAGTTATAATATCCGACCACACTCTTCTATTGCAATTGCAGGGTTTAGATTAGTAAATAAGGCGTGGAATTGCTGGGTAATAAGCTGGAACGCGGTCTCATATTCACACTCCAAATTGCCCGTCTTCACGGTAAATTATCACAAGCCTAGATCCTCCATCTTTCCGCCCATTCACAGGGCTTCCATTGATTAGTTAGAAAGGCAATCGCCATAGTAGTAATTTAAGCTTTTGTGGGTTCACAATGGCATGCGGCAAATGGTCGCTAGTTACTTCATGAACCCGAGGCAAGTATTTAGCCTAAGTCAGATTTTATTGAACTTACTGTCGCATCTACCTCTACATAAAAAGCATTTTGGCCCGCCCAGTTCCATATACGAGCATAAATCAATATCGCAGGGAAGTTAAATCGTCAAATGAGTAGCCTCTTTCCGGGTAATTCAAATCCCACATGTCAGAGCTGGAAGTATCGCTGACGGCAGCCGAGAACATATCCGGAAAAGCTAACCCCGAGAGCTGTATTCCGTCCTCACTATCGAGTGATAATGGAGTGAAAGGTTGATATGCAAAAGCTTCGAGATCAAATGTCGACTGCTTCAGCGGTACAGAGAGGCCTCCGGTTACCGTTTGGCTTGATGTCTTCTCAACAAGTAGATTTTTAAGGCCGGTCCTCGCTGTGGTTGCAATATTCCACGAATATGACATCTCCAGGAGTGCATCATCCAAGACGTACAGATCTTTTACTAGCGATCCTCGTCTCTCCCCGTCACAAAAGTCCATCATGGCGAGAATCGCGTCGGCTGCAGTGATACCACCGTGAACCAAGTTGAGGGGGACTTTGGTGAGGGTGTACTGTGACCGGAAACGTCGCAATATAGAGAGAACTATATCAACCGATGCCCCACAGATATCAACGGCATCTGAGACTAGCTTTGGTTGGTTTGGTTGTGACTGTTCCCACAGCGGTTGGGGATTAAGGAGAAAAGGAAGATTCAGAGAAATTTGGGAGATGTGATAGACCATGCTATTATTTGCGTTAGTCTTGGCCTATACAGCGATATAAAGCGATAAACTTACTGTAGAGCAGCAATACTTGGAATTACGGCGTCAGAGCATGAACCCCAGCGATTCCAACGGAGTTCCCCAGGAAGAGTGCTGTGCCAACCCCAAAGTCTAGTGTTCAACTCGCTGATAGCCACTTCTGTCCAGCGACGAGTCGTTGGTTGCTGGGCCGATCCTTTAGATGAGAAATCTCTCGGAAGTAGAATGTCATGTATTATTTTAAACAGCTCCATTTGTTTTTCTGCTGGCGAAGTTGGATCTGTGAGTGTTTCGGGTTCTTCTAGGTCCGACAAGCCGTTTTGTTCCAGCCAATGGTACCATATAGAGTGTGTTCTGTATATTGAGTTAGTGGGTTATCATTATTTCTCGAAACCAAGAAATTTTACCTTTCAACCTCTTTACACCCCGTCGATTGGGCCTGCTTGGCAATTACAGGCAACCTGCCTAACACTTGACTTATCATTCTGGTGGATGGTTAGTCTTGCACGACTGCAAAATGCGCAAACAGGGGCAACTTATCGGATTTATAACAGTTTGCAAACGTACGCCGTCGAGAGTCAATATCTCGCGGGGTACTCGGGTTTCCGTGACTACTATCGTTTAGTTCTTCACACATCCTAAATGCGATACCTTGAACTCGTCAGCTTTGCAAGTTGTTAAATCAGAACCTGGGCTGTCATACCAGAGAGCATCCACGCCTGCGTGAAGTTGCCTTGGCCGATTTGGTAGAAGGAGCATAGGGTGAGAGTCTGAATAGAAGACTCTTGAGGTTCTAGTAATCCTCCTGACTCGAGGCTTCGGACAGCGGCATCGTAGAAGCATCCAGCAAGGTCTCTAATCGTCTTTTCCGGAGATAGCAAAGCCCCAAGTGCACAGATACTGAATTCTAGACTTCTAGAGGAATTCTTGCTGGTATACGAATGGTTCAAGAAGCCCAGCAAGAACTTGTCGCGATCAACAAACATACACTGCGGGTAGTGCCATCGGAAGAAAAGCGCCACACACTCGGCGATAACATGACCACCAACTTCAGTTTGGACATCGACATGGGCTGGTTTATACGGTGTAGAGAAATGTATGGACGGATGTTCGGCAGCTGATTTCAGAACTTTCGAGTTTCGAAGGCTACTGGGTCCAGGGTAGTTTGTTTGTCCTGCAAGTTAAATCGTTAGATAGTTCCGAATCAACCGGTCGAGAATGGGTGTTTGCCTTACTGTCTTGACTGGGAGCAACTACCCCACCCCAGTGACTGCCGTCAGAACTTGGCGAAGCAACAGAGCCTGCATCCTGATACACTGGGTTTGGAGATTCAAATCCGAAATTGACGGAATCATTGGTGGCACCATGATCGGAGTTCCCAGCTGGGTTTATCTCATGCAAGAGACTCTCTAATGCGCCAACTCTATCCTCCAAAGCATTCACATACTCGCGCGAGATTGGGGCACGCTTCATTCCATCGCCTCGAAACTCACACCGCACTCCTGCCGCGGTACAGCGTTGACATGGAGAAGTTCTTGAGCATTTTATCTGCAAAATCTTAGAAAAATATCACATAGGTAGAGGTATGGGCGCATGTAGGGAAGTTTGTGGATGGTGAGACTCACTTTACGATCTTGACACCGCTTGCACCTGGAATTCCAGAGTCAGTGAGTGATAGATACTTCGACTACTACCAGAGATAATTTGTAAACTTACGAGACTCGCCGCCTTTGGTCAACCTGTTGTTTATTCATTGTTATCTGTTATACTTCAGATATAACGCCTTGCATGTACAACGAAAAATGGCCAAAGGAAAGTATGAAGGAGAAGTAAAGTATCCACGGCGGTGGCTGCCCCAAAACAGGCTTGGCAAAGCTGATCCAATCGCCATATCAATTGCCCAGCACGCAATCTATATCAGTGCACACCCCTCACTGATAACAGACAGATAACAAGGAGCCATCAATCAACTTAGTAAGCTACATAAAGCACAGCCAGCCAACCAGAATTTTGAAAATAATCAGTCAATAAACAGTTCAAATACTTCCAAGTATGGTAAGGATACTGGTTCGTGTTGGACTGTTTCTATCATGGCATTTTTATTAATTGCAAGCATTTTTCATCGCAACTATACAGCGTTGATTTTTGGCCAGGTTATCACCAATAATCTCACATTATTCCTTTGATGATACCAGGAAATGATTTTATCATATCAAGGCGAGTTGCTCAAACTGCCATATTTGAGGCCCAGAAACTGTGATAAAAATTATCGCTAAAATCTAACGTATAATCCAAGTAACACCGGCTGAATAATAATAACACTACGCCTGAGAATATATTCTTGGTTCCCAAAGTTCCAAACGAGATATCTAATGAACAAATCGGACATTGAGTCGTCGAGAACCAGTATCCGTTGTAGTCTCCATATACGTCGACTTTTCCGAGTCACTCAACTTATTCCAGCTCCTCTCTTTCGCCTGGTTACGTTTGACGTAGTATAACTTCGCAAGAACAAAGATTGCAATGTTGGCGGAACAGAGGCCAAGGAGCACCTTGTTTCCGGTGTAATCTGGGCAGGAATTAGCACTATGTAATAACCATAGAAGGAAAAGCCGGGTACGCACAGTATGGTTTATCATTGTCGCGGTAAATGTTTGCGGCAGCGATGGAGCCGAATTGGTAGCTCATGTTGTAAAGTGCAGTCGAGACGGCTCGAGTTGCGACGCTGTTTGCATTTCGAGAAATCATGCCAACTAAGATTGCATGGGCTATTAAAGTCAGAGGTGACACTAATGTTAATGTTGTTCTGAGGGACTTACTATATGGTATTCCATTGACTCCTGTCAACAGAGCGTATCGTACCCAAGGGCTTGCAGACACCGGAATAGTAACAAGACCGACGAAGAATGGGAACATCCAGATGTTACTCCAAGCACTGATCAACATCCTCTCATTAAATTTCTCACTGACCCAAACAACCACCAAGACCTGAATGAAGGGGTCAGAAATCTCTCCTGGAACATTGACGCGAGATACTTACATTGATAAAGAAGAGAATAAATCCAGGAATCGCAAGGACGTTGGCTTCGAAAACTGAGTATCCCAGATTCTTCAAAGTTAGAGATAGATAGCTCGCAGTGGGCTGGTAAGGCAAGAATGCAAGAACGCCGAGCTAGGAACTGTTAGCACACCATATCACACTACAACAGTCAGCAACAGGCAATACTAACAGTATAAATAGGCCAAAGGTCAACATCCTTCAGCGCCTTCCACAGACCCTTGAGGTCGACATGCTGCCTGTTGTTCATATCCCCCTTTGTTGGATCGTCTCGCAGAATTCGATTCACCAGAATGCCTTCCTCACGGGGAGTGAACCAGCCATTCTTCCCGTTCAGAAAGGACGCCTTTCCGCGTAATATATTGCTCGTCTCCGTAATACTGGCAGGCATAACAATGAATGTTATAAGCCCCACAACAATACTCATAAGACCTTCGATAAGGAAGAGCCAGCGCCAGCCTGCCAACCCCGCAATACCTCTCATGGCCAGAAATCCGCCGGCCAATAACGATCCGATAATCTGTGTCAACGGGATAGCTGTGTAGAAGAATGAGATGCGAACAGGGAGCTCATTGGATTTGTAGAAATAGGATAGGTATAGAATCATCTCGGGAATGAAGCCGCCTTGTGAGAAGCCGAGGACGGCGCGTGTGATATAATACCCTGTTCGGTTCTTGATGAGGCACTGGCAGGCACTGATGGTTCCCCAGGTAATGACAGCAAATGGAGTCATTATATCCGGACCGATTTTCTTTGATAGTAACCCTCCGGGTAGCTCTGCGGCTAGGAAAGTGAAGAAGTAGATTGTTTGGCCATTGTTGAAGTCATTAGTGTTCATGCCAAGATCACCGAGCTGCATAGAGCTGTTAGAGAAAGCTTAACCAGATAGCTCAATTGTGGGGACAAACCAGATTATCAGAAAGAGCACGATTGATGTTTCTTCTATTTAGATCAAGACTTGAAAACACTATCCAGACCCAGAGCATGATTCGAAGATCAAGCTACAAAATATCAATAACATGTTTTCAACAATATAAGGAGAACATACTTTGCGGACTAGCCTCTTCTCCTCAGTCGAGTCCCATTGAAGCAAGGCATCGAATCTATGACGCCCTTCATACTTTGCAGCCTCATAGACACCGGTCCAATAGCCTAAGTTTCCAGAATCCGAGAAGATGTGCTGCTCTGTCGAGCCGTAGTTTGCATTCTTATGCTCCTTAGCGCCGCTGTCAATCTCGTCGTCGGTAATGGAAGCAGATATCGAGCTCGGGTTCGAGTTATCAACCTCAGTATGAGTTGGCTTAGTAGATTTCTCGTCTGGGTAACTATTCACTGCCATGTTTAATTGCCGCGTTGGTTTGGCTTCTATCACTTAATGACCAGAGGATCGTAATCTCAACAATATTATTATATCAAATACATGGACTTCAAATGTTTATACACGCCGTCGTATCCAACCCCCCGTCAACCCCAACGCCCCTTGAAGCGCCATGCTTATCTTCACAGCGCTGAACGCGCACTCACCACTGACGCCAGCATCAATGGGACATCAAGTCGCAATCAACCCTCCCATATTCGCAATCCGCTGCGACCTTCACTGTCTCGTGTTTCGATAAATCGGGTTATCAATGTAAGAGTTGTTGGAAAATTTGGCTATCACGCCAGTGTGGATCATCCAAGTGCTTGGTCCCGCGTTGGCGGACTTGGACTCCTATCTTAGGCGCGGAGTTGAAGTCCATTAGCGTGGAAAGTTTAAAACTCCCCCCATGTTAAACCCCGAGTTATCGAGTTAATTGGACTTGGCGGAAACCTTGTCAGTAAGTGAACCCTAGAGGTTTCTCCACAGTGTTTGTTGAGCACGTTTTTGAGATCATCATGTAGGGCTCAGTGCTTCGTGTGCCGGCGTCCGGCCATGAAAACCCCACGAGTTCACATGTTAACCCCAACATCACTCGGCCAGAGTCCAGGTATAATAACTTTGAGCTAATAGTATTTCTCTCTCACACTCTATTTTTGAGTAATTGATAGAATAATTATATCCTCTAGTAATTAAAAGTATTTTTCCATTACAATTCTTGTAATTACTGTAGTAATATCAAGGGACTATTCACTCGGACTCTTTTATAACTAGGCCCCTCTTTTATTCCAATGCGATATATTTTAGAAAATTATTTAAATTCTAAAATATTTTCATTCATAGCGGTCGTATGCTCCCATAATATGTACTCATAGAACAGCCTCTATTGCGAATCATAGTCCAAACAAGCATCCCCCTATAAGATCTTATCAAGAACGATTGAGACTCCTTCCCCGTGCGAAGAATGCCGAGATAAGAGCAATCACCGTCACCACAGTGGTCGCAATAAAAGTGTATTTCAGTGCTTCATAATACACTTGTCTGGCGATTGCTTGGACGTCAGGAGGCAGATCTTTGATCACTGTGACGCTGTGTCGGATCTCGTCCAGTATCTAGGATACAGTTGTCAGCCATTGGGACATTTAGAGCTTCGCCTTCAGTTCCAGACACATACCTTGTCTTTGTTGGGTATCCCTTCTAGCGCTATTGGCAGCCGTGTCGACAGAATATTCTGAATCAGAGTCGACGAGGCGGCAACTCCCCAGACTGTGCCCACGGAGCGGAAGAGATACACCATTGATGTCGCTACAGCTTGATCTTTGTGCTCAAATGCAGCTAGAAACGTGAATAATATGCTGGGATATGCAATCCCTTGGCCAAAATTGGCTGGGAATAGATATACCAGATACTTCCACTTCGAATCATGGAATTCGAAAGATGCAACTAAAGCATTCCCAAGTATCATGAAGAAGCAGCCAGTTCTCACTAATTCACTCAGTCGTCCATAACGCGACATGATGTAGCCAGCAACTACACCTCCAACTGGGGTGCCTAGGGATGGGATAACGAGGCGCATCCCAGCTTCGGAGGGGGTGTCGAGGAGTACAACTTGGAAAAATAGCGGTAGTATGAAAAGAAACTAAGAAGGCGTCAGTGATGAGGTTTCCGAGCGAGACTTGTTACTTACAGCATACGCGGCCATCCCAACGCACACATTGCTGATCTGATTCGAGATGGCAAGTGTTCCCCGGAGCATACTCATTGGCATTACCGGAATTGCTTCCGTGCGCGACTCGACAACGACAAAGGCTGCAAGAAGCACCACACTGATAGCTAGAGAAGCAATGACTCTAATATCTGACCATGGATAATTATTACCACCCATACTCAATGCCGCAAGCTGCGCCGACAGCCCCAAGACCAGCAAGAAAGCACCGCTCAAATCGATCTGTTTCCATGTCGAAGTCTTCGGCTTAACCAGCCCCTCCTGATCATTCTCCACAAATGTACTCGAGTGAAGGTCCTTGACGACGAAATACCCAACCACACACGCAAAAGCTGAGACAGGCACTTGACACATAAAACACCACCTCCATCCGATAGTATCTGCGATGACCCCCCCAAGACTGGCACCGCATATAGACCCGAAGCCGTGTAGCACGTTCTGGCAAGCCTGGTACATTCCTCGCTCCCGAAATGGGATCATATCCGAGTTAATGATCGTAGCCATTGTCATGAGCCCGCCGCCGCCGAGCCCGGTCAAGGCGCGCATCAGATTCAAAGACACGAGGTCAGGCGCGAGGGCGCAGCCGAGGCAGCCAACGAGAAAGGTCAGTGTGGCGGTGAAGAAACATACTCGGCGTCCTAGGATATCGCTGAATCGCCCGTAGAGGGGTTGGAAGGCAGTAGAGGTGACTAGGTAGGAGGTGGTGAGCCATGAGATCGTGTTGGCGGCGTTGAATTCCGAGCCGATTACTGCGTAGGTTGATGCCGTGATCGTTCCATCGAAGCCGGAGAGGAAGACGTTTGAAAATATTGCTGTAAATAGTTAGCCTCTGGCGAGTGGCATCTGAAGGTCTGTGTTAAGTAATACCGATTTCGATCCAGATGAACCCTGCTGGGGGTTTCCAGGTTGACTTTGTAGGGCTGGCGATTGCAACATTGCTGAGCAGCGGTTCTTGCTCCCCATTTAAAGTTTCGTAGGTATCATGACGGCGGTCCATTTGTTCCTGCGGTCCAGCCTCTCAACATATCCCCGTCCTGATTATTTGAATAGAAGCCAAAGAAACGAAATATAGATCCGAAAAAGTTGTTTGGAGAACGCCGAGGGGAGAGTCGCCAACACAACGAGTATTAAACGCGACAAGTAGAAAAATAGATTTTACAAAAATCCGAGAAAGATAAGAAACAAACCTACGTCAATCAACCACCCCGGTAATTAATCCTGCCATGCCAGCGTGTAAAACGTGTTGCATGCATTAGCCCTCGTGCTCTGATCGTGTCGCGGACAGACGCACGAGGCGAAAGTGGAGAGAAGCGGACACGAAGTCCACAAGCGCCGATATCGTCTTGATCACAGATCGTGCTAACGGAGTCGAACTCCACCCCCATGAATTGCGTCAGAATGCTTAAGATGGTATAATTGGCATGTTGACTTTTTTGAATTATATTGGATATGCATGTGTTGTGAGGCACGGAGTCCAAGTCCGTTTGGTGAGGCCAATCATGCAGGACCCGGCGATGAACCCCGCGTCCCGGTTTGCGGAGGCGAAGTCCTTGAAGCTATCACGTCAAAGCAGCTCATTTTGACAAGTCAGCGATGTGGTGATCGATGAGCTTCAGAGATGTGGGTTAGTGGGGTTTTTTTTGGAGGGGTAGTATGTTGGCAAATGAAGGTATTTAGCTATTCGCTGATGCTCTCAAATATCTTCAAGGTGAGCGTACTTTCGTGACTGTTCTTGTCATTGATTTAAAAAAATCGAAGCTCCCATTCCCCCCATAAATCCTTCTCAATATCAATGTTAGTATCTATAAGCTTTACCCCGCCCCCAAAAGTTCAGCAGCTGATCAAGAACCTACAGCATGAGTCCCACGAAGACAGGGCTCGGAAGCCTCATGAAGCTTGCTCTAGGCTTAGCAGCCGTTCCACTCGTCGCTGCAGACTGGCAATTCAAATCCCGTCCAGATCTTGCCCCGCCAAAGCTCAACATCACCATCCCCGCCACCGCAGATGTTGAGAGCGGCTACATCTTCATTGCACCATTCGCCGGTTTCCCAGAAGGCACGCGCCACGGACCGCTCCAAGCCGCCCCTTACATCTTCACAGACACCGGCGACCTCGTCTGGTCTGGCTTTACATATTTCTCCATCTGGGCCACCAACTTCCAAGCCGGACGGTACAAGGGAAAGGATGTCCTGTTCAGTTTCGAGGGAAGTCATAATGCGGCGTACGGACATGGACATGGTCACACTACTTTCTTGGACCAGAATTACAACACCATCCGCGAGCTACGCGCGGGTAACCACAGGTTGACTGATAAGCACGAGTTCATCATCATCAACGAGAAGACCGCTCTGATCCAGATCTACCACCCTGTTCCGTATGATCTTTCACCATACGGCGGATCCCCAGAGCAACAGTGGATCGTCGACGCAAGATTCCAAGGTAAGACCCCACTCCAGTCACATGTATCAAGAACTTAAACTAACAACCCCAGAACTCGACATTGAATCCGGCGAAGTCCTCTTCGAATGGAGCAGTCTCGAGCACGTCTCCCCCTCCGAAGCCTTCCTCCCCCTCAACCCCGGCCAAGCCGGCAGCGGCTACAACTCCTCCGACGCCTGGGACTACTTCCACATCAACAGCGTCGACAAGGACGACCAAGGGAACTACCTCATCTCGGCCCGCGACGCCAACGCAGCCTACAAGATTGATGGCCGAACTAGCGAGATCCTCTGGCAGCTTAGCGGGAAGTCGACTGACTTTGAGCTTGGGGAGGGCGTGGAGTTCGCGTTCCAGCATCATGCGAGGTATTTGAGTCGATCGGAGGATGGGAAGAAGGAGGTTATTTCTATTTATGATAACTCGGCTCATGGGACTGAGAATGGACGTGGTGGAGAGGTGCATTTCAACGCTACGTCGGCGGGGAAGATCATCGAGGTCGATACCGAGAACTGGACCGCTACGCTGGTGCAGGGTTTCTACCCACCTGATGACCTGCTGTCCAAATCGCAAGGCTCGACGCAGGTCCTGCCCAACGGTAACGTGTTGGTGAACTGGGGCTCTGAGGGTGCCATCACAGAGTACAAACCAAATGGCGAGCCAATCTTCCACTTCTACATGGACTCCGGCAGCCTAGGCGAGGGCGTCGAGAACTACCGCGGCTTCCGATACAACTGGACCGGCATCCCGCACGAGGCACCAGCAGTTGTAGCGCTCAACGATGACGACGAGGGAGAGACCAGCATCTATGTTTCTTGGAACGGCGACACGGAGACGAAGCACTGGCGCTTTTACGAGATTTATGCGAATGGCAAGCGTGAGTTGCTGGGGACGGCGAAGAGGGAGAGCTTTGAGACTGTGTTGACGGTTGAAAGGACGGGGATTAGGAGTGTGCAGGTTGTGGCGCTGGGGGCGGAGGGGGAGAAGTTGGTGGAGTCGTCGGTTGTGAAGCCGGATGTGTTGATTCAGGAGTATAAGGGTGAGAGTGTTAAGAGCAGTAAGGGAAGTAAGAGCGGAGGCAAGAGCAGCACCAGCACGAAGGTTGAGAAGCCATGCGGTGGGGGGTTCATGGGTTGGTTGATGTTCAAGGGACAGAAGATCATCAGGCCTCAAGACTTGTAGTCTCGTATACGGACCCCGAGTTTATGTAGTGTAGTAGCTATGCCGAGAATTTGATACCATGAGTTAGTTAGCTGACCGAGTGTCCTGATGTTGCTATGTTATGTTACGGTTCTCATGCTCTGATGTTTCTTCGTAATGTTACTGTACAGGTCCTGATGTTGGTATGTGATGTTACAGTCTTACAGGCTCCCAGCTTCTCCCCGCATCCCCACACTACATCCAAGTGAACGGACCAACACCAGGCCGCCTTGGTTGCTCTTTGTTGTCGTATAGCGGATCCTTCTGTCCCTCCTCCGTCCAATCAACATCCCACACAGCCTCGGCCCAGGTGTCTCCGTCGCGCAGCCAGTTTCCAGCATTTCAGGGTCCCTCACCTCGGGACTATGCGGGGTACTCGGCGCGGTACTCGGAGCGGTACCTCACCGGCTACCAACCACCACACGCGACACTAAGTACCTGCTTTCTTTTTCCCGGTATCAAACACTTTCTGTTCTGTAACTGTACATACATAAGAGACATAAGAGACATTTCCATAAGCAGCAAGAGGCAAGACATTGATCCTCTCGTGCAGCTGTGCATAACGGACTTTACGCGCCCACCTGGTTAAATACGGTAGCTATCGGCCCGCGAGGCTATTTGCTCCTTCTCCCCCACACGAGCGACGTGTTGGCGACGACGACAACGAGGATAACGACGAGACTGAGCTGCGAAATCTGAGATGATAGCTCCGATTGCGAAGAGGAGAGTTTGATATACCTGAGTGCTGCCGCGGGATTGTTGCTCTGAGACGCCGGTTTAGCTAGACTGCCATGCGAGTGAGCTGCTGAGAGAGAGCTTGATACCCTGTTGGCCACGCCGCCGGATACACGACTCTCCACTCTAACACAGCTCAGATAAGAAGGTAAGCATATGGAGAAATTGCGACTGGGCTTGTTCTAACTTTCAGCAGTAGTAGATACGCTCAGAAACTCTCAAATCTCCACTCAGCCCAATAAGTCGTTTTCTACATGACCAAGAATACACAGGCACCCCGCCCATAGACTATCCGCCTTCCACCAAGGACTACGACCAAATTTTCTCTTACAGCTTGAATATAGAAGCTCACATCCTCTGTTTTAACCATGATAACCCAATCCACAAGGCTCTGTGGGGCCTTGGCCAACCACACAGCATGGCTCTCCCAGCCCACAGTAACAACCCTCAACCGCTCCAAACTCCGCCTCTACCACTCCACAACACGCCTCTATGAAGAGAAGAAACCCTCTGAGGCCGAGCCCGAAGCCGAAGCCCCCGTCAAATCAATCCCCTACTCCGAGCTCACCATCGGTGTCCCCACCGAAGTCTTCCCCGGCGAGCGCCGCGTCGCCATGACCCCCGCCAACGCCGCCCTCCTCCTCAAGAAGGGATTCAAGCGCGTCATGGTCGAGCACGGCGCCGGCTTCGCGGCCCAGTTCCCCATCCACGATTACGAGGCCGCTGGCGCCACTATCGCCAACTCCCGCAACGTCTGGACCGAGAGCGATATCGTGCTTAAAGTGCGCCCCCCTCGCTTGACGGCCGGGAACCCGACGTGGGCGAATGAAGAACCGCAGTTTACTAGCCATGTGAACAACTTCGTGGACGGTTTCAAGCCGGGTTCGGTTATTATATCGATGCTGCAGCCGAGTTTGGACCGCAATAGGCCGGTCGTGGATATGATGGCCAAGAAGGGGTTGACCTCGTTTGCCATGGATATGATTCCACGAATCTCGAGGGCGCAGACATTCGATGCGTTGAGCTCCATGGCGAATATCGCCGGATATAAGGCTGTTTTGGAGGCTTCGAATCACTTTGGCCGATTTATGACTGGGCAGACGACTGCGGCGGGGAAGATCCCGCCTTGTAAGGTGTTGGTTATTGGAGCTGGTGTTGCTGGACTCAGTGCTATTGTTACGGTAAGCAGTTAGCTGCAGTTCGATAAGGGGACAATTCTGACATATATAGGCTCGCCGCATGGGCGCTATCGTCCGTGGTTTCGATACACGAAGTGCTGCACGCGAGCAGGTCCAGTCGCTCGGAGCAGAGTTTATCGAGGTCGATATGGAAGAAGACGGCTCTGGAGGTGGCGGTTATGCCAAAGTCATGTCGAAGGAGTTTATCGCGGCAGAGATGAAGCTCTTCCTCGAACAGTGCAAGGAGGTTGACATTGTCATCACGACTGCACTGATTCCTGGCAAACTGGCTCCTACCCTGATTACTGAAGAGGTTTGTTATTCCTGCATTGTGATTTTTGTGGCTTACAGCTGACAATTTGTAGATGGTATCGGCAATGAAGCCTGGCTCTGTCGTTGTTGATTTGGCTGCTGAGGCTGGTGGTAACTGCGAAATCACTGTACCAGGCGAACTGGTTACTCACAAAGGCGTGACTGTGATTGGTACGCTCTCATATATTGATTCACTGCATAGACACTAACGTATGAAAGGTTATACGGACTTCCCATCACGTCTCCCGACACAGTCGTCCACATTGTACTCCAACAACATCACTAAATTTCTCTTATCTATGTCACCCAAGGAGAAGCACTTCGGTATCGACTTAAACGACGAAGTGGTCCGACGCTCCATCGTCACCTACAACGGCGAATTCCTCCCCGCTCTGCCTCCCCTCGCACCGCCTCCCGCACCCGCACCAAAGGCAGCCGAGGTCAAGGAAGAAGTCCTGGCTGTGACCCCATGGCAGAAAGCTTCCCGGGAAGTCATGACTGTCACCGGCGGCATGGGCGCCGTCCTCGCTCTTGGAAAGCTAACGGGGCCCCTCTTCATGGGTAACCTCTTCACCTTCTCTCTCGCTGGTCTGATCGGCTACCGCGTCGTCTGGGGCGTCGCGCCCGCCCTGCACTCCCCGCTCATGAGCGTCACCAACGCCATCTCTGGAATGGTCGGTGTCGGTGGCTTCTTCATCATGGGCGGCAACTACCTACCCGAAACGATCCCGCAATTCCTCGGCGCGGCTTCTGTGCTCCTTGCGTTTGTCAATGTTACCGGTGGCTTCGTCATTACGAAGCGCATGCTCGATATGTTCCGTCGCAAGACTGATCCCCAGGAATACCCGTGGCTTTACGCCATCCCGGGTATACTCTTTGGTGGTGGTTATATCGCTGCTGCTTCGACTGGTATGGCTGGGCTCGTCCAGGCTGGGTACCTGGTTAGTTCTATGCTCTGTATTGGATCCCTCTCTGGACTTGCGTCGCAAGCAACTGCTCGCACGGGTAACCTCCTTGGTATACTCGGTGTAGGGTCCGGAATCCTCGCCTCTCTCGCAGCCTGCGGTTTCACCACCCCACAGCTAATCCAAGTTCTCGCCGTCGCTGGTCTAGGTTCCGGAATCGGAGGAGTAATCGGACGACGCATCACCGCGACGGAGCTCCCCCAGACAGTAGCCGCACTCCACTCTGTCGTAGGTCTTGCCGCTGTCCTCACCTCCATCGGCTCCGTTATGGCTAGTGTGGGTGGTGATCACATTTCGATGCTTCACATGGTGACTGGGTACCTCGGTGTCCTGATCGGTGGAGTGACCTTCACCGGGTCTATCGTGGCTTTCCTCAAGCTCGCAGGTCGCATGTCTTCCAAGCCCACAATCCTCCCCGGCAGACACCTCATCAACGGCGGCATGCTCGCCCTGAACGCCGCAACAATGGGTGCCTTCGTCACAATGGCCCCCGGCGCTCCAGCCGTTGCCGCTATGTGCCTCACCGGCAGCGCCATCCTCTCTTTCGCCAAAGGATACACAACCACCGCCGCCATCGGCGGCGCCGACATGCCCGTCGTCATCACGGTCCTCAACGCCTACTCCGGCTTCGCCCTCGTAGCCGAAGGTTTCATGCTCGGCAACCCCCTCCTCACCAGCGTCGGCTCCCTCATCGGCGTCTCCGGCAGCATCCTCTCCTACATCATGTGCAAAGCCATGAACCGCTCCCTCACCAATGTCCTCTTCGGCGGCATCTCCTCCGCGCCCGCACGCACAGACTACAAACTCGAGGGCGAGCTAACCACCACCTCCGTCGACGAAGTCGCCACGAAGCTCCTCGAAGCCGAAAGCGTCATCATCGTCGTAGGCTACGGCATGGCGGTCGCCAAAGCGCAATACGCGATCGCGGAGTTCACGGCCCTGCTGCGCGCCCGCGGCGCTAAGGTCCGCTTTGCTATCCACCCCGTCGCGGGCCGCATGCCGGGACAATGCAACGTCCTTCTCGCCGAGGCGAGCGTGCCCTACGACGTGGTGCTGGAGATGGACGAGATCAACGACGATTTCAACGACACGGATCTGACTATCGTGATTGGGGCGAACGACACGGTGAATCCGATCGCGCTGGAGAAGGATAGTCCGATTGCGGGGATGCCGGTGCTGCATGCGTGGAAGAGTCGGAATACGATTGTGATGAAGAGGGGGATGGGGAGTGGGTATGCGGATGTGCCGAATCCGATGTTTTATAAGCCGAATAATCGCATGTTGTTTGGGGATGCGAAGACGAGCTGTGATGCTATTGTTGCGGCTGTTAAGGCGGGGGTGGAGTTGAAGTAGATGGAGACGGTTATGTTTATATTGAGGGTTATGTTTATATTGAGGGCTAGGTGCTGAGCCTGGGAGAGTTTGAATGTAGATAGCTCGACGCGTTTTTTAGCATTTACAGTTTTTGTTCAGATTTTTACTGGTTTTCTTGATATTTGCTCTGACTCCGCTGCCTGAGGAGCTACGTTAACTACCTCGTACGCAGAAGTCCTATCATGACCCGTCGAAATTCCAGTTACTTGAGTTACAGCCCAGGTTCGCGTCCACGCTGGTCATGTCTTCGAGCCATGAACAATCCTGAAAGCAATCCGTATTGGGATCTGTCGATTCAAACGCTGCGAAAAGATCGTTTGGTGCTTCGATAGGGGGGCTGGCGACGCTTTGCGTCCTTGACCAGAACGGAAATACTGGACACCGACCGGGTTTTATCCGTTTATTACAAGGCTTAGCTTCGCTCTCAAACGCCGTCCCATGGACAGGTTCCCCATCAACCGAGCTGGCACTCTGAGGCAGTTTCTTAAGCCGTTCATAAGACGTCTTGACATTCGCGAATATAGGCCCCATCAGCGAAAACAGATCCCGTCCAGCGGGAGCTTCTGCAGTCGAACCAGTAATGCTTTGCATACGGTAGCAAAGCAGGTCGAGGTAGATTTCTAGTTTGACTTTATCTCTTGCAACGCACACGTCCCAGAGAGGGAGCTGCGGGGTGCCTATTGATAAAACGTAGAGAATATAGACACTGCCTATCAAACCCCACCATTGAGGCACGGCAAGCTTTGGATACTCGGAGAGGGAGAATGAAAGGAATGTCTCTACGTAGCATCGCGCGGAGTCGAGGCAGGCCATTATCACGTCGAGTTGACTGGACGTGGGGGCCGCATTCAAGCCACCTAGACTCTCCTTGTTTACCATACCTTTACTTAGCATGTCCATTTCATAGGCATGCAAGGTCGCAAGACAAGATGCAAGGGTTGTCGGCAAGCAATCTGAAGGTTCGTTGGGCAGTAATTCGTCTAGCTTTGCTCGGAACGTTTTCAGATGTGTTTGGACTTGTTCTGAGCTGGATGAGCATGAGTAATCAATATTGGTGGGTAAGAGTAGATCATGAAATTCGTCGCCGAGAAGCTGGGTTTGAAGAAGCGGCAGTATAAGAGCATCTGTCTCGTATTCTGGGTCTTTTGATAGAGATTGGGCGCATTGCATCATGTATTCGGTATAGTGAATATTGTTTGGTTTTCGCCATACCCACGCCGAGGCCGAGGAGAGGTAGTAGCACCCGATATACGCTCTTCTGGCTGCTCTGCTAAAGAATATATCATCTGGTGCCCCGCCAGCTGAGGAATGATGATCTAACTGCAGGCCAGCCTTTCTAGCACTGGCCTCACAAGGCCCGAGATCAAGTCCCATATCGATGCAGATGCTAATAGCAACATGAAGAAGCTGATTGAAGAGTCGTTTCTTCGGGAAGTGGAAAAAGTGTTCCCAGGTGAGATAGATAAGAATGGCTTGTAGCAGATCAATACTTTTGTCTCCTTCAATCATGACTGTTCTCAGCAGCCGTTCCCGGAGGCTTCTCTCAAGCGTACTCTGCAAATCTGGGTTCTCACGGGATGCTGCAGCAAGCACCGCGTGTAAGAGAAACGGATGGTCTTGCCTCAGTGACTCAATTGTGGCCCCTTCTGGTACCACAACAAATGGGGAGTATTGGCACATTTCTCGGTACTTTAATAAGTACGCACCGGCGGTGCATGTGGTAAGAATACCACACCCGAAGAGCTGCTCAATAACGTGCTCGTCCTGATCAACAGAACCACTGTCCGCTACCTGGGTGCTCGAGGAACTTGATGCGATTGGCGCAGTATAGCTGCTTAAACTCGGATTATCCGGACTGAGATTCTCACAAGTCGAACCCTGAAGTGACTGGAGCTGGGCGTTGCTCGCCTCTAGCTGCCTAGCCAATTCTGATAGCTTTGCCTCCAAGGCTTCGACAGTAGTGGGGTCATCAGGTGCCTTCCGCTTCTTCCGCTGCTTTAGCTCCTCAAATACACAGCATGCACCTGACCTCTGGCATTTCTGGCAGATATTCCCGCCGTCTGAAGAAGGCAGGCACCTAACTTTCAGGTCACGACAAGGCTTGCACGCACGTTCGGTCTTCCTGGGCTTACTTGGGCAGTTATCCATGGTGCCAGCCAAGAAATAAGGTTGTGCATTGAACAATTCATCAATTATTGCATTTTGTAGGTAAAACGACCATGTGAGAGGCTCTTCTGGGCTCTCTCCGAGGTCGACGCGGCATTCGAAATTGTCGCTTAATTTCTCGCCGTCAGCGCCTGCTCTAAAAAATCAGGCGCTGAGGACCTGGTCCTGGCTTAATTAGGCTCGGGGTAATCTAGGCCGGATATATGGCTTGGCATCTAATGATAGGGCCGAACACAACGAGTCTAAATAACATATAGCTCCTACTATCAGTAGACGACCCGGAAGGAATACCTGCATTTGTGAATATACCTCCGCACAGGCATACAAACTGCCACGGCGATCTTCCTTCTTTTACAACTCTTGCAGAAATGACATAGCCGGAGACCTGGGGAATGAGGGGCAACCCCAGATGCCACTGGGAATAGTTGCTGATCCCGAATCCTTCGAGGATGACCGCTGCTGGCGACCCCGCGATTCGTTCATGGATAGTCGTACAACGTTGCGCCATAACCGTTGGAGCTGCATTGAAGCTGCAATATGAGAGAGGGTGCGGGGTCAAAACGCAGTTCCTCGGAGGCCAAATTGTAGAAATTTGGTCCCCGAGAATCTACCCTTTGACTGCAGATTCAGTATAACGTTAGACTCTCCGGTTCCACCTTGTCAGCTGGCACTACCGAGCTAGAAACCAACTTTGCATGTATTTCGATGCAAAGCTTTGGCCGTGGGTTGGTGGGTTAAAGTGTCTCTGGATGAGCCTGCAGAGTGGGGAGCCCTGTCTTAGTCCGCGTCTTCCTAAGACATATAATCGAAGGACGAGGGCCACCGCGTGTGTCCGGGAACTCGCCATACTTCCGAGCACTCTGACCTGCCTCTCTCATTTTGTGATCTGCATTATCATCCTGGTGAGCTGGTGTCACTCGCCATGTCAGTGAGATGGCTAGCCTTGGCTGCTTGCTGTGAGCAGGATGACAGAGACATTCCCTGCGGATTCAAGTGAGAGCTACCCTTCTTAAAAGGTTGGTCCTGGACGCCTAAGTATTTTTTTTTCTTTCTCACTTCTTATCGCCTCCGTCGCTCCGACAAGATTCACAGCCCTTTGTTTTGAAGTTGCTATCGTTTTCTTATACTTGCTACGGGCAAGATGCATTTCAAAGCCAGCCTTCTTTTGCCGCTGTTGGCAGATGCTGTCCTAGCACGCAGTCTCGTAGGGGATTACCAGAAGCCCAATGTCAACCGAGCCGTTTCGTATGCTGTGAAGGAACCACCGTTGACAACGGACTGGACCTACAAGGTTGGCACAAACCCATGGCCCGAATATCCCCGGCCTCAGCTTCAGCGCGCTGAATGGCAAAACCTGAATGGAATCTGGAAATACCAAGATGCCGGCAGCTTAGATGCCCTCAATACCCCTCCCTTTGGTCAGGAGTTGGCTCAAGAGGTCTTAATCCCTTCTTGCCTCGAGAGTGGCCTTTCTGGAATCCTAGGCACTAACACGATATTTTCGTGGTTCTCTACCTCTTTCAAAGTTCCATCGTATTGGTCTGGACAGCAGCTCCTACTCAACTTTGGCGCAGTGGACTATGAGGCAACTGTATTCGTCAATGGCCAAAAAGCTGGTTTCAACCGCGGAGGTTACGCTCGCTTCACCGTGGACGTGACGAAATTCGTATCACAAGATGGAGAGAACGAGCTGTACGTAATTACCTATTTCTATACAAAATATTTGGTGGCTGACGCATCTGAAATGTCAATAGGCTCATTTTTGTGCACGACCCGACGGATAGTGACGGTGTTGTGATTCCAATTGGAAAACAGACCCTCCGTCCCAGTCACATCTTCTACACTCCCTGCAGTGGAATCTGGCAAAGCGTCTGGATTGAGCCTGCCGCCGCGGCAAACTACATTACTCAGCTTGATCTTGATGCTAATATGCACGGCCAAGGTGAGATAGCCAGTGAATATATCTGCTATATGAGCTAACATCAATATTAAAATAGTTAATGCCACAGTTCACAGCTCCAGTGGAAAGAGGACGGCCGTTACAGTTACTGTCTCTGACAGTAAGACAAATAAACAGGTAGCCTCTTACAAAGGTTTCTCAGATTCTCCATTCCAGTTTACCGTCTCCTCGCCCAAGCTGTGGTCCCCTGACTCCCCGACTCTTTACAACGTCGCCGTCAAAATGGGCAAGGATAAAATTACTAGCTATACTGGATTCAGGACTATTGCCAAAGGTGAAGTTAACGGAGTCGTTCGACCCATTCTGAACGGAGAATCTATTTTCATGTTTGGAACCTTAGACCAAGGTTATTGGCCCGATGGATTATACACCCCTCCAAACAGAGAGGCGATGGTATTTGATCTGGAAACCCTGAAGAGTCTCGGTTTCAACATGCTCCGAAAACATGTAAGCAATTACTATCCAAATAACGAGCCAAGAAGCTAACTGTATTCGCCCTGAAAGATCAAAGTCGAATCTGACTTGTTCTATCAAGCCTGTGACCAAATGGGCATTATGCTCATTCAAGACATGCCATCTCTCGGCACGAGGCAACCAAATGCAGAGCAGCAAGAAGAGTTCACTCGTCAGCTTGAGATTTTGATCAATCACCACAAGAGCTACCCAAGTATTGTAACATGGGTGAGTACAACACCAGTCAATCCTTCTCCCCGACCATTACTGAGATATTCTTAGGTTATTTATAACGAAGGCTGGGGCCAGTTGATCGATGGGTATCCTGAATATGGCCTCACCGATCTTGTCAGGTCGCTCGACCCAACACGACTGATTGACGCCACCAGTGGATGGCACGACCATGGGGCTGGAGACTTCAGCGTGAGTAGAATAGCAACGTATTGGATTTGTTTGTTACTAACGGGATCGATCAGGACAACCACCACTACGCCAATCCCCAGTGCGGCACTCCTTTCTATTCCATTGCATCCACCCCATTTGACCCCACCCGGATCGGTTTCCAGGGAGAATTTGGAGGAGTTGGACTGAACACTACAATCGACCAGTAAGTTTACCCATCAGGTAATTCCTGCAGCTTCTAACGGTACTCTCCTCTCTAGTCTCTGGAATGACCAAAATGCGATCAATGCCATCAACCAAACCTACGAGATCAACGAGTCGCTTGAGGCTTGGAATTACCGTAGCCATCTCCTTCTCAGCGAGCTTCTGGATCAGACCAAGATGTTTTCATGCAACGGTGGAGTATGGACGCAGACTACTGATGTTGAAGGCGAGGTTAATGGGCTCTTGACATATGATCGTAGAATCCTTAGGACAGACGTCAAGCAGTGGAAGACGGATATTCAGAATCTCTATGACGCTGCTAAGGCCCGACGCACCACGGCGGGCATAGATTGGGCCTAAAGATAACTACACTGGGCCACATAACTTAATAATCTCAGTGTATCCGTTAGAACCTAAATATATATATATGGTTTTGGGGATCACGACTACTTGATATCTTGTTGGCATTGGTGTACATGCTTTCTATTAAACCTCCACGTGCCGAAGGTCGGAGCAGGGACGGTGATGACCGCCAGCGATTATAGTAACTATGACTAAAATGAAGGCTCTCGATCACCCAGGGCTATAATTTTCGTATTATAGCCTATCAATAAGCTAGAGAAGTTGAGTTTCTTCCGCGCCGGCTGTGGCGCTCGACCCACAACCCGCGACCCCGCGATTTGGCAGTGAGATTCCTCCGCGATCCGCGATCTGGGTTCCGCGATTTATCACTTGCAGTATCAGAGACCTTCCGTGGGACCCGCGCTCACATTCCTATAAGAACTCACAATTTATCATGCCATATCCTACTCTATAATCACTTCGTTGACGAAGAAACCCCATTCTTACGATTAACACTTTCGATTCCGATTTATCCAAAATGGCGCCCATCCAATTCGGGATTCTTTTGATTCCTTTCCAGATTCTAGACGTCATTGGACCAGTCGATATTCTCTCATCTTCCTCAATCCCCTACCTCAAGGGAAGCGGAGAGGCCATTGGGGAGACACTGGAATTCGCCGACCGTGGCCTTGATATTGAATTCCATTATATCGGGGACACTATGGATGGGCTAGCTGGAACGGCAAATTGTACAATTAAGCCAACCACCACCTGCGCGACATGTCCCAAGCTCGATTACCTCCTCATTGGCGGACCGCATCCCGAATTCTTCCTTAACGTACCGGACGTCTTTGCAAACTTCATTCGAGAACGAGTAGATGGACTCCAGGGCCTGTTCACAACATGCACTGGTGGAATGGTTGCCGCCACGGTTGGTATTCTCGATGGCCGAACGGCGACAATGAATCATCAGTATCTGGCAAAGGCCAAGGAGCTGAAGCCGGACGTTAACTGGTCATCGAAGCAGTGGGTTGTGGACGGGAAATTCTGGACGGCAGGCGGGGCAGTTGCTGGGATGGATATGTTTGCGCACTGGGTCACTGAGAAGTGCGGTCAGGACGTTGCGGAGTTTGGATACATGGCGCTGGATTTTGAACCTCGTGATGTGGACGGAAAACCGGTTCCTTTGAAGACAAGCCTTAGGGGTAACAATTAGTGACTCCGCGCCCGATAGGTTCTATCGCAGGAAGTCGTCGGATTAGGCCCTGACAATGAATGTTCGGTCTTTAGGTGTTATAATGAGACCTAGAGAGCAGAGTAACTCAGTAGTGCCATAAAAATATAGGACATCGAATAAAATTCGGGTATTGATTGGTATGTGATCTAATGAGCCCTATCGACGCCTACGTAGCCAGATTTCCTATCAGCTTCCCTGATCCCACTAAAAAACGCCCCCCATAAATTCGTTAAGTCGTCTCTATCTCCGCCTTGACGACCGCGTGCTAGCAACCGGCTCGAAAGCATCATCATCATCGCTAATCTCATCATCACTCAACTCTGCCTTTGCCTTCCCCTTTCCCCTCCCACCAACCTGGCTTCCCATTTGGCTGAAATTCAGCTGTGACTGCGTCGAGGGTTTAGCTCTCGTCGAAGCAGCCCTCTTTGGTTGACTTTTCGGAACTGGCGCCTCGTCGAGCATTACTATATCTTCATCGTCATCATCGTCAACGAACATCCCTGTGTTGACCTTCGACTTCGCAGGTGCCTTCTTCGGCGCAGGCGTCTTCTTTGGCGCTGCAGGTTTACGAGCAGCAGGCGCGGCGCGCTTAGCTGGGGCTCGCTTTGCGGGAGCAGGCGCAGGGGCTGGGGTATTAAATGGATCATCGTCATCCTCCACAATTGGGCTCGCGACCCTTCCTCTCCGCCTCGCCGCTGCAGCTGGGGCAGGCGCAGGGGTATCGTCCTCATCATCCTTCTCCCAGGCGCCAGGCTGGTCCTCCCACTCGCCGTCCATATCCGAATCCCAGTTGACCGGCCTCGGCTTGAGTTTCCTGGATGAGCGGCCGCGACGCGCAAGCGTCCCTTCGTGGAACTGCTTGTCAATCTGGGCAGCGTAGCGTGCCATAGCGGAGTCAAGGTCTTCTTCGTCGTCTTCGAGGGAGAGCAGTGTCTGCACCTGCCCCTCGAGAGACTGATCCACAAAGACTTGCATGGCATGCTTATCGTCCTTGTCCACGAACTGGCTGACGGCATCGCCGAAAGGCGCCTGAGGAAGGATCTTGAGGCTCTGCGCGTTGAGAAACTCTCGAACGAGCTTGCTGACCTTGACATTATCGATGGACAGATTGGCTATGACGGACTCCTCAGGCATGTCGGCCGCGCCATCCTTCTTGCTGTTCGCGCCACCTCTGCTCTTGCGCCGCCAGAACTGGATAACATCATTTACGTTGGCAACCTTGCCAACAAAACGGTTGGAAAAGCGCTGTGGGTTTTCGCAATCGTAACGTCCGCCCTCGGGGGCCGTGTATTCGACTTTGAGGCGCACGAGAGGAAGGGGAACCTCGATTGGCTCGTCGCTGTCCGCGTCTTGGATTTCCAGCCAGTCACGTTTTGCCTCTTCAATTAGGTCTTCGACAACCTCCATCAGTCGCCGCGTGAGCTCCTGCTTATTTTCCTTCTTCTTGTCCAGGCCTTTGAAACGCCTGTCATCAGCGAGAACGATCTCTTTCGTAATGAACGGCCGTACTGTTTTGATACGGTGCTTTTCGACGGTAAATTCTCGGCCAGTTACGTTCAAGATTGCCACATGTTTTGGTACAGCTTCTCCTGGAACCAGGGACGTAGCAACTGACGAACCGGGCTGCATGACATGGAATGAGGTTTCAGGGTTATACTTTGGATCAATGAGGCACTCGTGCTCATGTCCCCAAACGACCAGGTCCATAAATTCGGGCAAGAAGTTTTCCGGCAGATATCCCGTCTCGCTGTGAGCATGGTGGTTTTGGTGGACGGCCATGATGTTAAACCAATCATCCTGTTGCACTCCAGGCTTAAAGAACGTCACTTTCCCGTCCCTGAAAGTTCTGAACAGCCGCTCATCTCTGACATTGCTCATGCCATATAATGCCAGTTTTGTTTGTCCTTTTTGCAGTAGAACCGGTTTTATAGCAATATTATCCGACTCCGGCGTCCTCCCAAAGTAGTTCAGAAGCCCTGAGACTTGCAGAAGATCGAGCGAGCAAAAGTGTCCATCTCCGGACGGATCATCGTGGTTTCCATGTATAGAAAAGACTGGTATGGCGACATTGATATCGGGATCTTCGTAGTTGACGTGGTTAAATGCCCCATCAAAGACTTCGTTTGCATCGCTCAGCATCTCGAGCTCACATGGTTTATCGCCCAGGCAGGTCATCCGAAGAGAGCGCATGACTTGGTACATAGCCTTTCTGGAGGGCTTGTTATCGTGGAAAAGATCGCCCGCCAGGAGAACCATGTCGACCTGCACTTATCAGCTTATGACTCTCTGTGACCGAAGGTGGTGCCAACATCTTGTGTCTTCGCAAGGGTCAGAACTTCATGGAAGCTCTTCCAGCTGTCGTCCTTGCGGATCGGATCTCTTTCCTCGTAGCCAACATGGCTGTCTGTTGCAACTAGGATTCGTATAGTATCGGCGTCTGCCATGATGTTAGGTTTGTTCACTGGAATCTACGGAGCAAAGGAGGAGTATTACCTCCAAGTTCAGACATCCTGCCGCCTGCCTAGTCGCAGGCACTCAATGCCCACGTCTGCGCAAATTTTGCTTCAAATCTCCATGGGCAAAAAAACTCTTTAAATTCCACACCAGCACAGTTCTCAATACTATTTGTTGGAGGAATTCGGAGACGAAATGTATAAAAGCTATATAAATTCTCAGGCTCTCTCTCTGCCTGGAGCGTCTAAATCTGGGGAAACGCGACCTCCGAACACTAGCGCAGATAATCCCTGTCAACCTTTCCACCCCTTCCGAAATTTATCGCGAGACAGCTCCTTTGCGACGACGACATCCAACTCACGAGTCAATCACCACTCGCAACCATGCTCCCGACACGAGTTCTACTGGCGCGGTCAGTCTGGAAAGGTATGCCCTTCGTCATTCCATACATCCACCCCAATTGAACCCTCACTAACTCGCTCGCTCGCAGGACCACACATCGTCCCGTAAGCCTCTCACAGCGACCGATCCCACGCATCTCCAACGCAGACCAAGACTAACAATCCAGGCTTCCAATCGTGCGCTATGGACAGGGAGAGAAGGTCGTCCCCATCAGGACGCAGCAGCGCTCGGCGACGATCCTGCCGAACTTCGTGGGGCTGAAGTTCCAGGTGCATAATGGAAAGGTGTACCACGATGTCACGATCACGGAGGATATGGTGGGACATAAGCTGGGCGAATTCAGCACGTAAGTTTTCTCTTACTTCAGTGGAATGGCAGTGGCGCATGCAGATGGTTGGGCTGGATATGAGCAGCTGGACGAAGACGCTGAGATAGGACCGAGTGAACTGAAGATCTCGACTAACTGTGGCTATAGGACGAGGAAGCGGTTTACGTATAAGCAGAGTAAGAATAAATAGATGGTGTATACATGGGAATTTTGATGGCGTTTGGGTGGTCGCTGTATGATAGCGTTTTGTACGATATGGTACACTAGGAGCTTGTAAGAAGAGAAAAGAATACACAGAATAGAATCTACAACCAAGCACCCGAGAACTCTTTGCACATCTGTGATACCATTAAAACACAATAGCGCCACCGTGCGTGCGGTCACATTGTCTGCCTATCAGCAGCGGCTCAGCTTATGGTAGTACAATACTGATGATGCCCAAAAGCCATGCCAAACCCGAGTCGATATAAATTATTCCGAGTAACCAACTTGGACAATATAGTCTGAGTGATTGAGAGGATTGATGTTCTTATAGTTGCTGTGCACGTGCTATTGCGAATAGTCACTCTTCAATCTTTTGGGCGGCGTAAACTCTCAAAAGATTCATTCTCAATAATCTCAATTTTTTACTACTCTATCGACACACAGATCGGCTCCCCTTGCCAAACGTCCTCAGACAATGTTCCCATCAATGCCCCGAGAGGCCAAACAACGAATCGAACAACGAGCACACACACGAAGAGAACAATCTGAAGCGAGTCTCATACACAGCATTCCCATAACCCCCTTCACTTCGTCTCCACCGTACTAAACGCAGTGGCATCGGGAACACCGTGCCAACCCACCCAACCATATCATAGCCACAAAAGAAAAAACAAAGCAGCCGTAGGCTCATAAAATATCATAATCTCCGTCTCGTGCTCCTTCCTACAGCCCCCTGATATACCGCTAAACACCCGCATCACCACCCAGCTGCTTAAAAGTCCCAGAAGTCGCCGCCTCCAGTCTGTGCTGCCGAGCCGGCCTTCTTCGGCGCAACGCCCTTGCTGAATGCGGTGCCGGCGCCGTTAATGCCTCCCTCCTGCTCGCCATCCGAGTCATCACCGAAACCCCAGCTGCGGCCTGCGCCCTTCTTGCCGCCCATTCCGTCACCGCCGATGACAATGCCCTTTTGCTTCTGTTGACCACCGCGCGAGCCCAAAGGCGTGATCTCCTCGTTCAGCGTGCTAGGCTTGGAGATGGGGATGTTCTCCTTCTGGTTAGCCGCAGAGACCTTGGGGACAGGAGAGTCATCGGTCATCGCGAAATGAGGATCGAAGTCCTTGTGGCGGTCCTTAACGTTCGCAATGTTACCGAGAGGACGTTGGGCCTGTGGCTTTATTGGTGTGTTTTCGTCAGTCATGGTGAAGTGCGGGTCGAAGTCCTTGCTGCGATCCTTCACGTTGGCCAAGTTTCCGACTCCGCGCTGGTTGGTGACTTCCGGCGATGCGCCATCCTCAGTGAACAAGTTGTTCTTATACAGGCCTAGGCCGTTGTTGGAGCCTGCCCCACGAGGACGACCGATCAGTCTAGGCTGACCCTCTGGGATTCCGTCATCCTGGAACTCGAAGTGGGTCTCCGCATCTTTGCGTGGCTGATCCTGCTTTGGCTTGCGGATTGGGGAGTCTGGAACCTCATCGTCTTCGTTGCCCCACTGCACGGCATCTTGCGCCCGGATTGCGAGCCCCTTTGTTGGCACGGACTTTGCAGGTGTATTGAAGTCATCAAAACCCCATGATGATCCGTGCCTGCTCTTGGCCTGTTGGGTCTCATTTGGTTTTGCTGCGGTTGTGGTATCGCCAGATGCAATTCCCGAACCAATGTCAAAGTGATTATATTTCGTGGGGTTCGGTTTGGTAAGGCTGATGGTAGACTTGTGTCCGGTCGATTGCTTGATAGGAGTATTCTCATCGGTCTCAAAGATTCTCGAAGGGTGGTAGTTCTTTCCCGCTCCAATCTTAGGGGCAATGGCGCCGATAGCAGAGTGCCTGTGGGATTCCGGGCGGCTATTCCTCGATGCAGCTGAGTTATCCTCCTCCTCGTCATCACCATTGTCGAAGATTCTTGATGGCATGTAGTTCTTTCCGGCCCCGGCTTTGGGCGCAATGGCGCCTACAGCCGAGTGCTTGAATGGAGACTCTGAGCGATTCTCATTCGCTGGCGCACTCGAATTCTCTGAGTCTTGACCAACAAATAGATCATGGTAGTCGCGTGGCGGGGGCTTCGCTGATGCGCGTGGGGCAATCACTGTTGGCAATAGCTCTGGCTCCTCGTCCGCCTCACGGGGCGCGAATAGGGATAATGAAGAATGCGGGTCGCGAGTAACGTTCGTTGAGTTTTCGCGGGACCTGCGGAGGACTTCGCCCTCTTTCTGATATGGAGCAGCTGATGGCGCAGCAGGCTTCGCGGCTGCAACGACGCTGGATTGGATAAGCTTGACCTGGTCCTTTCCATCGCGTATAGGCCAGTTTCGTCCAGTCTTTCCAATCACATCGATCAACTTCAGGAGCGAGCCCTGGTCCCAGTTCAGTCGGATTTGGGTGATTTTGCCGTTCGCATCGAAGGAGACAATGTGAATCTAAACAGCCAAGTCATTAGCGCACATACAACCCCAAGTGGAACCAATTGAGCAACATACAACTAGAAATGTGACCTCGCGATCGGCGAGGAAGTTGTCGTCAATCCCGGGAAGGTATCCTCCTCCTCCCGTGAGGAATTCAAGCGTCAACTCGGTCTCAACAGCCAGAGAGCTTGATCCATCAACAACGTCGATGATCTTCTCAGACTTCTTCTTGATCTTTTTCGATTGAGTGTTCAAATGCTTGATGATCTCGGCTGGGCCATGGAAGGTCGTGAGCGTCGTAATGTAGTGGAGCGAGGCATTCTCAGCCAGAAAGCTGGAGTTTGGCGTCGCCAAGTACTGCTGGTAGGCAGCTTGAAGCGCCATCTTGTCCGCGGTGTGGAAAGGACCTCAGAAGAGAAAGAGTATCCCGTTGGTTACGCGATGTAATTGGAAGAGTCGCGTCGAGCAGAGACAGAGTGGTGATCGCTTTCTTCTTTGACGGAATGGGAGAAACAGTGGTGGGTTGTTTGTGGGATGGGGGGGGAGACGTGTTATTCTTTTGGGACGCGACTTCCTTAGTGGCTATAACCGCGGTTAATATATCAACTATAATATTTATCCACCGCAGTGAGGGCAAAGAAGGAGGAGATCAAACAGTATTTATTGTTTACAATGTACAGGGGGCTAATTCGAAGAAAGTGTTTCAAGGGGAGAGTCTAGCTTGGCCTGGATCGTTTCGTCTCTTTTTGCGATTCCAAAATTGGCAACCCTTATCACGTCTCGAAGTGGCCTAGCAACGGATTGTCAAAACGCCTAGCAACGCCTAGCAACGAGCCAAAATTCGCGTTAGTACACGTGTTACAGGCACCAGGGGCCATGTGCTAATGTTTTAGATTTTCCGGGGTATATTCTAGCACGGAACGACGCGTCAAAACAAGCGAATCACGAGTGGGAGATTCTTTCAAAGACAGACAGTTGAAATGCGGATTGTCCTTTATTCCCTGTGAAGATTGAGTATATTTCTATTTGTATCCGGTTTCTGATGAAAGAGAACCAACCTATCTCGTCAATGAGAAAAGAAAGGCTGCTCATGTCCGAGCCCCAGACCATTCCTGCCTTTACTAAAGAAAATAGCTCTGGGCACCTTGGGCACCTGGGCACTGTCCTCCCCAAGAAAAAGAAAGGCCGCTCATGCCCAAGCCCAGAACAAGAGTTGCCGTCAATAAAGAAATAGCCTCTGAGCACCAAACTCCAAACCACACAAGAACCAAGCCTCTCGGCAACAGCCCCCTTTGCCCTTCATCATTCTCCAATTGGCAGAATGCGCAGGCTTCCCTTTCTCTTCATGACCCGCCTGGAAAACCGCAAGTCCAGGCAGGATGTAATCATGTGAGAATCCGTAAGTAAAAACCTATTGCTGCGTCAACGTTCTGTTTGCAGATGGGGATTACAGACTTACATGGCCCTTGCATCCGTCAATTGGGAAGTTAGCTGGACCCTGCTTGAGGGGCGACAGAGATCCACCGATCCCCTAGCGTCCCGCAGGGTTTATTATTGCCAATGTCTGCCATGTGTTAGCTTTCAAGCGAGGGGGGGGCACTGACCGGATAGAGTAATTTTAGATCCCAATTTGCTTTTGGTGGCAACTCAGAGATGGGTGACTGTTCCCTCCGGGTCTGTATTTGGATGCAAGTGCACTTTGTAGTACTCCCTGTATTCCGTCAGCATATGGGTCACAGTGGGTGGAAACTCACAGGCGAGTGCTAAAGCCAACGTCATATCTCACTCCGATCTGTTCTTCTCCTCGCAGAGGTATCTGGGTAAGTCTGTGGAACTGTTAGCAAAACACAATAGTAAGGAGTTCTTCACTTCTCTCTCTGCCCTTTTCTGTTAATATCTGTGAGGGCTGGCTTGATGCCTGTGGGGTTGTTTTTTCGGGAGAAAGGTCGACCTTATATCTACAAACGCGTTCTTTCACCTCTCATCATCTCGCCACCTGTTTTGAATTCATTGTTTCAGGACCTTGTTATCAATTTAGCACAATGAATATGCAGCGCTTCGTGACTCCAATGGATCCAATGATCCAATGCCACTCATTGAGTGCTTTGTGACGCATTGAAAGAGAACATATAGGTCCATTGATCCGATGTGTCAGTGAGAGACACTATCCTTTATGTCATTGGGATTGGCGATTAGCGGCGCAGTTTACTTTGTTTGGACGGACAAAGGAGCATTGTCGAGATGTGATTCCACCAACGATATTCAAACGATAGCGCTGTTAAACGAAGTCCAGAGCAGCAGACACAGCAACAATGTTTGCTTGTCTGCAGACTGGTTGTTATTGAAGCGTCTGTCCAGCAATGCATCCTGCCTGGGGACTGGCGATTATCATGGCAGAACAGCGCCTGTTAACTCAGGTTTGCAAGTGCAAGCGTATCAATCAATGTATCGTGCTTGGAGACTGATGGCCAGGCATCCCCGAGTCGGAGGCAAGAGGTGACGGAAAAATGAAGTGCCTGAAACAACTCGCTTGCTATTCGGCATTGAGCTCATTGAGTGCACTCGACCAAAGTCTTCCATCTTCAACGTACTGACCCAGTTCAAACATGAGAATCAGCGTGAGAGATATTGTCCGCGTCATTTGCTGTCTGTATCTTCCAGCGGATGAAACCACGGAAGCGAATACCACGGACAGACAAAACGATAATGACTGGTTAAATCCTGTCTCGGGTGCCGGAGTCATTCCTGGACTTGATACGGATCCTGCATCTCGGCCAGCGAGATCGACACTTGCTTGGGGCGTCAGACTTGGTTCAACAGCAATCACAGGCTGTCTGCCAACGCCTAGTGTTGCAGTTTCAGCAGAGGTTCCTCCAAGGCGATCGAATAATAACCAAGAGGATGCTTCGACGCAGACAGATTTCGACGACTGCCTTGGGCAAAACAGCTCTCAAATATCTCCACATCGGACTTCTGTTCCTACAGTTCTCCGAGTTGGGAGAGCTGTGCAATCAGGGTCAGTAAAAGATAAGAGGAGGATGGCTCGGTGCAGCCGAATAAGGGAGGAGCAAACTGTTGCCGGCCAAGTGGATCTACAGGAGTCCCAATAAGATGACGTTGGAGAGGGGCAAGATGTATCCATGAGATTACAGCTTCCCAAGGACAGTATTGTTGGGAAAGGGAAGGAAGCAGCCCACCAGTACATCGCATACAGCCCAGGAATCCGAAATTACTCTCTATAAAGCCCTGTCCGCAGTCTGAACTGAAAATAATTTTCATTCAGTGAGAGGATGTGATATCGAGAATTGTGAGAAACTTCCAAGGCCGAAGGCCTGAAGAGGGCCTATACATAGGAGTAGTGTCTATAGCAACTATAGTTGAAGTAAAGGCGTCCAATCACTCAGTACTCACAAGTGGAATCAAAGTGATATTTTCTATGAGTTTAAATTGCTGATATAAATCTAAAGGTATACTTTGTCCGTCATCTATCTAACTTTTGGGAGTAGGTGTATAATTTATAAGTCCGTGCGTCCGTCCTTCCACAAATTAATATTCACATCATGTGACCACGCGTACCGCCCTTGCATTGACGCGTCTGTCGCATAACTCATTGTGCACATAAACATACATTCTAATGAAATACGATGGAATCGCGTCGGGTCATTGCCGACTCAGACGATGATTGCTCGTCAATAAGTGCCGAGAGTTCCCCTCAAAAAGACAGGCCAGTCGCCCCAGTCGCCATCCCCAATGGCACTATAACAGAAGCCACCCCACCATCAGTTTTGGAGCCAGCGCTACGGCTAGGAACAGGCTCGACAGGTTTGCCTCCAATACCCCGTGGTACCAGTACGCAGTGCCGCTGACAATCTATACAGATTCTGTACTCTTTGAACGAATCCGCAGTGATTATTGCGGTGCTCTTGACATCACATCTACAAACGAGTCGGCACCACAACTCTCCCCACGTCCGCCAGGGCTGGACGAACGGATCATAAACCAGAGAATGTCTTCTTCAATATCCCAAGAAAGCGTCAAAAAACTCAAACGGAGCAATACGATGCATGGCTCATCGTTTACCTCTATTTCGGAGCCGACTACCTCCAATAAGAAGGCAAAGCGCTCGAAAAGTATGAAGGCATGGGAAGGGACGACACAGGTTACAAGCCCCGACCAATCCAAAGAGCTTCGACATGAGAACAGAGGCGGAGAAGAAAGAGAAAGAGATGAGTGGGACTTCCCAGGCAGCAGTGCTCCGGGTACTTCAGCTGCAATTCTGAGGAATACGCGGCTTGAGAAAACAATGGCTGAAAGAACAGACGAGTTGGAGCTCCTGGGGAGCATTCCCTCCGCTAGGCCCTCGGAAATAAATGATATGGGCACAGAGTCCGGGGGTAGTGGGTTAATAACTTATGGAAAGTCGAGGAGGACGAAGACAATGGGCGACCAAGTGCCGAGTTCGTCGCCATACGTGGAGCCACGACGAAGAACAAAGGATGACAGCGAAACGGTCATCGAAAACAAAAAGAGGAAAACTAGGCAAGGGGTTGAAGGAGAACTATTTCCCATGCTACCAAAACCTAAGCGGAATAAACGAGCCCAGCCTGCCAACGACGAGTCTCTCTACAATGCGAGCGTCGCCGTAGTTGAGGAGCCACAGCTTCCACGGCTTAGCGCCTTGCCAACGTCCTTATCACAATATGTTTCAAATGAAGTCGGCATCAGTGAAGGCTCCACCGAGCAAGTCTCAATCGTGAAAGCAACAAATTTCGACAAGGTGGGTTCAGATCTCATGGCACACAAAACGCCAACAGAAACTGTTCCAAACAGCCCTCGGGATACTTCACAGGATGTCTTTATCATCCCAGACAATAATCCTGGACATGAGTCTTCCGAGTTACCTTCATTTGATAGAGGACTTACCACGATGGTTATGGCAAATATGTTAACAAGCAGCCAAAATAAGGAGTACATGCACTATGGTGCGGCCTCAAGCGATAACAATCACATCTACTCATTGCCGGATATGATGGAACCAGCCAGAGCATTAAAACTCACAGATGCATCCAGCACCGTTCCAAACGATACTCCTCGTCCAGACCGTTCGGCCGTTTCTTCCGCTATAGACTCAACAGGAGTAACCTTTCCACTTTCATCATCTCCTGTCGTCAATTCGGGTCGAAAGGTCAAGAGGTCAAAGACTGGGCTTTCATCCTCGGCAAGTAAGCCGAATCAGCAGAAACTATCTCGTCACAAGTCTATGGGCTATTCCGATAGGGAAGTTTCTGTCGATGAACTCGCGCTTTCGCAGCCGCGACACCAAATTTCGCCCATTCGTGCCGCTCATACCGTGTCGATTGAGTCTCTGAATGACCAGGAAATTAAAACTGTTGACATTACGACCTCCGTCAATCCGCCCTCAAAGCAGAAAGCGAACGATGCAGATCTTCAAAGCTCGCAGGATTTTGGCCAGGTAACGGAAATGTACCAACCGCGTCTCAGTGCCAGGAGATCGAAGACCTTGAGCGCCAAAGCAGACATTATTGCAAATGAAGAGTTTGCCAAGGGGCTGCCTATGAAGAGAAAGAGGAGGAAAATTACTAAGACGAAGGAGATCGTGGATGAGCCTTCGGCTGATGAGATCGGCCCTTCGGACGAATCAGCACAGACCCAGGCGGAGGAAGCTGAAAGACCAGAAAAGAGGAGCAAAGCAGCACATGCCCTCCCCGATACGCCCAAGTCTGCAGCAGAGTCACCCGATGAAGTTATTGAGGTTGAAAAGGTTGTGTCCCATAAGCGCCGGGGACGACATTCAAAGACTCCTGTGGAGAAATCGGCGCCAATAATCGAAGATTCAGACATGGACGACGATGAGATTGAAGCCACTCAAAAGCCTGTGGGCAAGACAGCACAGAAAGCCCAATCTAAATCGAAGGAAATTGAAGCCACTCAAAAGCCTGCGGGTAAAAAAGCACAGAAATCTAAATCTAAATCGACGGAAATAGCAGGGAGCGATGAGGAAGAAGATGAAGATTCTGGTGATGCCGACACGGACCATGCACCAAGTCGCAACCGTCCCACGAAACCCACTATTCTTGCGCCGCCCCAGTCAACTCCACCGCCGAAACCAACGAAGGAGATGCAGACACCGAGCAAGCCATGCACTCCGCATAGTCCTCTGCAGAGTGGGAAGGTGCCGTATAGGGTTGGACTGAGTAAGAGGAATCGCATTGCGCCGTTGCTGAAGATTATCAGGAAGTGAGGAGAGAGATTTGAGAGGCGTTTTTTTTGGACCGGAGAATAGCGATACCCATTTGCTTGTTTGACCCTGAAAGGGGGTTGGCTATGATGTATGACTGGGTGGGTTGTCTGCTGGCTTGGGTGTTGGGGGGCGTGATTATATTGCTCTGCTACTAGCCCTGAATGCGATCTAGTCATTATTATGACGAGTTTGAATGATATATTCTCGTGAAATATACGAACACCTAGTGAACTCACATGGTATATGCACCTGTCACAAACCATGCCGCATATGTGACTCTGTTGATAGCTATAAACTGTCAATTGCAACCTAGCATTATAACGAATAACCTAACGATAACCTCTCACAAAATAAAAGTACCCATAATAAACTAACGTGGTACATACAGGACTGAGCCCGCATTGCACTGATGTTGCCCTTACCCATTGTCTCGCAAAGTCAATACTAACAACATGCGCTCCACCACAAAGCAAGTAACAATCGGCCCTACAATAACGCGAGCATCTCTTCCATCCTCAAAATTGAATCGTCAAGATCTCGGCCTACCTCTACCGCCTTCACCTTAACACCGTCGAAGTCCTTAATCTCGAAAGTCTTATTCCGCTGCTCCATTTCCGTTTCCAACCGGACTAACAAATGGTGTAGCTCACGGGTTTTTTCAATCGCAGTTTCTGTCTTTCGTCTTGCATTGATCCTAGCCTTTCTGAGAGGCTCATTTTTGTTGTCGACTTGGGTGTTACGTTTCGTAGTTGAGTCTGAGTCTGTAGAACTGCATGTGTCACTATCACTTTCTGGGGTGATATTCCCGCAGCCTACGCATTTTCCCATCTTGTAAAGCTGGTCATCCTTTTGTAATTTGGCTTCATCAGGCTCCTCGTGAGGCATCTTTTGTTCTTTAGATCGGGTTGGTTGCTCTCCGTCTGGTTGGCTATACCTTTTATCGTGCTCTTTTTGTGCCTCGCGAAATAGGCACACAAGATCTATGTTCGAAAGCCTCATAAACTCCGACTTAGGGATCTTTTGATAAGGCATGATCCGTGCTATGCGAAGCAGCTCTGTTTGGTCTAATTGGGAAAGCTCTTCAATAGGCATACTAAGAGGTACGCATTGTGAAAGTTCGATGGGTGGTACAGGAAGCCTCATGAAAGATTCTCTCCGTGCTATATCGAGCAACTTCTCAAGGTTGGGTGGCTCGTAGGGCTTGAAAACATCGTCTCGTGCTATATCAACAATTTCTACGAGGTCCGACTTTTTAAGTTTCTCGAGGTTCTCGTCTGTCTCGCACCTCGCTTGGTACACGAGATTTATATTAAGACGTACCTTGTCCTTTAAGGCGCGTGTATCAAGGAAGCTCTCCTTCGTATCGTATATTCCAGACTTCTCGGTTTTAGTATGCTGGTCCATCGTTCCCTTCTTAGTTTTGGCTCCCCCCTCAACGAAGTTTGTCGTCGTTGTTTCCACCTGCCCTTCAACTTTATCAAGCCAATCATCAGACTCGAGTTCTATCTTGCCAGGCATCTCCTTGAGTCCCTTTAACTCGAGTTCTGTCTTAGAAGTCTGAGAAGGCAGCTTATGAAACGTATCTTCAGGCTTGCAAACTTGATCGTCCTCTTGTAGTTTAGCCTCGTGCACGTTATTAGCCTTCTCTCTTTCCACATGACGTGAGACTTGATCCCTAGAATCGGCTACCTTATACTTCTTCAAGTCCTCCTTTCGTGCCTCGCGAAGTAGGTCCACGAGATCCGAGTTGGGAACCTTCACAAACACTGATTTAGGGATCCTATAGAAAGGAGTGGCTCGTGCTACGCGAAGCAACTCCATAAGGCCCAGTTTGGAAAGTTTCTCAAAGGGCATATTCTGTGCCTTAACAGACGGGGTAGTAAAGGATTTACCCCGTACTATGTCGAGTTCCTCCGCGAGACTTGGCCTCGGGGGCTCCAAAGCCTCTTCTCGTACTATGTCAAGAAGCTCTATAAGGTCTGACTTCATAAGTTTCTCTAGAGACTCGTTTGATGCGGAGCTAAGTCGATTTTTGGCACCTCTGTACAATCGTCGGCTTTCTTTCTTCTCAGCTTCGGTCTCGGAGTTCCACTTCTCAATTATGTCAACCTCCCACTTTTCGGCCTCAGTCCTTTCGTCAACCTCCCACGTCTCGGCCTCGGTCCTTTGATCGGCCTTCGACTTCTCTACGTTACTAGGAGACTGGTCCATAGTCCCATAGGCATTCTCTTGATTCTGGATTTCTGAGTATCTGGGTAGTTGCTCGTCATCTGTATAAGGTTGCTCTAGAAGCGCTGCTGTCTCCTCTTGGCGTCTAAAGTACGCTCTCCAGTTGCGTTTTGCCATGTTTATAACAGAGTAATTAAGCAAAAACTGCTACTAAGGTGATAATTATTGTGTCTTGTATTTTTGTAAAGGCTGTGGCTGGTTGTGTAGTTTTAGATGCAGGGCAAGGGAAGTGGTGGGAGAGGGGATGAATATATAGGAAACGGCACTAATGAGAATCTAACCTACTCGTACGATGGACATCTCTAGCCATGGAGCTACTGGTTCGTCCGCAAATTACTAAAATGGGCTTCGACATAGTGGAAGGCCAGTCACCTCCATCCTGTCCACGGTTTCCTTCCGCTCAGCGTCCCGGCTAAGAAGCTAATTCTAGAACGTAGTACTCGTGCGGCCCTAAAGCCTTAATAGTTACTGTACATAATTAGAGTAATAAGAGTAAATGCAATTAAAATAATATAAATAGCTAGTAACAAGTTGTTCATCCTTACATACACGAAAAGCCCTCTTTATTCGCCTGCCCGTCGCTCATCCTCCTACCTTTCTACTAAATGATCAAGTGCTGCACCTATATAATCTGTGAACTCTGTGAGGCCTTGAAAGCCTTTAACCCCTAGAGTGTTATTTCGTTCGACATTACCGTCTAACGTTAACATCAAGCTATACAGCCCATAAGATCTGTCAACCACAACGCCTATTTCTTGCCTCGCTTTATCCCTAAGCTGCTGTAAATTCTCATATACTTCCTCATCCTGGCCAATCTCGGCTGTATTCATCACCTTGTAGAGAGCAGCTGTTAAGTAACTACCTCCTGTTGTTATAGATCTATCTCCTATGCGGATACCACTGCAATTCGCGCACTTCCCTTCTAACGAGGCTGCCTTTATAGCTGCAGTCTGGTCCATGGCTTTTCGAAGTCGCTCGTCGTATCGTTGTTTACTTTGGTAAATCTTCCTTTCGGTTTTATCCCAGAGATTATCGCTCATTGCCTTATAATTCTCGGCAGCTTCAAGTTTCGACTCGCGGAGGTCATCTTGTATTTTATGTGCCCCATCTAGTTGCTGAAGAGCACTGTCCCGGTCCCTATAATCCTCATCCCGTTGCTTGCGAGCATCATCTCGGTCCTTGCAAGCATCATCGCAATTCTTCGAATACTGATCTCGTTGCTTAAGAGCATCATCTCTTTCCTTGAGAAGCTCCTCTAATTGCCGCTTGTTCTCTTGTCCCACAATACGCAGCTCTGACCGTTCCAGTTCAGGGCGCCCGTTAATAAACTCACGCAGTGCGCTGTGGAGTTTCTCTCGGGGGCTAGTGTTCGGAACTGCCTTTGAAGGCTCACTATGCTTAAGCTTCGACGCTGTCGCTTCAGACTCTCGCTCACCATTATCGGTCTTCGAGTTCCTAACATCAGAATTCGGATTCTGAGTTTCTGAATTCCCAAAGCACGCCTTCCAGCTGTGCTTCACCACATACCAGACGAGGTGCGAAAGAATTCCTGCTAAAGTGATAATAACTGCGTCTCTAGTGCCATTGTCCATAGACAGTACCGTAAAAGCTGCGTATAATTCAACCATCTTGCCTGTCGTCTGTCTTCTTAATTTCAGTGACTCTTAGTTGTAGTTTTAGATGGCAGATAATAAAAATGGTGTGTGGAAGACCGAAGCATATATGGGAGCATACATGGGACATGAGACAGTAGGATGATAATTCCACCTAATCGTACCTTTTTGGCACTTACCTCTCTGGCTAGGAGCTAAATGCTTCGTCTGGTTAACTAAAATAGGCTTTATATAGTGAAAGGCTAATCATCTCCGTCCCTCACTAACGAAGCTAGTTACTGACATCAGCCCATCTTATAATTCGTTAGTAGCACCTACCTTGGTAACATTTCACTACTCGTCCTGCCTAAAAGTATGGAGAAGAACTGTGCACAGCACATACGTTCACAGAGACTATGGTTAAAATAAGGATTTATAGGCACTCGGAACTGTAATCAAAAATCCAGTTACTCATAATTAGAACGAGAGAGATAAACTCTATCAGCTCGAATCGCTAGTATCGATCCTCAGCCAAAGAGATACCTCGTCAGAATCCCAGGCGACGCGAGGACAATATTCACAAACAAGAACGATTTCACAGAGAAAGATAACTACTTTTGTACAGTACAGTAATATATATTCTCAAACAAGTCCAACCCAATGCTACCTCCTGATATATACCAGATGCAACGCTCGAAGCCAACCTACGAAAAATGCTAAATGAAGCTCCCATCCCCCCCTTCCCCCTTCTCAGTTCCTCTACCCTCCCCCTCCAGCCACAGTAACTAATCACCGCCCTCCCATCGAGAGACCCTCACACCCATCCCCCTCCCTTCAGCTACTCACCCCCATACTCCTCATCATCGTCCTCCTCCACCCCCACAACCGCCAACTCCGTCTCAACCAACGCCCTAAACTCCGCCCTCCCCATCCCCGCCGCCCGTGCCAGACGATACAAACTCTTCACACTAGCCCCGATATGCTGCCTCACAGCAGTATCATGTCTCCCCTCTCTCTCCACCTTATCCTCTAACACCTCCACCGCCGCAGACCGTCCACTCGTACTCGATTCCGCCGAGCGCGGCCGCGGCTGCTCAAGCTGCGCGTCTCTCTCTCTCCCTGCCCGTTCTACTTCCGTAATACCATTCCCGTTCCCGTTGCTATGCACCGCAGGACTCACAAACTCCCGCTCATGCTGTGCACCAAGACTCGATTCCACTTCCCCATTTGCGCCCGCCTCGTCGGGATCATGTGCGTCCAGCGCGGGCTGCACATCAGCGTACTGTGCGAAGTATGCGTCCTCGGCTCCACCGTCAACTTGGGTATTCCCACTCACGGGTGCCTGGCGCACGCTCGCAGGCGCAGGAGATCTGTTATCCGGCCCTGGTGTCGCAGCGGGCGTAGCGTCATATTGAGCCCAATACGCCGCATCATCATCTTCATCGCCATCATCCTGTACCGGCTCCGCAACCGTAGGAATCACCACCGCCGCATCCCCATTCGTCTTCCCTGCCTTAAACGCCTGTTCTGCCGCCTCTAGGCTTTCAAACCACTCACCCTCACTCTCCCCCTCATTTTTCAGCACCCCCACCTCCCCAATCCTCCACCCATCCACCGGCCCCTCACTATCCCCAACACAATACACACACCTAACCCACAACCCGACCCCCCCAATCTCAATCCTCGCCCACATCGTCTCCGCATCCACCCTCCTATACCTAACCCCCACCTCCCTCCCATCCTCCCAATCAACATCGACCTCCACCTCCCCGCTCACAGGGTGCGGCTCGAACTTCTCCCCATGCGCGAGCGCAATCAACTTCTCCCCCGTGTCGTCGCTGGCGTAAGTGAGGAGGGGGAGCCAGGGGGTGGTGGGCGAGGCGAGGAGCTTGACGCGTTGCCGGAGGATGGGGGAGAGGTGCGGGAGGAGAGGGGAGGGGGCGTGGGGGAGGGAGCCGGTGGGGAGGGCGGTGAGGAGGGGTTGGAGGAGGGTGGGGGGAGAGGGGGGGGAGAGGGGGAGGGGGATTGCTGATGGCATCGTTGTGGTTGTGTGGTGGTGCGCTGGGCGCGGAGGGTTGTTGGAGGTTGAAAAGTTGTGATGATGCTGGGTGAGGTAGGATTTTTATTCGAGAGTGTGGGTGTAGTTGTTTCGTGGTGTGTTTTCGTGGAAGTTGGATCGTCTTTTATTGCTTGAGCTGCAGTTGACTTGTGATCGTGGTAGCACCTTGTAGCTGCGTCCAGGATTTTCTCTCCCCCTTTACTTGTCTCGTCGTGTCTCAGTCTCGTCCTTGATTTCCTGTCGTCCAATGTCTTCTTGTCAAACCCTTCAGCAAAAAGAACAAATCAGGAGATATCGTTTAGTCGGACAAGAAACACCCTTCTACTCGGATCACAAGCGTCCCAAAATCACTCCATCCACTCTCCCTCCCTTCACCCGAACGATAAACGAGAACCAGGCTGCGCTTCAGCCTTGTTGGACCCTGTCAGGTGACGTAATGCCGGCGCGGTGATTCGTGGGTGGGCGGTCGCAGGGGTGGGTTCGGAATGGATGAGCGGAAGTGCTACATGGTCCGTGCGTTTTGCTTGGCGAAAGGCGCCGGGGAGGGGGGAGCGGCAATGGAGAACGGGAGGGGGCGGCGAGGCCAGGCCAGGACAGGGGGTTGTGATTAGGGGCTGAACAACTCTAGGTCGTCTCGAATTATGGGATTACTGTTATTATTTATATTATTTTGATATATTTATATATTCCCTATTTATTAACTAGTAACTAATCATTTATACCCGATCCTCAACCCTCACAGGCTCCCTCATCGGTTCAACCCCCTCCTCATCCTCATCCCCATCCCTCACCCCACCATCCCCATAATCCGCCTCACTCCTCTCCCCCACCTCCTCCTTCGCCCCCCTATCCCCCATCTCCCACCCGTCCACCTTATCCTTCACCTCCCTCCTCCTCTGCCTCCTCTGCCTCCTCGAACAAAAAACCATCACCGCAACCCCTAACAAAACCACAAACCCCGCCGCCCCCAGCCCAAGCCCCAGCTCCAAAGCCGTCGTTCCCTTCTTCTTCTTCTTCCCCCCTCCCCCATCTCCACCCCCATTCTTCCCATTCTTCCCCTTCCCCTCCTCCTTCCTCCCCCTCTCCAACCCCTCCAAAAACGTAGGACAGAAGACTTGGCCCCCCCCACAAACCTCACACCACTCCCCGACCCCCTTCCCCACCTCCCGCATCTCCTTCTCAAACTCCTCAAACTGCATATCCCCCTTCCCCCTCCCCCTCCCAAAAAGCGGGTACCCCACCAACCTCGCCCCCTCCGCCGTGCCATTGCGGTACAAAAACCTAACCCACAGATCTTCCTTCCCCGGTCTCCCAGCCTCAGGGTCAGTGTGGGAGAAGACTTCGAAGACCATCATACTCCCCGGCTCCACGACGCCTTTGAAGCGCGCATCGTGGTCTGCGAGCCCGGAGATAGCTGAGAACCCCACGAACGGGGCGGACGAACTAAACAACAAATTCAGCTCCCCCGGCCTCTCCGACGTCGTCGCGCGACTCAAAAGATAAAGAACGCGCTCCGCAAACGTCCGCCCAGCAATAGGTTTCAAAACCCCATCCTCCTCGCTATCCCCCCCACTACCCCTCCTAACCCCATGAACACCCCACCCCCTCATCCCCGCCAGCGCCCTCAACCTCGCCAGCGCAGCCGCAGGCAACGTCGCAGCAACAGAGGAATTATGCAGCGTCGCATACGCGGCATACTCATACAGTTGCGGCGCATTATGGTAACTAACCATCATCTCCGGTACCACCCCCGCAAACACCCCCGGGACCAAGGACTTGAAAAACCCCTCGCTGGTCTGGGTGGTGTTGATGTACTCGCTGCTGTTGATTTGGGCTGCGGTGCTGAGGGCGTGTAAACCGCACCGATCAGACCCAGCAACCCAGATGTGATTCCAATCCCCACCCCCCGCCGTCTCGACGCGGCCATACTGATACCCCCCCAACGGCGCCAGCCACCCTCCACCCCCCGCTTTGGGACTCCCGCCCACTGCGGCCGGCGCGTCGACGGGGGGATACAAGCCCTGCAGAAACGCCCACGCGCTCGCGACGACTGGTTGTTCTGGCGCAGAAAGGACATGGACGCGTTGGTTATCGATGTAATTTCTGTGAAACCCGTGTAAAGGGACAAAAGAGGTATTGTGCGCCGAAGGACCAGTGAGGTAGCGACGCCGCATTAGGGAGCCGGAGGAGTGGGCTTGTAGGGCGCCGAGGGGGTTGAGGGAGGGGTTGGTGGGGTGGGTGAGGAGGGGGCGCCGCTCGCCGTGGTGGGCGAGGATTAGGGAGGTCCAGGCTGTGAGGGGCCGGTTGGGGGGGAATTGGGATTGTGGCGGTGAGTGCTGGGAGAGGGTGGTAGAGAGGAGGAGGAGGAGGATGCAGAGGAGGTGGGTTATGTAGGATGCCATGATGGTGGCAGTTGAGCGAGTGTATGTGCTTTTGAACGAGTGTCTGTAGTGGTGATAGAAATGATAATGAGAAGTGACTGAGAGAAAAGGAGGAAAGAGAAAGCCAACAAGAAGACCATAAACGGGGAACACCTAGACGCAATGAAAATAACAGACCAGACCTTAATAATCGTAACACACCTCCCCATAAAGAGGCCATGTTAGACCATCACATACCTTGGTAAAAACCGTAAATGGCGTGAAGCTATCCCCACGCCGGTGATGTTAGTTAGTGGTAGTGAGAGATGCTTATTCTCGTCCCATCCCCTCTTGGTGCCTGGGATCAGGCGACTGGCTTTGAGTGTTTGAAATGCGAGATCGGCGGGATAGAGTTCAGGACTGAATATCCAGATACGAGGACCTGTATTCTCCATATCATGTCTTGGTTCCTGTCATCAGCCAACTCCCTGTCAGTCCCTATCATCCCTCTCCTCCCTCCCAGTATCCAGCCTCCCAACCCCCACCATCACCATTCCAGACCCTCAGAGCCCATAACAAACCATCAAAACCTGAGGACCTGTACTCCCTACCCTACCGCATCAGTAACTCACCTCCCCTCCCACCAATGTTCAGTTCCCAAAAAGCTCGTGGTGGTGTGATGAAGTCCCAACACCCATCTCACGCACTACAGTTAGCGTTGCACCGCCCACACGCGGGTAAGCACCCGCTAGCGCGACAATAAGGTTGAGACGCTCACTGCTGAAGGATCGCGGGAGTGAGAACTTTACACTTATCATAACAACAGTCACTCAGTCACTCAGTCACTCAGTCACCCACATAACCCCTCTATCTCATAGAAATCATTGATTCAATTTTGCTACTACCAGTAAGCTATCGTACTCATTTAATCCCACGTAAACCCTTATTCCCCCATCCCATTTCCTTTTTCCCATTCCCAAACACACTTAACCGAAAAGCGCATCCCCAAGACGAATCGACACCGTCTTCGTCTGGGTGTAGTTCGCCAACGCCGCCTCACCAAGCTCACGTCCCATACCCGACTCCTTGTACCCTCCAAACGGCGCCTGGTGGTGAATCATGTTGTACGAGTTGACCCACACGGTACCCGCACGGATAGAGTTCGCCACGCGCAGCGCAGTGTTGAGGTTGGTAGTGTGCACCGCAGACGCAAGACCGTAGTTGGAGCCGTTGCTCTTGGCAATAGCCTCCTCCTCAGTCTTGAACTTGGAGATAGTGCAGACAGGGCCAAAGATCTCCTCCTGGACAATCTTCATGTCCTCAGTGACATCCGAGAAGATGGTAGGCTGGATGAAGTATCCGACATCGCCGTGGCGACCACCACCAGTGGTGACGGTAGCGCCAGCCTTCTTGCCCTCATCAATGTATCCCATGATACGGTCGAACTGGAGCTGCGAGACCTGGGGTCCCTGGAAGGTCTCCGGGTGGAATGGGTCACCGACCTTGTTCGCCTCTGCGCGCTCCTTGAAGCGAGCGATGAACTTGTCGTAGATGCCCTCCTGGACGTAGATGCGGGATCCGGCGCAGCAGCACTGGCCGTGATTGAAGAAGATGCCAAAGTTGACCCAAGAGATGGCGTTGTCGATGTCGGCGTCGTCGAAGACGATGTTGGGGGACTTGCCTCCAAGCTCGAGGGTGACCTTCTTGAGGTTGGAGTCCGCGGCGGCCTTGAGGATCATGCGGCCGACGATGGTGGAGCCGGTGAAGGCGACCTTGTCGACGTCCATGTGCGAGGAGAGGGCGGCGCCGGCGGTCTTGCCGAAACCGGAGATGATGTTGATGACTCCGGGAGGGAAGCCAGCCTCCTTGATCAGCTTGGCGGCGAACAGGGCGGAGAGAGGGGTCTGCTCGGCGGTCTTGAGGACGACGGTGTTACCGGTGGCGATGGCTGGGCCGATCTTCCACGACCACATGAGGATTGGGAAGTTCCATGGGATGATTTGTCCACAGACACCGATCTGGTTGGTGTTAGTATGTTGGAGGAGAGGGAACAGAGTTGCTCGGGACTACTTACAGCCTCCTGGCGTGTGTATGTGAAGGTATCTGTGTTGGTGTCGATGGTCTTGCCCTCGATCTTGTCGGACCAGCCGCCGTAGTACCTCAAGCAGCCGACCGCAGCGGCGACATCACCCTTGGCCATGGAGATGGCCTTTCCGTTGTCGAGCGACTCGATGGCAGCCAGCTGGTCGAGGTTCGCCTCCATCAGCTCGGACAGCTTGACGAGCAGCTTGCCACGGGCCTCGGGTGTGACCTTGCTCCACTCGCCATTGAATGCTGCCCTGGCGGCGGCAACGGCGACGTCGACATCCTTCTCGGTGGCCTCGGCGACGGAGCAGATGACCTTCTCGGTGGCGGGGTTGATGACCTCGAAGGACTTCTTGTCTACGCCCTCGATGAACTCATTGTTGATGAAGCTGTGAAGAGGGGGTTAGTTAGTTGACTGTTTGTGGTGTTTCGGGAGGGACGGAGGGGGGGGAGTAAACGTACAGTCCAGTTGGCTGTTGGTACTTGCCGTTGGACGGGGTCTCAAGCTCGATGGTAGCCATTACGTCGTTGATATCGTGAAGTTCGTAGGATAGCTTGGTATGAAATGGAAAAGAAGTTTTGTTTTGGGGGTATTTAGTTGTTTAATAAAGGAAGAAAGATGAGAGAGGAGGAAGAGGAGAGTAGTAGTAGATTTCGTTCGGGAGAAGTACGGTTTCACTCAATGGGTTAGAAGAGGGGGAGGGGTTGAGGTAGAGAAGGGGGGGGGGGCGATATAGGTGGATAGGTGGGTATGTGTGTTGGAGGAGGTTAGAGGTGGTTAGAGGTTTGGTTTGTACCGCATTGTACGTTAAAGGCGGGGTCATATGAGCCATCTGAGCAGGAGCTTCCCCTTAGTCCGGTGGTCGACAAAGTACCGATGACATCTGTAGACTACAGGTGCTGTAGAGGCATTCGGTCTACCGGTATAAATGTCGCCGGGTATGAACCCCTCTATAGAGACGATGGAGACTAAACTCTCTAAGAGCGAGAATATTTGATTCCGTCTAATTCCTAGTATAGAATCTCCATATAAATTCGGGTTATTTGCGACGAGCGTACACCTAGACGTACGATAATAATAAATTGTCTCCATTGACACTCCTACAGGTTCTCCTACAGGTACAAGTTTCATCGGTCGGCGTCTATTATCGGATGCGGGCTATGGTCGGGTGTACAATTAGAAATGCTCTGCGACCCCTCTTTCCGCATCCGTGAAACAGACAAGAAGTTACTGGTTACTGGTTACTGGTTACTGCAGTTTACAAGGTTGACTACTAACTACTTACCCCAGACCCCGTTGGTCCTCGGCATTTATGGATGGCATTCATTGGTTCGGGATCGAGCTGCAGCAGTAAGCAGGATACAGCGGCGACAATTCCCATGCGGAGTATATTCATACGTACGTATGAATATTGAGGGGTGGTATGGAGTGTAGATGGGGTCTATATGGGGTTGTATATGGGAGTGTATATGGAGTGTTACGGGCTAAGCTTAGTAGCTAGTAGCTAGTAGCTAGTAAGGTCGATGAGTTCGATAGTACTGCATGTCACTGTATGGTATGTACATACAACGAACGATTCGGGATCTGAGTGTCATCGCTGCAACCAACGCGGTAACCAACGCGGCAAGGGTCCACGGAGGGAAGGAGCGATGCGGTACGATTCGGTACGAGTCGGCCAGGGCGAGAGAGAGAGACAGACAAGTGCGAGTCGCACTGGATTGTATTATTGTATTATTGTAGTGCTTTGTATTGTACTTCTATCTCGAGTATACTGCAGCATTACACCTACGATAATACGGCAAGTTGGGGATAAATGGGAAAACTATATGTCCGCTCAAGGGCCGAGCTAGGAGTAGGAAAACACAGCCAAGACGGTTGATATAGGCGTTCTCTACTACAGTATGTTCTGTTTATATCCGTTCTATAGGTCTATAGGTCTATAGGTTCTATAAGTTCTATATATACTCCTACGAGTTTCATGAGTATACTATACATACACTCCTTCCAAACTATAGCATGTCTAGTATTACACACCGTATACACCGCACACTCCTAACAGACCGCTGATTACTATACATACGTTTGCATGAACAGGTGCGGGTCAGATGGATCCAATATCAATGGGTCTGGCTCGATGGGGCTCCGACTCCAAGACTCCAATACATCATGAACTTGCTTTGTAACCCACTCTACTAGTATCAGCCACGTGCGAGTCGCACTTGCACTTGATAGAGAGGAGGAGGAGGGAGTCCGATATCAAGAGTCAATTAATGGTCACGTGTATGTTTACACTTTTATCACGTGAATTTCGATCGAGTTGATCACGTGTATTTATGTCATAATTATCACGTGAATTTTAATTAAGTTTATCACGTGCCTTGTATCAGTCTAATCACGTGGTTCCAACGGTCTCTCTACCTGCCTAACTGTTATAATCGCACTGTACTGGGCAAAGAGATCTATAGAGACCGTAAACACCCAAGTAAATTTCAGAGCCTCCATATATATTTTATAAAACATTCTACGTCCAACTGTACAAACTTACCAATTAATTTTCTCCAAATAAATATTATTTTTTCCCCTTCCCTGATTGTTCGTTGGTGTATCTCCAATGCGAGGGCACGGGCAAAAGCGACAGGTCTCGCTGATTGGGGCTATGAGCTAATGGACGGGCCGGCGTTTTGCGCGCCGGCGGGAAAGAAGTAAGTGAGGAGAGAGGAGTCGGCAGTTCCTTACCAAAAGAACTTCTCACCCGCTTTTGCTCGCTCTCGATCTCGCTCTCAACACCAACGTCTACGTCTACCGATCCCCCTCACGAGACAGCATAGGGCCGGCCACCACCGATATGGAATCAATCACCGCCACCATGCCTATCGAACGTGAGTTCTCACCCGCGCATTCCCATCCATCACCACCATGCCTCCACGCGACTCCCCCGTCCACCCCCTTCAACCACCACCCCCCTCGCCTTGCCCATCTTCTAACCACCAGTAACTAACCACCCCTTCCCTCGCAGAACCCCAGATCAAATACGAATCCCCCTACAGCGCCGACCCTCCCCCGTACGACCCACACCAGCACTCCCCCCTCAAACGCCGCTTCTCCCCCTCAACACCCCACGCCCCAGCCTCAGATGAAAAGCGCCAGCGCATTGAGGTTTCTCCCCCGGCGCTGGGTGGGGATGACATGGATTTCGCGGCTATGATCGCTGCTGCCGCTGCTACGGCTTCGGAAGAGGCTGGGCCCGCGCCGCCGCAACAGCAACACCAGATGCAGCAGCACCAGCAACATAGTTTTGCGCCGCAGGAACCGTTGCCGTCAGTGGAAGGGTACCAGGCAGGGCAGGAGTTTGGGGGAAGCAGGGAGGCGGCGGCGGAGATCAGTAATGGGTTTTCAGCGGATCCGCATCTGTATATGCGAATCTTGAGTTTACCTATCCTGGAGAGCTTGTCTACGCAGATCCTCTCCACGCTGGCGCAGGGCCCGTACTCGGAGACGATCAAGATCGTGACGCAGCCCGAGTCGGAGCTGGGACAGGCGTACGCGACGCTGAAATCGCTGTTTGACCAGACCAAGAAGATTTACTCGCAGCAGAAACCGTTCCTCTCGGCTGATGAGCTGAATATCCGCGAGCCGGAGCACCGCGGGACGATACGGACGACGAATCTGGCGACGTTTGTGTCGTCGGTGGTGGGGGGGCAGGATGTGGGGTTCTATGAGTTGAATGATCATTTTATTGAGACGTTTGTGGCGGATGGGGCGGAGTTGCAGACGGAGCCGGGACTGTTGTATTTGAATCTTAAGACGCAGATGTATCTCTCTGCGGTGTCGCAGGAGGAGCAGGAGAGGACGAAGGATGAGGTCTTGGATGATCTGTTTCCTGTTAGTCTTGGGGATACGCTGAGGGCGAGGCATCCGGGGTCAGATCTTACGCAGAGTGAGATTGAATTTGTTAAGGAGGCGAATGCGAGGAGGGAGTATCTACAGAATGATTCTGGTGATCCGGATTCTATATGTAAGTCAACCCTCACCACCGCACGAAGCACTTTCTAATTTTATAGCTATCCTCTCGGAACAATACGCCTGGGAGGATTTCCTCAAGAACCTCAGCGACCATCTCAAGAAGGCATATGAGCCATTAATAGCTCCCTACATGAGGCGACACGCCTTAACCGCCCCCCCTCCATCCCTCCACACCCAGCAACACCAGCACCCCAACCCCACCGCCGAGCAGCAAACCTCACCCAAACCCCCCCACGACCCCCAACAACCGCCCCAACAACACCCCGAACCCGAACTCGACCTCGGCGACCTCGACATCGAGCAAGCCACCCGCGCCGCAACCCAACACGCTCTCCAGAGCATAGGATACTCGCAATACGACCGTCAGCAACAAACCCAACCCCAGCAACAACACCTCCAACAACAACACCAGCAACACGCCCAGCAAATGACAAGCTATGCCCAGGAATACCCCGCGGGTGCAGTACCGTACCACACACAGACGGCACCGACACAAGTCCTATACGAACAAGCCCGCCAAGCCGCCGTCGCCAAAGCATCCCCGCACAGTCGCCGTCCCGGCCTCCCCAGCCAACGGCGCCCGTGGTCGACCGAAGAGGAAAACGCCTTAATGGCCGGCCTCGACCAAGTCAAGGGCCCGCACTGGTCGCAGATCCTCGCCTTATACGGCGCCAAAGGGCAAGTCAGCGAGATCCTCAAAGACAGGAACCAAGTACAACTCAAAGACAAAGCGCGGAACCTCAAGCTGTTTTTCTTGAAGAGTAATATCGAAGTACCATACTACCTCCAATGCGTGACTGGCGAGCTGAAGACCCGCGCACCGAGCCAGGCGGCGAGGAAGGAGGCGGAGGAACGCGCGAGGCTGGCGAGTGATGAGGAGCAGGCGCGGTTTAATGGGATTATGGCGCTGGCGGGGGGGATGCAGGAGGGGGGGCTGGGGATGGGAGGGCAGGGGGAGATGCATGGGGGACATCATTTGCAGCAGCAGATGGATGGGTTGCAACAGCAGCAGCAACAACAACAACAGAGGGGGGATGAGCAGCAGCAGCAGTTTGATGGACAGCACCAGCAGCATGGACAGCTTGGACAGCAGGGGGAGGTGAATCAGTCGCCGAGAGGGCAGGGGCAGATTGGTGCACAGGGACAGCAGCAGGCGGGAGGACAGGAGGTGTCGCAGTTGGATTTTGAGGATGCGTTGGGGGCGAGGCTGATGGAGAGTTTGGAGGATCATGATAAGAGGGCTGCTAGTGTTACGACGTCGTAGAGTTGGTTGGTGGGGTGGGATGTGATGTGATGTGATTGAGTGAGATGAGTAAGTGAATGAAGAAAGAGCAACAGAAAGAGAATTTTTTGGGGAGTTCTTGAGAGGGTGTTTATTGTTTCGGTATTAGAGCATTGAGCGTATATAGGTTCGGTGGAGAAGCCATGGCGATGAGGCTTGAAAGGAGGGTTACATTAGTACGAGAAATATAGAGGACAGTAACCAAGACAAAGTAACCAAAACCAAAACAAACATCTATTTCTCCGATAATTTTGTGCAACGCTGTGCACTCCGAACATCGAATTGTTTAACAATCGAATTATTACAAAAAGTTAAACACCCGTCAGATATATTTATATCCCACATGCCATGTGCTCATGCCAAGAAACGATAGCCCCTACATCCCCCCCTCGCCGCTCGCGCGTTTACCCCGGCCCGGCCACATAAGCTCCACCCAAGCTGATAAGCGAAAGAACACCTCGACCACTTCTTTGGCTTCCAAAGGGCCTCGCTCGCATTGAGACGAGACGGAACGAATCACCCACCTGCAAGCAGCGAAGGGGCAATTCAACGAATCTGTCCTCACGAGCTGCGACGACAACGACACTCCTTTATCTATTTTCTTTTCTTTTACGATTCGAGCCTCAACTTGTATTGGGGTTTAACTTTTATTTATCTTTGAGTAAGTAAGCGCGAACCCCGTGGCGGCCCCTTACTCACTCACTCAACCCCCGTTTTCGAGCGAGGCTGAGTGAGAGGCTGTCTTTTCTCTCCTTGGATCGACGAACAAACTCATCCACCGCTGCGAAGTACACGCGCTGACCCATTACCATCACAGACATCTCCATAGCTCCAACCCATCATGGCGTCTCCCTCGCCGGCAGGTTCAGTCCGGCACCGCGGTCCCGCTGCGGCCTCGAAGAAAGAGAAATCCCCCTCCGGGGCCACGCTCGCCGTCCCCGCCGACAAGGGGCTGGTCAAGGCGAATAAAGGCAAGGCAGCGCCTGCGTCGGAGTGGGATTATAAGCTTGCGCTTGTGATTATCACGGTGTTGGCTTTTGCTACGAGGTTTTGGGGGATTAGCCATCCGAATGAGGTGGTGTTTGATGAGGTGCATTTTGGGAAGGTGAGTAAACTCTAGATCTGGGGAATGATGATGATGTGAGGAGTGGGGGAGAAGTAAGCTGACGAGTGCTGGAATGGATAGTTCGCGTCGTATTACCTCGAGCGCACGTACTTCTTCGATGTCCACCCGCCGTTTGGGAAGCTGCTGTTTGCGCTGATGGGATGGTTCGTGGGGTATGATGGACACTTCCACTTCGAGAACATTGGGGACTCGTATATCACCAACAAAGTCCCCTACGTTGCGTTCCGCGCCATGCCGGCTCTTCTCGGCGCTCTCACCGTTCCGGTCGTGTTTGATATCATGTGGGAATCGGGATACACCCTCCCTGCGTGCATTGTTGCCGCTGGCCTTGTTCTGTTCGATAACGCGCATATTGGACAGACGAGATTGATTCTTCTGGATGCGACGCTCGTCTTTGCGATGGCGTGCAGTCTGCTCTGCTATATCCGATTCTATAAGCTGAGACACCAGCCGTTTGGCAGGAAGTGGTGGAAGTGGCTCCTTCTCACTGGCTTTGCGCTCAGCTGCGTTATCTCGACCAAGTATGTCGGTACCTTCGCCTTCCTCACCGTCGGAGCTGCTGTCGCCATTGACCTGTGGGATCTCCTCGATGTCAACCGTCGCCAGGGCGCGCTCTCTCTGATCGACTTCGGCAAGCACTTCGCCGCCCGCGCATTCGGTCTCATCTTCGTCCCCTTCCTGTTCTACCTCTTCTGGTTCCAGGTTCACTTCTCCATCCTCACCAAGTCGGGTCCGGGTGATGACTTCATGACGCCCCAGTTCCAGGAGACGCTGAGTGATAACCTCATGACGACCAATGCTGTGACGATCAACTACTTCGACAACATCGTCCTCAGACACAAGGAGACCAAGACCTACCTCCACAGCCACCCGGACAAGTACCCCCTCCGCTACGACGACGGACGTGTCTCCAGCCAAGGCCAGCAAGTAACCGGCTACCCCTTCAACGACACCAACAACCACTGGGAGATTCTCCCCGCCGACGGCGCCGACACCCCCAACCGCATCGTCCGCAACCACGAGCTCGTCAAGCTGCGCCACGTCGTCACCAACACCATCCTCCTCTCCCACGACGTCGCATCCCCCTACTACCCCACGAACCAGGAATTCTCCACCGTCCCTCTCGAAGACGCCCACGGCTCCCGCCACAACGACACCCTCTTCGAGATCCGCATCGAGAACGGCAAGCCGAACCAGGAATTCAAGTCCCTCGCCGCACAATTCAAACTCATCCACAACCCCTCCAAAGTCGCCATGTGGACCCACACCACGCCGCTCCCAGACTGGGCCTACAAGCAGCAGGAAATCAACGGGAACAAGAACGTCGCGCAATCCTCCAACGTCTGGTTCGTTGACGAGATCCCGTCCATCCCAGCCGATAGTCCGAGACTCCAGCGCGAGGCGAGACAGGTGAAGACGATGCCGTTCCTGAAGAAGTGGTTCGAAGTCCAGCGCGCGATGTTCCACCATAATAACGCCCTGACGAGCAGCCATCCGTATGCGAGCCAGCCGTTCCATTGGCCGTTCCTCCTGCGTGGTGTTAGCTTCTGGACGCACAATGATACGAGGTCGCAGATTTACTTCCTCGGGAACCCGGTTGGGTGGTGGCTTGCTTCGTCGCTGTTGGCGGTGTATGTTGGGATTATTGCTGCGGATCAGCTTTCTCTTCGTCGTGGTGCTGATGCACTTGATATCCGTAAGTCCCCTTCCCCTTCACCATCTCCCATCATCACTTTTTTGCACGAACTAACACCCCACAGGCACCCGCTCCCGCCTCTACAACTCCACAGGCTTCTTCTTCATCGCCTGGGCCCTCCACTACCTCCCCTTCTATCTGATGGGCCGCCAACTCTTCCTACACCACTACCTCCCCGCGCACCTCGCCTCCTGCCTTGTCACCGGCGCCCTCCTCGAATTCATCTTCACCATCGAGCCCGTCGCTCTCGAGGAGGCCGGCTTCACCGTCGCCGAGTCGGGAACTAAGCACGGATCACCTATGAGCGCGCGATCGTTGCCTGCGAGAGAGAGATTGGGGGGACAGAGTCTGCTGGCGAGCTGGGCGGCGGCGGGCGTGATTATGGTTGCGGTTGTGGGGGGATGGTGGTTTTTCGTGCCGTTGACTTATGGGTTTCCGTTGAGTGTGGAGGAGGTTATGGCGAGGAAGTGGTTGGGGTATGATTTGCATTTTGCGAAATAGAGGGGAGGATGAGAAAAAATATATAGGGGAAGGAGAGAGTGAGTGGGTGGGTAAGAGGAAAAGTGAAAAAGCTTGGATGGGATTTTGAGGGGGGTGGGTGGATGTTGGAGAAAACATATCTGATGAGGGGGGGATGTACTTGTAAGATTTATGGTGTCTCGTAGCGTTTTGCGTATTCTATTGAGTCATTGATGATTATATTCTACTCTTATGCCTCCACCTTGGGTGTCTCTTATGATACTAGTGCTGTCTAGAAACTCTTGAAGAGGCGATATCAGAGAGGCAATGAACTATGCAATATTTGGATATATTGGCTATCTATATACGAGTTATATAGCCCCAGTCTCATCTATAAACCCCATCCAACATCTACCCCTCAAACTCCTCCCTCAAAACCCTATGCCTACTCAACACAACATCCGTATCAATATACCCCCCCTTCAGCCACCTCTCCCCGGAACTAACATCAAACGCCGTCCTCGCATGCAGCACCCTGCGATTATTAAAAATCACCATCTCCCCCTCCTTCATCTTATACTTATATATATTCTCCTCCCTCTCCGTGATCTCCTGGAACTTCCCCGCCATCCCATGGTACTTGCTCAACTGAGCCAGGGAGGTCGTGTCCGCGGTCCCGTTGGCGAGGTTGAAGGGGCCTTGGAAGGGGGGGGAGTAGTTCACGTATTTTAGGGGGCGCGGAGGGCTAGTGGAGTGCGCAGTGGTGTCGTACTCGATGGTGGGGTGGGAGTGCCGGTAGTGTTCCCCGGCGTTCTTGTAATGATAGTTGACGGGGAACTCTGCTAATACGCTTGTTTCGGCGGGATGACTCGATTGCAGCTGGTTAACAGCATAGAAGGCATCGGTGAACATTGATTCCCCGCCCTCGCAGCTGTTCTTGATACAGTGCAACAGCTGGAATCCGGGCGGGTCGGCCATGTAAAGGAGGTCCATGTGGAAACCGAGGAATTGGTGGGTGTATGCCACGTTCTTGGCTTGGGGGACGGACTTAACGTCCCAGGTCTCGCCGTAGAATGTATCTCTTAGTCTCCCGATTCGTTTCCCCATCGCAGCGGGCCCGTTCTCGCCGGGGACGTTCTTGATGAACACCAGACCGTAGAGTCGCAGCTGCTTCAGGACTTCGAAGAGGGTCTTGTCGTCTTCCATGGACTTGTTGTAATCGATGAATTGGATCTTTTCAGAGACCTGGTCGCGATTCCAGATCTTATATGTATCCCCCTCATTCGCCTGCAGGCTCTCAACCGCTACGGGGTTATTGTCGTATCGCTCCAGCTCCTTCTTTTCGTACGTGGAAGTGTGTTCGGGTCCGTAGCCGGGGATGTCATTGTTCCAGGTCACGGAGATGGATTTGCCGTCTTTGCTCTCTGTTACGCTTTTGTAGGAGATGTTGGCGGGAATCTTGGGGGTTTCGAAGACTTTCTGCCGTGTTGATGGGTCGACGCAGAGGGGGCAGGAGCAGGCGTCGCGGAGCCAGAGTCGGTAGCCATCTGTTGTCTGGTGGGCTGCTAAGGGAGATGCTCCTTGGGCTTTGTATGTCGACGCGGGTTTTGTGCCGGTGAGAACTATTGCTTGCTTCTCTGGTTTTGTCAGCACAAGTTCAATACATCAGATATCCGCAGCAGTATAGCGCAAAGAAGCTCTCCTCCTATGCCTGGCTGCATTGTTAGAAACTTACGTGTCGTTGTGGATACTGCTCTCCGGGACTGCACCGGCGCATATGCTTGCTGAGCGCGGATATGCACTACAGGCCTAGCAAAACTCCTGCGAACAGCGGTTCGAATTGGGCTTGCCAGTGCTGTATTCCTTAAAAGCGACATCGTCGCCGATATTTCCCACAGCGGTGAGGAAAGCCGTGGGTGGAGGGGTAACCGGCAGCCGAGAATATGTAGTATATTGCAGCGATCAATGGACGTAAAACGTGCTGTTGAAACTTATATAAGGATATAAGGAAGCGCTTCTCAAATATAGAAATATATACAGGAATTGGAAGAAGTGAAGCAAGTAAACATTTGAAAGAATCGCAGCCTCGGCTCACAAGCATCGATCTCGTGCAGCTGCTTCTGGAGTAGCGGGTCACCGATTATGGCGGGGAGGGGAGGGAAGTCCCGAACTTCTCCCGCCATCACCCCTGTCGCTATGACGCCTCCCGTATCTAAGCGGCCAAATCTCCAAATTCAACGGAAATAAATATACCTAAATCTCCAACTTTCAACAATCAAACAGTCTTTCGGCAACGTCCCCCGTACGGGACTATCCAGATGTATGTCAAGAAGCGCAGACCATCGCCTGAAGGATGAGGGCTCCAAGACGCAAGTCGTCCTCGCTGGAGCCACGGCCGGGTTAATTGCACGGTAAGCACGTTGCCCAGTCTTTATCCTCAACAAGCAGCCCTTTCTTCCTACCATCCTCAATGGCTTTCAGATCCGATTATGATACAAATCACAGAAGCTAATTTCCCTCAGCTTTGTCATTGCCCCTCTCGATGTCGTTAAAATCCGCCTTCAACTCCAAACCCATCCCGGTCGCACGATCATCCAACCCCATCCTCCCTCTACGCAACCGCCCCTCTACAAAGGCACCCTCCAGACCCTCGTCCGAATCTTTCGCGAGGAAGGCCTCACTGCTCTCTGGAAAGGCAACATCCCCGCCGAAGCCCTGTACATCACCTACTCCGCCGTGCAATTCACAACCTATCGCCTCACAACACTAGGCCTACAGTCCCTCTTCTCAACGCATCCCCTCTCCCCGCCCACGGAATCGTTTGTCGCCGGTGCCACCGCCGGTGCTGTCTCTACTACGGTTACATACCCACTCGACCTACTGCGCACCCGGTTTGCCGCCCAAGGCACCCAGAAAGTCTACCCCAGCCTCTGGTATGGCATCCGTTCCATCGCTACCAACGAAGGTCCCGCGGGCTTCTTCCGCGGCCTGTCCGCAGGCATAATCCAAATCGTGCCATACATGGGCCTTTTCTTCTCCGTCTACGAGACACTGCGCCCCTACAGCGCGACGCTGACACTACCGTTTGGATCTGGCGATGCGGTGGCTGGTGTAGCGGCCAGCGTGTTTGCCAAGACTGCCGTGTTCCCGCTTGATCTGGTCAGGAAGCGGCTGCAGGTTCAGGGTCCGACGAGGCGGCAGTATGTCGTTGGTGGGTTGGCGTATAGAGGCGTTGGGGGGAGCATGAAGGCGATTGTGAGGAGAGAGGGGTGGAGAGGGCTGTACAGGGGATTGACGGTTAGTTTGGTCAAAGCAGCGCCGGCGAGCGCGGTGACGATGTGGACATATGAGCGTGCGTTGGCATTTTTTATAAGCTTGGATCAGGCGAAGGAACAAGAGCAGGAGGCGACGTCGCCGTGAATATAGTTGGGAATGGGAACTGGCGCTCGGTGTGTAACTGGATGGGGGTTATTTGTAGAATTACTGTAATATGTACAAGATGCTGCTCGTGCGTCTGCGGAAAAGTCTACGTATCAGTCACGTAAAGGCAAGGAAAAGCCAACAAACACTACCAGCGATACTTTTAGAAGATACTAGTAATAAATATAATAAGGACTTTTTATTATCTATAGATATAATTCTTATATCACAATCTTTCAATAGATCAAATGCTCAAAACTAAGTCAAAGTGTGCAACTTTGTTTGCTTCAACTGGAGGCATCAATTCGCAGCTCGCTCTATATTGTTCCGACTTATCTCTTATCGAGACTTCATTCACGCGCGCGCGGAATAAATAACCGCCTCTAGCGCCACTGTTGCACCCTTTAGCGTCACCAGTCAACTACCGACCGCGCGGGTCTCATAATCAACTCTCGTCACGATCAATCACTCCATCAATGATCAATGACATTCTGAGGTGAATTCTATCTGAAGCAAAAGAAATCAGACCTCTATCTCATACATCACTTCAATTATGCCGGATTCACCTCAAGCCACTGGCGCGGCACGCCCTGCCGAGCCAGTATCAGAAGCCCCAGAGGCAATTGCGCCGGCTCCTGAGCCAAAGTTACCGAGCCGCAAGGATGCCAGCTTGAAGGAGTTCCTGGGGAAGATGGATGATTATGCTCCCATTGTATGTTTTGCTTTTCCATATGCCTCCCTTGTCTTTCGCCACAGCGGATCCCCAGTCTCACTTCTATCTTGAATCGCCTTTCATCCTCCTCGGCACCCTTCTATATCGCCTTCCATGCCTAACTCCCCTTTCTGAAGTGTCATGATCTGTGCAAATTCTAACTGGCGCCGACAGATCCCAGACGCAGTCACAAACTACTACCTCACACGCGCCGGGCTCCCCCCACCACCCACAACCGATCCCCGCCTCTCTCGCCTCCTCGCTCTCGCGACCCAAAAGTTCGTCGCTGACATCGCCGCCGACGCATACCAATACTCGCGGATCCGCTCGTCGAACAGCTCCTCAGCCAATAACCCGATGGGCAACCTCGTCGGTGCTGCTGGAGGCGCCAGCGCAGCACCTGTGGGCGCGGCGGAGGGGAAGACACAGAGAGCCGGTGGAGGCGCGTTGGGTGTTCAGCGGCCGGGATACGGAGGTGGCGGACAGGGTGGTGGGCAGGGGAGGACTGTGCTGACGATGGAGGATTTGGGGATGGCGGTTGGAGAGTACGGGGTTAATGTTAAGAGGGGAGAGTTCTACCGGTAAGATGGTTGCCGAGGTGCATAATACCACGATGGGGAGTTTGGACACGGACTGGGTTGGGACTGGGGCGCACTGCTGATTATGGCGGGATGGGTTGTGTCTGGTTTGAGCCTACACTAGAGGACAATCAGAGGGGCATTTGGCGTTTGGGAGGCTTGTCTGCCTGCATATGCTGCTAGCTTGACTGAGTGGCCGAGATGGGACACTTTCTTTAGACTAGAGCTTGTCATTCTCAATGAAATTCATTTTTACGGCTACCATCCCCAGTGGGAAGGGGTTTTATATCCACACGTGTGACAATTTGCAGATAATCAACAAGAGAGTTGACCTATGAATGCAGCTGAAGACATGCATTCTATTAGCTTATGCTTCCAGTACCAATCTTTAGGGCGCATAGTCATGCTCTAGACTTTTGGAAGGCGCGATAATTGTTTAGGCTCGTCGTCGTACAACGGCATGGTTTTAAGCCTGGTATAATGAATAACCTAGCAAACATGGGATAAACAGGAACGGAACGGCTCGTAGCAACTCTGACTCATGAAGACGGGCATTGAAGGTTACAGAGTAAGTTATACAGTTCATACAATATTCTGTAGCGGAAGCAGCCTATCATCCAAATTGTGCCTGAAACTTCAGAATAAACACACGATGCATGTCAAAGGAAAGGTTAAAGGAAAACATTCATTATGTTTTATGATAAGACAACAATGCATTGTTCAACATCAACGAACACAAAGAAACACTCGTTTCGGTCTGAATAGCTTCATTTGTTAGTTTCATATTTGTCTCTAAACTGCAGAACTATCCACGAACACTCAACTTTAGGCGCGGCCTTCGCCACGACAAGATTTTATATAAATATGGCCTCGAATGTCTCTTCACAACCTTCTTTTTCCCTCTTCAGACCACTCGAGAAGCATTACCAAGAGCAAATGATAGGATAGATTCTCATACAAGGCTCTCCAATACTCCAACTCCAGGCCGCTCAGGCAGCGGTATACAACCACCCAGGCCCTGAGGCGCATCCGTCAAGATGTGTCGCACCGTCATCATTTTCAATGTTCATTGTGAACATGAGCATGCTGAGATACAGAAGTGTTCCGATCTCCTAGCTAGACAGCTGAGGTTCGAGCGAAAAGGCTTCTTCTCGAAGATGTTCTGTTCGCCTCCCAGGAACTGCAGGCGGCCACAGCAGACACGAAGCTACAACAAGGTCCAGGTATGTCCTAAGTGTTCTCGTCGCGGTATTACTTATGAGCAACTCAGGAAAGACCGCGACAGCGCCCAGCGAAGACCGCCGCGCCCAGTCTATCGACACCAGACAGACCTCGACATTGATAATCCCATTTATCCCCCGAATCCTCAGAGGAGTAATACCAGGCGCCGGCCTGCTGACCGAAGACCGCAGGGCCTAGAGAGGAGCAACGCCGTCCAGTTCCACGGCGAGGCTCCTCGGCTGCCCAACGTCAGAGCCACAGCCATATATCGCGAGCCTCAGAACCTCCGCCCTGACACGCTTCGCCAGTACCTTGGTTCTTCGGGTGTCCCATTTGAGGACCCTGACATTACTGCCTTCGAGGAATCGCCGATATACTCGTCAGCAGATCGCAGGCAACGCCCTCGGGGCCGTTCTGATAGCCGCCGGCACTGGCCAAACACGTCACACCCGCACGACAATGGTTCCTTTGAATACATAAACAAGCCGTTGCCGCCTTCCCCTCTCAGGCCCCACAGAGCGGCGACGAACCCGACGTCCACATCCAGGCCACCGCCTGCCCCTAGTCGCTCTGCATCGCAACGCTACGCCCAGTCATCCAGCGAGCGGCAGCCAGACTCCAGGCGCTCTTCTCCGCAGCGTCCTCCCCAGCCACCCAACGACGAGCGGCAGCTAGAGCTTTGGCGCTCTTCAATACAACGTCCAACCCAGTCATCCAACCAGCAGGTAGGTCTCGGAATATACGTACCGCAGAGCCACCCACAGGGCCCATCGTATCATCGCGGGAGGCCGACCGACAGAGAGCTGAATCGGATGAGCACGGAGATCGAGACTGTTGAGAGTGCATGGATCAATGCGGGAAGGAGGACTTCTCAGCAGCAACCTGTTGACCGCCAATCCATGGGTTCGTTGACCGCTCCACGCCGCCATCGCAGCCAGAGAGAGGGTAGATATGCCTAATCCCCCTTTGTTAACCCCTTCGCAGTTACTTTGTTGTCGCTAACTCAAAATATAGGGGACGCCCTTGTCGCAGCCAGTGCTAGCAAGTATGCTCGATTGTTTCTGTCGTTTCCGATTCTTTCCATACCCATTCTTAGAAATATATTTAAGTATTCTGACATAATATTAGGTTAGCCTTTGGTAGCAATCAAGCTATCATGCACAATTTATAGTCTCTGGGAACAATTAGTGATATGTGAGACCCCGTTGTCAATGTAAAATCGTAATTCATATCGGATCATTACTGACGAAAAGAATATACAAAGAAACGTGTCCGACCCTTCAGTCATTCTTGGCCTTCCTCTTTGCCATATTAGGGAAATCCCCGAGCGAATCTGTTTCAGTCGCTCTCCTCCAGCATGGTATTCTCAATTTCTTCCCAGCACTTGTTTCACTTCCGTCCGTCACCCTCATTCATGCGACGACAGTACTGTCCGCAGCCTTTCTTTCCACCCGTGAAACTTTGTACAGCCCAGATCGACCTCCCGCTAACCGCTATTCAGAGTCTCACAACCGTGTTTCACTACTGTGCCTTCCCGTTCTTCCCAGCAGCCTTAGCCGCCTTGACTTTCGCAGTTTCTTCAGCGACACTCTTTCTCATTCTTGCCTCCAGCTCGGGCCTGTATCCAAGCTTGAAAAGGAGTTCGATCCATTCGAAAAATGGGGCTGTGACAAGTGCCATATGGAGGTTCTCAAAGAGGGCCGGAGCGCGACCTTCAAATGCGCCATGGCCGACAAACTGAGCGATCCAGGAGAAGATGAAAACGCCAAAGGCAATCTGGTTTGCTGGGTACGCAGCCACGGTTGTAAGGTGCTTGGAGTATGCGGTTCCGGCAAGAAGGATAGGCGTTATCATGGAACCGGCCACTGGTTCGAGGAGGATGTAGAAGATGGAGTAATAGAGAGCCATTATGGTGCCCAAATTAAGGTCGAGGTTCGTGATCGTGGCCCATTCTGGCAAGGGAATGATCGTGGGGGAGTTGGTGAGCTACGTAGGAGATGTGAGCTTGGGCCGCGGAAACTTCGGACTCAACGTATTTGACGTACAAGGAGGATGAATGAGAAAAGGATCATTGGGATGCATAGCATATGTATCCCCACATTGACTGGATTCTGGTGATAAGAGCTATACTGGAGCAAGAACACATCAGCCAAAGGTTGTGGTCTCACAGCAGGAGATACTCACGAAGCATAGCTGCTTCTCCAGGTCAAGAGTACCACCCATCTTTAGGCGGAGAGGAGAAAGGGAATAATATCAGGTATGTAGAATATCAAAGGTCAGCCACGGCCGGAAGTGCGCAAAACCATTAATAGCGACGACGGACAGAGAAATATATTTGTTACGTTGAGGGGTTTATGATATCTGAGACGCTCCGCACGTAAGATACAGCTCACGTTCACGTTCACAACGCGGACCTCGGACCGTGCATAGACCCACCGTTTCCGTAACGTATCACGTGGTACATTTGTCACGTGCGATGCTCTGTTTGAGCCTCACAAAAATGCGCCGCGACCGATTGGAGGCGCGTTTACTGCGATCGGCGTCTACCAACGACCTCGACGAGAGCCGCAACACTCATTTATTGCCTTGTTCAAACATCGACAACCTTTGTGCACGCTCCGCGATCCAGATCAGAGAGCTGCCAGAGTGTTTGGCCGTTGTTTATAAAAGGAATTTGCTTGCGCCTGGACAAGAGAAGCGCTTCACTGCGCGTCCATCGGATTCCAAGAGGCACGCAACCTCAAGCCAGCGCATATTCTACGGAAATACCAGGCCAAAATTGCCACGACTAGTGCTCTATGTGCTAAATTGCCTCAGGGGTGTCTGTGGAAAGTCTAGCACGGCAGCTTCGTAGATCTTTGAGATCGGTGCCTTCTCAAACGACATTGCACCACTCGTCCAAGATCCCCTCAGGTCGAAGCGCTTCAGTCGATACCTACATATAAACCAGCACCATGTTTTTCCTACACAACCTTGAGCGTCAGGTCACCCTGCACCCGTCGTACTTTGGCAAGAACATGCACGAGTTGGTCACTTCGAAGCTCCTCAGCGATGTGGAGGGAACCTGTACCGGACAATACTACATTATCTCTGTGATGGACACATTCAACGTTTCTGAAGGTCGCATTATCCCTGGCAGCGGCCTCGCGGAGTTCACTGTTCGATACAGAGCGGTCGTCTGGCGTCCATTCAAGAATGAGACTGTAAGGCACGCCAGTGCTTTTGTACCTCACAGTAGAGCTGATTTGCAATGCACAGGTTGATGCCATCGTCACGGCCGTGAACCCAGCTGGCTTCCACTGCATGGCTGGACCTCTCGAGTTCTTCGTCTCCAGAGAAGTAAGGACTTTGACCCAGGCCAAGTTCCCAAGATGCTAATCGCACCCCACCACAGCTTATCTCCAAAGACATCAAGTTCGACCCGAACGCGACGCCGTGGCAGTGGACCGACAATGAGGATCAAGTGATCGAGAAGGGCGCGCAAGTCCGAGTCAAGTTGATCGGTCTGCGTTCTGATGTCGGGTCCATGTACGCGATTGGTAGCATCAAGGAGGACTACCTCGGGTCAGTCTGGTTCAGTTCCCTCCCCGTGAATATTTGTACTAAACTACTACAACAGTGTGCCACCGCCGTGAACGACATAGTTATACCCAATACCACGTGCGAGTGCACGCGTCGGAGAGGGATATGGAAAGCTTTTAGAGTTGGTTGCGTCGCACCACTACTCGACACGATCATGTGGAGCTGGAATACTGGGGTATTTGGCTATCTTCAAGATCAATACAGATAATACCGGGCGAGGTTGTGCCAATACAAGGCCAATAGGAACCAAACCACTCAGATAAGTAGACGCATACGGTACAATATCTCTCAGAATGATTTTAAAGCCAACACTCAGCATGCTTTCAAGACAATTATAACATGCGACGTGTGACATCAATGGATTTCGTGTTGTTATATATTCCTTTGAACATCAAATCATTTCATCATTATTCCTTTCATCTTCAATAACAAGCTAATCCTGCGTCAAATCTAAGGCCTCAACTTGGCTCACCCTCCACTTCTGCCTGCCTCTGCCCTTCCGCTCCATGTCTTGTACTTCCTTCTCTGTATATGTCTTCCAAGCACCAGGCAAACTTTCTCGGGGTGCAAGGAATCTCTTTTGGGGGATTTTGCTGTCGGCAAATGGAAGGATGTCCATAGGAGGAGAAGGTCGGCCCTTGGCCAGCGGCGATTCGGCTTGTTTTGCTGTGGTGTAATGTGGCGGAGGAGAAGATGACATGAGGTCGATGGCATTCTGTGTCCCTTTGCTATCTTCAGTTGAGTAGGTGTTCGTGTAGAGTGGCGAAAGTGGATAGTCAAGAGGTGGCAGGGCACCATACTCTTCGTCTGAGAGAGTGGGCTGATATTCGTCATCCAGAGCTATATCAGGCTTGCGGTTAATTTGCATGCTTGATGTAGGCGCATCTGATTGGGTATTTCTTGATGACCCAACACTGTTTCCTTGGTCGCCAGTCACTGCTGTCCGTTTTTTAACTGAAGGTAACTGTACAGAACCGGTAGGTATTTCAGCGTCGGAAATAGACGAGACATAAAGGGGCGGTGAGCCATTTCTCGAATGCTTCTTTGGAAACAAGTTGCGGGATGAAGAAGTATCATAAGATGATATCATTTGAGAAGCTGAGCTTGAACTTGCTTGCGATGACCCCTCTTTGTGGGACTGACTTATTCCAGCCTTTGACACATTGGCGCTCACTAGTTGAGATGAGCGAGACTGTGTGGCTGCCCAAGGGTTGCTCGGCTTGGGCGAGACTTGGCAGTAGCGGTCTCCAGAAGGAGCTTTGCGGTACTCGCGACGTGGCCGAAGAGGTTCCTTGCTTGCCCCTTTTGGCTGCAATGGCGGCTTGTCGAGAGAAGGAGCCAGGTATACTGGAGGCAGCTGTGGTTTATGGTCAGACTTCTTATTTGGAGACTCCGAAGACAAGGCTGCACTGGTGGCGACCGGTTTGCTTGTAACAAAATATCGATCTAATGCTCCTTGCTTCATGCCATGTTTTGTTGAGGTTGCTTTCGGGGCAGCTTTCCGTTTCGGCGCGTTTGCCCGCGATTGCTTCAGCATTAATGACTCTTCATAATCCTCTACCTTGAGAGGAACACCAACTCTCGCAATGCTCCGAGAAACCCACGTCTTGCAGGGTTTGGTAGGGTCATAAGCAGCCAGTCTATTTTTCATAGGGCTCATGGATCTGCTCTTTCCAGTCGGTTCGTTATCTGATTGATAGACTTCCAAATTCTCTTCATCCACAGCCAGATATTCGTCCTGTTGGTCCAGGTTGCTCTCATCATCAATCTCCGCATCAACGTCTAGCCCGACTATACCAAACGGCTCAAAAGTCAAGCGCAATTCAGGGATTCCATCTGTTGAAAAGTGCTGTCTCTCGCCTGTGATGTCTTGTACAATCTCTCGTTCTTGAGCTTCTATCAAAACCAAGTTTCCATGCCCTGAATCGACACTCTTTGGTCTTTCTCGTAGCTTGTAGATTAGCATAGGCGGCGCAAGGAGGCGAATAAGCCTCTTTGCGTTCAATTTGCCAGTCCATTCGAAGCATTCCTCGACAAATATTCTCAGTCTTTTCGAATCGATTTCTCTATCCCACTGTAGCCGCGACCTCAAATTCAACAAGGCGGCTTCCGAAGAGACTATAGGATGCATATAGTACTGTAGAATTTCCTTCTTCGGAAAGTCATCCGGTACAGTGATAGCCTTGTTCTTCTGTCTGAAATATCCAGCCTCATTCGTATGAAGCTCGTGTGCGAGATTTTCGCGCCAGGCCAACAACCCGGAACTGTCATCAGGAGCGAGGTCACACAGTGATTTTCCATAACCTGCTCTTGCAGCTTCGCACGCAATCTTTGCTCCGCAACGAGCTACACCAGCGGTATCGTAGTCGCCACCACTCATCAGGGCGACCAAGATCATCCCTTCTCGGTCTAGGCCAGATTTCCCCTCCTTGGTGACTTTGGCGTCGTATAAGGACACGTGAGTGGGGGGAGTTTTTCCAGATCCCTCACACGACCAGTCTCTAATTGTCAGGCCGCTCCCAAACATCAGAGTGTCCACGTCCTCACTGAGGACGGCATCAACCAAACCCCGCTGTTGCAACAGCGCGCATTCGGCCTCTGCTTCTCCCGGAGCATCGTGGGACTCAAAGCCAAATAGTTGCAGCAAAAGCTTAGTTCTACGCACATCGGCCTGATATGCGGAACCTCCTTTGCGTCTCGTTTTATTGCGTTTCAGGAGAGGCCTGTCGGGCCCATCAAAGACAAATATTGCCTGAACGGATGTTCCGGCAAGTCTTACGAGCCTATAAAATAGAGTTCGCAGCGCCGGATTGGGGCCACCTTAATTCATAAGAACTGTATTCCAAAACTGCAGGAACAGAAACTAAAACTCACCTTTGCCTCCTTGGACTTCAAAATTCCATATGGAGATGTCGATCGCTATTCTGAACGGCCTCCCAGTTTGCTCGAATTTCTCTACCGCAAGCTTTGTCAGAGACACCCTTTGACCTGGGCCTATCTCATTGTATATTCTATTATTATTTATGTTAGTAATTGTGTCTTTAGTTAGAGGTCATAGGTCCTAACGCACCCGGGAATGCCCATGTTTTCATTCTTATATTATAATAATAATGTGGGGCAAAAAATAATAGCAGCCGGAATATAATTCCTACGAGCGATAACCTCAAATGAGCAATGCGAAGTAGCAAATGATGATACCAGACTGGGAGGCAAAGCTATTTCCGGGAGTCCCAGGGTATTATCGACGAGGGCTGCCTACTCGATCCATTGTGACGGAAAGGGCGTTGTTGATTAAGCCTCTATTTTGTTTATTTTAGGACTAGCTTCAAAGTCGTCCCAGCGACGCAGGGGACCTGGCTGAAGCGTGGATGCTGTACTTGAAACATAGACTCAGAGTGATGAAGGTCATTTTATTTTATTTACAGTTTCTATAAACTCCAAAGGAAATAGTAGAATCTTGTAGATATTTCTAAACGCCAAGTGACATCCCTCAGTCGTACCTTCCTAAACATGACTACTACTGCAATTTCGTAGATTACAGCCTTCAAATCAAGGCCGCAATAGTGTGGATATTCCAACCGGGTCCCCACGCAGGTACCTTGCAGATATCCCGACTTTGATATCTCAGAAATATCATTAGAATCAAGCTGTTGCCTCGTACACTACACCAACGACGCAAAAACATGGCACAAATCTGATTTATATCTTGGGCCCCAGACAATGCTAAGCAATGGCAACGCCTGCCCACCGCAGCGTCGCCAACATTCGGCCTGTTTCTGAGATCCGCTCCCCAGGAGCTCCATTAGCCAGCCCCCGCACTCCAGTCCGCCCCGTCTCGATCTCAAACTTTAGCTCTCCGTCAGCTTTGCGCGCGGAAGAAGACTGTATCATTCTCGAATTTGGCAGTCGTTATCTCCGAGCAGGTCTAGCAGGAGACGCACTGCCCAGGGCAGTCATTGGTTTCGGACCTGATACGCAGAGGAGAGCTGGCGATTACAGGCAATGGCAGCTTGGCTATGGAGCTGATTGGCGACAAAGGGCGTCGGGCAAGGCCTGGGGAGAGGAACATGAGCTGTGGAGGCCAGATCTGAGGCATGTGGACCTGGGGCTTGTCGGCGACAGGATCGAACGGGCTATGCGAGAGGCTATTACGAAGTACATTCCCATATATTCCTCCGTTTGTTTGTTTGTTACAGTAACTGACAATTTCCAAGATATCTAGTAACTGGCTCTGGGTCTCGACGCATATCCCTGGTATTACAGCCCGACTTTCCTCTACCCCTTCTCTCAACGGTACTCGATACCCTTTTCACGAGCTTCCAGCCTCCGACTATCTCGCTTCTTTCCGCGCCTGTGCTATCGGCAGTAGCCGCTGGGCTTCGATCGGCTCTTGTTATAGATATTGGCTGGGCTGAGACAACTGTCACTGGAGTGTACGAATACCGAGAGATTTCTTGCCGCCGGACTGTTAGAGCAAGCAGGTTACTGGGCCTAAAAATGCGAAAGGTCCTTGGGCGTGCCATAAAATCTCGGCTGTCTCAAGACGACGACGAAGAAGACGATGAGAGAGACAGCAAGTTGATCAGCTTTGAAGAATGCGAGGAGGTCGTCACACGCATGGCCTGGTGCAAACCATCGCAGCCCACTCCTGAGACCGAGACATCGGAAGCCTTGTCAGCTGCGATGGAGAGTCTACGATTTAATGACCAACAAGACGTTGTATCAATACCTGTATCATCAACACAGCCGCCTATGACGTTGAAGATACCATTTAATGAATTGGCCGAGCCTTGCGAGAAAGCATTCTTCGTGAAGGATATCAATCCCTGCGACCTAGACGACGAAGAACTACCATTACATCTGTTGGTTTATCGAAGTCTTCTACTTCTCCCAGTTGATGTGCGGTCATTTTGCATGTCACGACTGATACTTGTTGGTGGCGGGTCTAATATTCCCGGTCTTAAGAGTCGCATCTTGGGTGATGTCCAGTCTCTCATCGACTCCAGGGGCTGGGAACCGGTTCAAGGGAAAGCCTTTGATCAACTGCGTGCAAACCAGAAGCTTAGGTCCCAACAAAGGAACCAGGCACCCGTTGCGATCAAAATCGATGGACATGCACATCCGGAAACGGATGAGCATCACAGGCCAGCAGCTTTTCAAAACCAACAACCTGACCCTATTGAGAGTCAGATCAGGAGAGAACGAGATAAGCTCGCGCCTCCGCCAAATTATGGAACCCTTAGTGCGGTGGACTCGATGGGTGCTTGGAGCGGTGCCAGTCTTATATCCCAATTACGACTGCCTTCCGTATCGATAGTCGAGAAAGACCAGTGGCTGCAGTATGGTGCCGCTGGTGCTTCCAAAGCGAAGGAAGTTATCCCGGCAGCGAAGGCGAGGCAGAGCATGGGTCCGGCCGGGTTGAGAGCTGCGGCTGCAGAGCAGTCAAGCTGGACCTTGGGGCCATGGGGTTGATGATACCAGTGATGGAGTAAAGGAGAAATGAGAAAATACCCTGCCTCGATAGTAGATGGCCGAGGGACCGTTGAAGTAAGACATGATGGCCTAAAGCCCTCAAGCTTGTGTATGTCACGTGATTTATGACAAAGGAGGCGCCATCTTGAAAACGATGAAATGCAACGGAGAGAGAGTAGATGGTACTGCAGACGGGTTTTAGCTGCCATAAGGGCGGAGGTTGCAGTTCTAGCATCTCAGTGTCAAGGGTGATTGATGATGGCGGCTTACCCGGCCGGAAGGAGACTGATTGCCGGTCATGTGCTACCGAGCGTGTGAGGTCGATAGAAATCTGTAGATTAAATATGGATAAAATAAAACCATTATAAACCTGTCTGCCTTTGAAAAGTATTAATGATTTCTATAATAAAAGCGCTCAATTAGTGCTGTTGCTGCTGTTTGTGCAGCATTATTTTGCCTGTTCTCCTATTTTTTATCTCCTTCCGGTGTGGTCCGATCCGAGGAGAGAAATATGTAATGAGCGGCCAACAAAGCTGAGACCAGCAATTAATCTCTGCATCGTGAGCGGCATTACCGTCGACCACAGCAGTTAATAAAATCAGGAAAAATCAAAATATAAATTCCCATTCACTATAAATAATATACCATATATCTATCAATATTTAGAATTTATACCGTCGACGGCACATGATTTTTTTTCCACGGCTCATCGCTACGGATACCTCGTTTCTTTCGGAGTGGGTGCACTGAATTTCAGGCCAACCACTCACAAGCGAGATGCCAAGACTCTGGCTCGGGCTCTCTCGCATCGATCTTCTGTGTTCTTCAAGACTCCCTTCTTACGATTGATCCAATCTCCAAAACACCTCCCTTCACAATCTCCTCTCCTCAATTGCTGAAGCAATTGATTCTTTTTTGTGTCTTTGTAGCATAGACGACGGTCACAATGTTCAGGAACGCTCTCCGACAGTCCAGCCGGACGGTGGGCGCAATCTCTGCTTCCGGCAGAGTCGCTGCAGTAAGTCCACCACGAAATATCCAACGGGGTCCAACGGAGCTCGAAGTCATCTTAATGCATCGATATATACTCGGTGAACTCAATTGAGTTTGCTGAGTGATAGATTATGATGGTTGACAGCTTTGTTGGGAGCTCCAACAGCTTCGTCTGCATTTTTTCGGGCTTTCGGCTAACTTTGATGTCAACCGCGTAGGGAAGAATTGCTGCACCTGCTGCCTTCAACGCTTCCGCCATCCAGGCTCGTACTTACGCTGAGGCTAAGGCTGCCCCGACTGAGGTTTCTTCCATCCTCGAGCAGAAGATCCGTGGTGTCCAAGAAGAGGCTGGCCTTGCCGAGACCGGACGTGTCCTCTCCGTCGGGTATGTCAACAACAATGCGACATCACGATTCGATGTCAAGCCCGACATCTATATCGTGATATCAATGGGAATCGATGGCTGACAATAGTTGGAATATAGTGATGGTATCGCCCGTGTCCATGGCATGAGCAATGTCCAGGCCGAGGAGCTGGTTGAGTAAGTTTTTCACGATTCATGGTGTGACGACTCGATGCTAACAACAACAATAGGTTCGCCTCCGGTGTCAAGGGTATGTGCATGAACTTGGAGGCCGGCCAGGTCGGTGTTGTGCTTTTCGGTTCCGATCGTCTCGTCAAGGAGGGTGAGACCGTCAAGCGTACCGGAGAGATTGTAAGTAGTCCCATACTTCAGAACCCTTAACTCCATCTAATCCATCACAGGTCGATGTTCCCGTTGGACCAGAGCTTCTCGGCCGTGTCGTTGATGCCCTCGGAAACCCAATTGATGGAAAGGGACCAATCAACACCAAGGAGAAGCGTCGTGCCCAGGTTAAGGCCCCCGGCATTCTTCCCCGTCACTCCGTCAACCAGCCCGTCCAGACCGGCATGAAGTCCGTCGACGCCATGGTTCCCATCGGACGTGGTCAGCGTGAGTTGATCATTGGTGATCGTCAAACCGGAAAGACCGCTGTCGCTCTCGACACCATGCTTAACCAGAAGCGTTGGAACAACGGCACCGATGAGTCCAAGAAGCTCTACTGTGTCTACGTCGCCGTTGGACAGAAGCGCTCCACCGTCGCTCAGCTCGTCAAGACCCTTGAGGAGAACGACGCCATGAAGTACTCCATCGTTGTTGCCGCCACTGCCTCTGAGGCCGCTCCTCTCCAGTACATCGCTCCTTTCACTGCCACCTCCATGGGTGAGTGGTTCCGTGACAACGGCAAGCACGCCGTTATCATCTTCGACGATCTGTCCAAGCAGGCTGTTGCCTACCGTCAAATGTCGCTCCTCCTCCGTCGTCCTCCCGGACGTGAGGCTTACCCCGGTGACGTTTTCTACCTGCACTCGCGTCTTCTGGAGCGTGCTGCCAAGATGTCCGACAAGCACGGTGGTGGATCCCTCACTGCTCTGCCCATCATTGAGACCCAGGGTGGTGATGTGTCCGCTTACATTCCTACCAACGTCATTTCCATCACTGATGGACAGATTTTCTTGGAGGCCGAGCTCTTCTACAAGGGTATCCGCCCAGCCATTAACGTCGGTCTTTCCGTCTCCCGTGTCGGATCCGCTGCCCAGCTTAAGGCCATGAAGCAAGTTGCCGGTTCGCTCAAGCTCTTCTTGGCCCAATACCGTGAAGTTGCCGCTTTCGCTCAATTCGGTTCCGATTTGGATGCCGCCACCAAGCAGACCCTCGCCCGTGGTGAGCGTGTAAGTATCCCCGCATAGCACCCCATCAAAATGTACAGAAGCTAATTTCTCATCCAGTTGACCGAGCTCCTCAAGCAGAAGCAGTACTCCCCCATGGCCGTCAACGAGATGGTTCCTCTCATCTACGCCGGTGTCAACGGTCACCTCGACTCCGTCCCCGTCGAGAAGATCCTTGTCTGGGAAGCCGATTTCCTCGCCCACCTCAAGACCAACGAGCAGAGCCTGCTCGACACTCTCGACAAGGAGGGTGCCTTGAGCAAGGACCTCGAGGCCCGCCTCAAGGAGTCCATCGTCTCCTTCACCAAGTCCTTCATCGCATAAAGGACCAACACCTGCGCCTTGATTTCCTGTGTTTGTTAGATCCCCTCACTTCCGCGCTATGTATCTATCTCTTTAGTTGGCGGCGAGGCGGCCGGTTGCGAGCTGTCGCGTACGAGGGGGGGTAATGCATTAGCTGTAAAATAGAAACATCTACCTTAGAAACTGGAGTGTGTGATCTGATATTGTTACCTTAAATTGAAATAGTTTGTGAAGCTGTCCGCAGTCCTATGCGTGATCCTATGATTGATTGGTTTTGGATGTTCCTTGGATTTTCTTCGTTTGTGTGCTTCAGGTAAGCGTGTGGCCATCGTGCTTGCCGTCTCTGACTTTGTTTGTCCGTATAGTGCCATCTACACTGGTCAAGTTTATGAAGCTGGCTGGCCAGTACGATATAACCTCTGCAAAAATTGCCAGCGGGAGCTATATATCAAGAACAATGGCGGAGGTCTTGTGTCAAGTTGTCTTTTTGGCGTACTTGGCAGATCTGGAACTTGATACTCGATTCTGATTTCACAGTGTTCTACTCTTCAGGATTCTTCTTCTGGGCCCCTGTTGTATTTTTGATGAGTGGATATTCGAAAGCCGATTCTACTTCGTAGTGTATTCTACCTGGGGGGGTTCTTTCATCCAGGTTCTTGTGAGGTTTAACCAAGGGACAGTGGTTGGCCTCATGGAGATGCTACCAGCAGTTTGGTTTCAGCTCATATTGTGACAATTTATTTATTCATTTTCACTCCAAATATCGAGCCTTCTCAAGAACTGTCTTTTTTAATGCGTCATTTGGTGTCTATTCACTAAAAGAGTGGCTAGTCCGTAGATGCTTTTATGAACCCCATTCTCCTATTCTCCCATATTCCTCCCATTGTCAATTTCATATCGTACATTCCTCTCCTCCGCGAATATTCATCCATCTCCATAATCATCCGATCAAACTGTCCCATATCTCTTCTCCGCCATCTTCTCAAATCTCGGGTATAATGCAAAAGCAAATGAACCTAGTGACTCCTGACCTTCAGACGAGACACTGCAATGTAACCCATCAAATAACCCCCCACTGCAATATATACCGCCAGTACCCCATTGTACGTCTATCCGTCGTGTAGGAACTCCCAGAACCATCCATATAGAACCCCTCCAGTACACTCTCCAGATAACTCCCCGCATATAACTCCTATAGCACCTCCCCGACATCATAATAAAGGCATTTCCTTGAACGAAAGAACAAAAGATGAATCAAGAACCATGCACCGCAAACCATAAACCATAAGCCGTAGGCCACAAGCCATAAACCATGAAGCATAAACCATGAAGCATAAACCATGAAGCATAAACCGTGAACCATGAACCGTGAGCCATGAATCATAAACCATGTAAAGTAAAGAAAGACTGAGAAAATGAAAGCAAAGTTGTGATCTGTACAAGTGAATTTCCGCCGATGAAGAATGAGAAAGTGAAAGCAAAGTTGTAATCTGTACAAGTGAATTTCCGGCGATGTATGAATGGGTCATTGGCGGCGCAGTAAACTTGCACCCAGTTGCTGCTGTCCGGTAGCAAACATAGCAGCATGATTCTCGGCCCATTACACCGAAGTAGCCAAACAAGTAAAACCCCCAGCAAGTTTGCATCTTGACAAACTGCCAATGAAAGTATGTCCAGTTGAACACAATGCGAATTCCGGTGGTATAAGTCGGTATAGTCGCTCGAAACGAAATACCCCCATTGATTCTGGGAGGTATATATACGCCGACATCGAATATTACCATTGAGGGGACAAGATCTCCTCTATATCGAATTTCATAATCTCCGCCACAGCCTTGGAAGCCTCTTTCATACTCTCCTTACTTATAGCGTATTTAGACTGTTCGTATTCAGCTTCGAATGCCGAGACAGGATCGGGCTGCTCAGGTCCAGCGTCTTTAGCCTTTGGAGCCTCAATTGCTGAAGAAAAAATGGAGCGCTCAGGTCCAGCCCCTCCGGCCTTGGCCGCTGCAACAGGCGTAGTATGAGTGCCCGCATGGGAATGAGTGTTGCAATTGACACATGGGCTGTCCTTGCGCCCTCTCTTATCGTTTTTATCGAATAAGATTGCACTCATTGCACTGGCCCCGCCAAAGATTGTAGCCTGCTCCTCGTGGGTGATCCCAGCATCATCCCCACCCTGCGACTGCGCCAGATGGACTGCACCATATACAATGCCCCCAGTGTGGACGCCTGATTGACTACCATAAGGACCCTTGGAATGAAGACGGATTAAAAGACCTTTGTCTGTAGCTCCAGGAAGGGCATCCTTATCGTGCCATCTCATGGCACCGAGCGGGCTGCGGACGACCTGCAGATGAAAGTCCGTATCGAGGATCATATCAGGCGGACAATTGTGAGATGCTAGTATCCTCACACCCATACCAGTAATAGCCACTCCGCCTAGCGTCATGAAATCGCTGGTGGGAAAAAGCTCAGCGACGTATACTCTGTCGAATTTCAGGTTAAGAGCAACAGACTTTGCAGCAGCATCAGCTTGTGGGCGCCGGTGGGTATCCACAAACTCCAGAGTAGACATCCGAGTGTTGAACGAAGTAGGAGGAGTTGTTGCTTGGGTCGATGATCCCCCGGAGGTATTGAAGCTTCCAGTAGCGACGGTTGAACTGGAGCTATCAATCTTTGTCGCTTGAATGTGAGCTGCACGAATATCACTCTCGATCTGAAGCCTCTTGATTTCCGCCTCATGCTGCGAAATGCTGCGGATTGACTTCTTTCTCTGCCTACGGATAGGTGCATCGGGATATTCGATTCGCAGAGCTGAAAATGCACCGTCAAGGACCTCTTGCACACTGAGCGGTGGAGCCCGTTGCTCATCGAATTCGCGCTGTGGTGTATTCGGGCGGGTTTCATCAAATCCGCGCTCTGGTGTATTCGGGTGGGGTTCCCCTGCCGCAGAAGTTAGATCAGAGCCAGAGTACGGTCTCGGCGTGCAGGTCCTCATTATTGGAGAATATGGCCTCGCCGGATAACCAGCCAGGAGAGGAGACTTTAGTTCCCGAGTGAGACCCCGCGAGGTGGGAGAGTCTGGTCTCCAAACGAAACCCTCTGAAGGGGGAGAATCTGAACCCCTAGCGGATCGTCCTCCAAGGGGGGAGTCTGGCCCCTCGTTATCGCTTCCAAGAAGCGCATAATCCGATTTCACAGCATCTATCTCCTTTGCTGGAGTACTCGAGTTCACATCAACAGAATAATATGTGACATTGGCATGGGCTCCATTCATGTACGGCGCGAGGAGCTGTTCTTCAGAGTCACGTGCCGTGTCGTCGTCCTCTGATTCAGTAGCAAATCCCGCCATAAGCTCTTCGAAAGTAGCAGGGTATTTAATCTCTTCTTCATCCTCTCTTGGCTCTCCACAGAGCAAGCGATGGGTCTCTTCGTGCATCCAGAGACTTCTAGGTCTAGCTGGTGGTTCACCCTCGAGGCAAGTCGGATCCCATACCTCAGTAATAGCTTCCGATTGACGTGAGTGGAGGCTTTGCTCAGAAAACGATTTCTCCAGAACTGTATTGAGCTCGACTGCACACACGGCCGCATATTCGGCCAGGTTGTGTCGCTGCAGCGCCGGGAAAGAATCTCTCGGCGCGCGCCCGAAGATGGCGAAGACTCCAACAGCTTCACCGTTCTTGGAAAGAATGGGTGCTCCAGCAAAGAATCTGATGTATGGCTCATTTACAACCAGCGGATTTTTGGCAAATCTCCAGTCCTAAAACAGTCAGTCTCGGTAGGAATCATTGGATAAACTGAAATACCTTTGTGGTGTCAAGGATTACCAAGACTTCGGCGGTCAAGAGAGCATGAGCTGCAATGCTCACCGATCGCTTTATCATTCGGCAATTATAGGTAGATTCGGCCTTGAGAATCTCATTGCTGTTGTCGATTAGGCTGATAGATACCCCCGTGACTGCGAATTCTTCCTTCGAGGCTTGCACAAGATCTTTCGCCCTGCTTTCTTGAAGAGGGCTCCAAACACGTTCGATGGTGAACAATGAAGCTATCCTTCCTTCCTCGTTCACAGGATCCATAGCTGGGCAAAATGAAAATTGCTCGTCCATGACGGGAGGCTTGGGAGGGTTCGAGTTACTAATTAGACCCTACATTGCCAGCATATTAGTTAATAGTTGGATATACGGATTCCAGAATAACTCTTACCGCGCGGAGTTGTTCTAAATACGAGATCCATTCATGCTTGTTTCTGAGGTCTGGTAGGTATGCCGCCTCTGCAATCTCGTATACAGTCCGAAGAAGCCGCATATCAATCGGACGCGATTGCGGTGGTCCAGATCGAGGCTCGTGAACATGCTGGAGTGGATAGTCATCGGAGAAGGACGACCTAAAGTCGCCAACCTCTTGCACATCCGTCCAAACTGCTGGTCCGCTGATAGACCCAGAAGATTCGTTCCACGTTCCGGGCACCATTTCTCTTTGGTAGGCCCCATGTGGGATGGCAGTTTGTTCGGGGTTAAAGTGATTATTGCCAGGCTCCTTGTAAGTTATAATGGACTTTCCGTCGAATGACCATTTCATATTAGTAGGCGGTGAGATGATCACCGAATCAGTTGAGTGGTTGTTGTCTTCCCGGTTGCCCGGATTTGATACCTTCCCTTGCTGTTTGAGTGCAGCCGCCTGTTCTTTCGCCTTCTTAGCATCTTGTTTCTCTTTTTCAGCAGCTACTTTAGCAAGGTGCTCTGGTGAGGCATGCATGATTTGAAAAATCTGCTCCGGCGTCGGTGGCGGGAGGTGGTCAGGAAACGTCCAGAAGCCTGGCTTCTTGACGTCGGCATTAACTGATTTGCCAGTTTTGTCTGGCTTACCCGACCCCTTGAAGAGATTCTTGAAGATATTCCTGCTGCTCTTTGTGACCGAAGCAGGTTGCTGAATAGTCGAGTCGTCAGCGTAGTGGAGAATACCTTCGCTATTGTGCGGAAACCCTTTGATGGCCTCACGACCATTGAATGGCGACCCGTCACCCGAATTAGGAGCCATATTGACGGAGATCTAATCCAGTTCAAAGATCGAGGGGGTTTAATGCATGGATAGAATACGGAAGGCCGAGTATGACTTGAATAGATGAAAGCGGATGAGTGGTATGATGGGTGTGATAGGTGTTTGATGAAAGGAGCAACTGGAACAAATCCGAGGAAGTAACTCGCTCAGAACCAAAACAGCAACTGAAGTGAATTCAAAACATTAAGTGAAGGTAAGTAATAGAGTTGGTTTGTGGGTGACCATGCTTAACAGCCAGACCACGTGCCACAGACTCTAGCTGGTGATAATGGCAACTGCATTGAATTGGAATCCCCTCAAAGGCCTGTGAAGACAAGCAGAAGAGATAATTTTCAAACGACTGAGAATAACAAGACCACAGGACAAGAGGCTCTCTTTCTTCCTGCGTGGAGTAGTAACTGTAATAATTTCGAGGCGGTTTGAATATGATAAAAAAGGGCTGGCTTATGAGGCGGCTCAGTATATCAGAACCACATGCCAGAGACCCCTTGCTAAGAACAGCAACTGCATTGGCAGAACTACATGCCAGAAGCTCTTCTTACTTAAGAATAAAACAAGCAATGAATACAAAGCAGTGTGGATGTAATGACGGGTTGGATTTCGACCGTGGGCTCGTGGCTTACTTGCCAGAGTCTTTCCGCTGGGAACAGCAACTATAAGGAATTTGATGGGATGTGAAGGCAAATAAAAGGTGTGGTTTTACTTAGAACTGTTTCAAAGGGACACAAAAGGTTTACAGAACTGCATCTACTAAATTATGTGATCACTTCACACAGTGTTTGCACGCAGTTCTGAAATGGAAGGTTCATCAGCATTTTCATTTGTTAAATGCAACAATCCTTAGCCCGTATTCCGGACAGAAATGCTATGCGAACCCCATGCCGAACCCCAACCGACAATAAACCGTTCAAAATCCTGCAATTGATGTTAGTGGCTGCCTTTTCAATCTCGTCGCATACAGTAATTGGTATGCATCTCGCTTGGTACGTACTGAGAGGAGTGAAGAACCATCTGTTCTTGCCCGAGGTATAACGCTCCTCCAGTGCCTTCTTGACAGTCTTCTTTGCCTCCTCACGCTGCGAAACCTCCTTGAAGGTATCGGCAGTGACAACACCCTTGAGTCCCTCCAGCTCGAGCGTGTAGCGTGTTGGCATCAAGTGGTTGTAGTTGATGACCTTGATGAAAGGCTTGACCTTGGAGCGCTTGGTCTGGCGGGCCTTGGACATGCGGCGGGTGATCTGAGACGGGTAGCGCTCAATACCGGCGACCAGTGCGTGAGGGTATGGGTGCGACTTGTTGCCGGAATCCTGGGGTTGGATGATCACAACCTATTGGACCTGTATTAGCCATTTGCTCATGTTCGCACTCCATGTCCACGCTCTGCCAATGCCCAATTCGCGCTCAATATTTTTCAGTCGCATCGCATAATCGATTTATATCAAGCCGTCGCAGTATTGGATTTCGTATCTGGGAGTGGAGGGGCGGAAGAGCAATTTCGTCTCACCTTCTTTCCGGCAAATCTGCCCCGGGTGATGATGGCAACACGGCCAACCTTGAGGACTATTTAAAACCATAATCAGCGACAGGTTCTGGAGTATTCGTTTTGTGACCAGTATAGCTACTTACACTTCATGTCGGCTTTCGTTTGGCGTTGAGTTGTTGGGTCGATTCGTAGAGTCCCTCGTCGAAATGCACACTACCCAATTTCGAAAGTTTCGCTTGCTTGGAAAGAGCCGCAAGGGCTCGCAAACCCTAGAGGTAGATAGATGTGCGGAAGGAGCGGAGGGGCGGAGGGGCGGAGTGGCGGAGGAGGGCGGAAAGTCTTGGCGACCCAAAATTTCCGATTGGTCCGTTACCGCATCAAACGCGCTACTCTGATACGGACTAGCGTATAGTGGTTGCCGAGTAACGAACTGATAGTAAACAAAACTTGCAAGGGCCAACCACGTCAGAGGTGCGAGGGTTCAATTGTATATGCCCAAAGCGGCAACATCGATTATCTCGTCTCTTCTCGTCGCATCGCTGGCAATATACTCCCCGAGTACCCCACTGACCCTGCTTTGCTACCCCATATACCATACAACACACTATACAAGCTGTCTCAAATTACTCGAACCTCACAAATATAAACCATTGCATACTACAGCCGGATGTCAACATCCTAAGTGACAATTCTCGCCTTGCGATAGTAACGATGCCACTCAATGAGATGGACAGCTCGAGGGAGAACGAGAGGCGATTGAGGCACCAGAATTCCGGCTCCATCGATTTTGGCAAGGCCATGATCCCCATGTAAGAGTGCTCCATGTTACGCAACATGCTCAAACGTCGCTGACAATAACTGCTAGGTGGGATAGCTCTGATCCGGACAGAGCACCTCCTCCACTTCCATTAAACCCCTCATCACCAAGTGTCACCTCGCGGCCGAATACGTCGACTGCTATACAATCAGCACACGCAGCCCTCACAGAGAGGGGCCGAGAAGGTCCACTCGCCGCGAATAGTGCAGTAAAGCGCATGGAAACTCCAGAGAGATCTCTTATCAAGGGCGCTGCACACAAGCGCATGCAGTCATTACAGACAGGCCATGTACGAGACCTAAGCAACTTCATAGATGGTGGGGGCTTGTCGCCGACGAAGTCACCCGAGAGATCGTCGGAGAGGACGCCTCAACGTCCTCCATCACCAGATAAGAAGGACGACGAAGAAAACAACGATATGGCGAGATCACCAGAGAAAGAAAACAGCCGCTCAGCTACACCTACAGCGGCTCCTACACTACGAGAAAACTTCAACGTGCGGCCATCACTACGCCGACCACAATCGAGCATTCTGAGCGACAGCAGTTCCCCACAGTCTGCCACGATGCTGGCCTTACAATCTATGTCCAACAGAGAGAGCCGAGAAAGTCGGGAAAGTAGGGAGAGTGCAAGCCCGCCACCTCCGGCGACCACTAATAACTCTACTGCGATGGTGCGCGTCCCGCAAAGTTTTGACGCTATATCAAACCAGATTCTCAGCCTCACGAGCATTGCGACGAGCCTTCAACGTGAGATGGCCCAGCTGAATCGCCGAAGCAAAGATAACGCCACAGACTTGGTGAGCCTGAAAGAGGCAACAAATGCGCGAGACGAAGATATCAGGAAAAGCCTTCGCGACCTTTCTACAAATCTGACTACGCCTACAAATCAATCACCCTACATGCTACGCTCAAGCGAGAACTATATGCTCGACGATAAACCCCATACCCCGCAATCAAGGAGCGTGAAGTCTATTTCGCTGCCACGGATACCAAGCCCAACCTCATTTTCGGCATCAATCGATCGCGGACTAACGGGGACCCCGGCCCCGACCTCTTACAACCCCGACGGTTCTGCATCCATCGCCCTCCTGGAGAAGGTTTTGAGAGAAATGGGGACCAAAGAAGGCCAAGACCTGCTCGTGTCCCGCTTAACTGAAGTCTCCAACCTGCTCTCCCATGACGGGATGGAGACAGCGAAGAAGATGGACGAGGTTCTGGATTTAATCAAAGAAGGTTCTGGTCACCGTGCGCTGGTTGTCAACAAAAGTGGCGGCAACAATTCCAGGCCTCGTGACTTCAGCTTCGAACAGCCTCCAAAATCAGAAGTAGATTACGATGGACTCCGTTCAGGACCTATGGTTAGTCGTGTGGAGAATCTTCTTGGCGGTGGGTTGAAGGAGAGTGGGAAGTCTCGCGCGTCCGACATCATCAATGAAGACGTGTTGAAGTTAATCAAAAGCATTAAAGATAGTGTGGCACAAGGCGGCGGACTTACAGCTGAAGTCAAGGCCCTCGTGCGTGAGCTTCGGGGTGAAGTTCTTGGAATGGGCCGTGATATTGGGAGGAAACTCGAACAGGCAAGGAGCGACCCCAGCGCTTCATCCCAAGACGCAGCCGCCTCGAACGAACAGGTAGCTCAGATTATAAACGAGGGGCTTCTGGATCTCAAACAGCATCTGGATCACGTAATGCGAGAAGCTCGTCGGCAATCATCGTCATCAGCCATATCTCGAAGCAATGTTGATGGCCAAGAGGTATACCACGCCGTCAGAAGTGCTCTCACCGACACCCAGCCCGCCGGAGTTGCAAAGGAAGATGTCATAGATGCAGTCCGAGAAGCATGGGAGAACTACAAGCCAGATATCGAGCTGCAGCACTTCGGATTAGAGCGTGAAGAGATGCTAACATGCCTCAAGGAAGGCATCCAAGAGTATATGCCTCAAGACACTGGTCGCGAAGTTGGCGCCACACGAGAAGAGGTGTTTGTAGCTGTTGTCGAAGGCCTGAAACACTTTACGCCACCTCAAGTTGAGACAGAGGCAAGCCTCTCGCGGGATGAAATCCTTGACGCAGTGAGGGAATGCCTGGAGGAGTTTGAATTCCCATCTGCCCCTCCACCAGAACCCAGAGATATCGATACCATGAGAGAGGACATGCTCGATGCTGTTACAGAGGGTTTGAGTCGCTTCGATTTTCCAATCCAAACTATGCAAGGCAACGAACTTAGCCGCGATATTGGAGGAGATTCTCTGACGAAGAATGATGTTTTCGATGCCGTCAAGGCGGGTCTAGAGGATATACCACAAACTTCCGATGCCTACGGCGAGCAAATTCATGAACGTCTCCAAGAAGTTCTTGACGCTATGCACAGTGAATTTAGGGCTGTTTCTGACGAAGCTAAGCAGAATGTGGCAGCTCATGGGCGGGACACCGAACAAGTTCTTGATGCGACCAAGGATGGTTTCGAGAAGCTCCGAATCGACATCGAGACCTACGTTGACCGTGCTGCTGACGTTACCGGAAAGGACGAAATTATTGATTGCATAAGGGACAACTTCGATGGGCTACGTGAAGAGTTAGCGCACACCATGGCTCATGGCTCGGATGTTTCAATGGAATCTGTCAGGCACGAACTGAACAGCTTCCGTGAAGAGTTAGCACACACCATGGCTCAAGGCTCGGATGTTTCAATGGAATCTGTCAGGCACGAACTGAACAGCTTCCGTGAAGCAATAGCCACCTCTGTCGTCCCAACGGGATCGAGTGTTGATAGGGACGAGATCCTTTCTACCTTGAGAGATGGTCTAGATGGTCTCCGAGCAGATATGGACAGGCCGAGGGATAGTGGTGAGAGCATCTTATCTGGAACAGGGGAGATTCTAGACGCTCTTCATGACGGACTCAATAGCTTGAGGGTCGAAGTTGAGAGGATTGGTAGCAAGCCTGTTGATATGACAGTGAACTACGAGATTCTGGACACCCTCAAGGCTGGCATGGAGGGCTTGAGGCTTGATATCGACCGTCTTCGTGACAGTGGATTACACGACAACCATAGCAGCAACGGCGACAGGGACATTGCCGCAATTACTAGCGGTGCGGTAATTGCTACCGAGGGTCTCAAACGGAACGACATTGAGAACCTCGAAGTGTTAATCTCTCAGTTGGGAGCTAAGGTTGAGTCACTCGAAAATATGCCTCCCCAGTCAACGGTACCCCCAGCGGATTCGGTGTGCAGAGAGGATATTATTCATATGGAGGAGACCTTACGTCATGTGCAGGAATCTGTTGTGGAAATGTCAGGCCGACAGCCTTCCCAGGTCAGCGAGGAGAGCGTACACAAGGAGGATTTTGAGGCCATTGAGACACTCCTTCGGAACACCAAAGCAAAAATCGATGATTTGGACCCGGAACACCTTGTCAAGAAGGATCATCTTGACGCCGTCGAGGATATTATCAGAGAGACTCGAGACTCAATCAGCGATATCTTAGCTCAAATTCCAGAAACGGCAAAGCGAGAGGATGTTAGCATTGTGGAGGCTCTGGTAAAAGACGTTATGGTCATGCTTCAGGATGTCAAAGATGTCTCAGAAAATGATGGTAACGTTGGAATCATTGTACTCGGCGTCAAAGATCAAATTGACAAGATGATCACCGACGATCTTGCCGGACTTGCTAGCAAGGAGGATGTTAATACCCTCGGTGACATAGTCAAAGACATGAAGGATGCAAACAATACCGCCTTCGAGGAACGCCAGGCAGAAATCGTCGGTGTCGGCGAGCGAGTCAGTGAAGTCAAAACACTCCTCGAGGAATTCAGAGACGCAGTTAAGTCGAAAGTCGAAGAAGGCACTGCAGGAGTAGACTCGATCAGCAAGCTCCTGGAAGGTCTGGGGCCTGTTATCAGTTCCAATGCCAACATCACCGAAGATGTCAAGGAGGTCTTGGAAACCATTAAAGTTGAGTTCGAACAATCCAATGCTGGGGTTGTAGGCGCGAAGCTAGAATCCGACGAGAAGTTCGAAAAGACCTGGGAAAAGATTGACGAGAAATTCGAGGACTTGATGCTAAAATATGACGATGCCCAGCTAGCGGCAGAGTCCAAAGAGAAATCGGGCGAAGAGAGGAGGGTCGAGTCTGATGCCGCACTCCAGGATACGAAGGCGATTGCGGAAGAGCTAAAGTTGCTCATCAACACGCTCGGCTCCACCTTGACTGACTCGGTTGATAAGATGGAAGAGGCTTCAAAGACAGTCTTCAATCGTGTTGAGGATACCTATTCGAAACTCGAAGAGACCCATACTGAGGTTAGGACCGAGAACCAGCTCACTCGTGATCAAGTCATGAAAACCCTTTGCGCAGTTGAAGATGTGCATTCCAACGTCAACGATTACAACCCGAAGATCCTCGATTCCATAAAGGATGTGCTATTAATTGTCGGTCAGCATTACGAACACTCCAAGACATCAACCGATACCATCCAAGAAAAGATCAAGGAGCGTGACGTCGCCTCATTGTCCTCTGTTCAAGGGCTGCTGCAAAATACGCCATCAAACAAATATGATGACGGAGAGGTTCAAGAGAAGTTGAACAAGCTCGTCGATCATATGCACTCTGCGGGCAAGTCGTTTGCCCAACTGGATATGCTTGACGAGATCCATCGTAAGGTAATGCAAACAGCCGCCGAGGTTTCCGAATTTGTGTCTATCCAAACGCAGCGCATCTCCAACGATCACGAGGACAAGGTCAAGGAGGCCGATGAGGCAGCAATTACGCTCGAGAAGAGACTGGCAGAACAGGAACGTGTCGAAGCAGACGTTGCCAGGCAACGCGCTGAGGAGCAGCAGCTGAAAGACTCTGTAGCCTCGCTCAAGGCAGAGCAAGACGGTCTCTTCCAGCAAAAGATGCGTCTTTCAGCCGACGTCTCAAGCCTCGAGACAGCCCTCCGCATCCGCCGTGAAGAACTTCACAACATGGAAGCCCGCGCTGAAGGGCTCGAGCGCCGCATCCTCGAAGGTGTCATCGACCACTCCCGTGCCTTCCTAATCGGCAAGACCAAAGGCCGCGACCTGATGAACCTTAAGCGTGTCCCCAGTCACGCAGCATCCACAACCGGCTCGGCAACGAGCGGCGCCAGCTCGTCACGGAACCGCTCCGCAGGCACGATGCACAGCGCGGTGGGCATGGCCATGAATGCTCCCCCGCGCGCTATCGTCAGCCACCCGATCTCCAACCCCGCCGGCGCCTCGCGACGCAATTTCTCCCTCAACCAGATCACAAATAACGTCCCCACTGGCGGCGTCAAGCGCAGCCACAGCGTCAAGAACTCGAGTGGCAGCGGGGCACTGAGGAAGACGAGCTGGGGTGGTAGTATGCCCCGTCACGGCTACGGGGACTTGAATAAGGAGAACTTGGCGCTGAAGGAGAGTGATGAGGAGAGTGCCCGTGAGGATGATGGGGAGGTTAGTGATAGTGGGACGTTGAGGAGGAAGAGTGGTGGAACGGTGAGCACGATGACGGGGACGGATGTTAGTGGGAGCATTGACGAGGGGACCGAGTATAGCGAGTCAGAAGAGGGGAGCTATTATGACGACGACGACGAGTCCGCGGTGGGGGCCGAGGGGAGGGGAGTGGTGATGTATGAGCAGCCTGCTTAGTTGTCGGGATATTGTCTGTTTTGCTTGTGTTTTGCTTTTGTTTGTCTGTTGTCTTTGAGCGAGAGCGAAAATGGAAGCCACTATCTGAGTGTTCTTGGGTTTGGCGACGGGGAAGGGTGTTTGGAATTCGGCTGGGGGGAATGGGACGGGATTGATTGGGTGTTTGATGATGAAACTTCTTTTTCACTTTTTATTTTACTTTAGGGAAGCGATGGTGTTGTGGGGGGTTTTCCATAAGGGGGTTGAAGTGAATTGATTACTCTGAATTAAAACTTGTGTAGTATTTTGGATGACTTTGCTGTGATGGTGATCTCTCAGGTCTTGAATCTTAATATGGGGATGTGTGTTGCTACTTTCGATTTATAAAGTTTGATTGTTTATTTGAAGGAATGTACTGTAACACTAGAGTTCGAACTTAATTTGGGGACTATAAATTTATGGTTATTATTTCAGGGCTCAATTATAATACTTCAAAATTAAATATTTTGTGATAACTGCCTCATAATTTATTGGTGTCAGATTTTATTTTTTGTTTTAAATATCCCTATATGAGAGTCTTTTTTAATCTAGTTACAAAGTCCAAGATAGGATCTCTTTTTCAACCTATTCTATCCCCTTCTTTCTCTCCCAGATATAAACTTCTCAGCTCGCCGCTCTGGCACCCCAGATCTGGAGTCTCTTAACACCTCCATCAGGGATCATAACCAGCTTAACATGTGTAAACACCTTCCCCTGCTCCATCGCCACAAACTCATGCAGCGCATCCGGCCCTGTCTTACTCTCCGCAACAAGCTCGACCCACCCCCCCTCTTCATTTCCCGGCTCCCCATCCCTCTCCCAATTCAGCCCCTCCACCCTCACCTTCTGCGGGAAGTTCCCCCTAAAATGCGCCGTATCAACCACAACCCTCTCAATTGTCCCCCTAGCACCAAGTTTAACAATCGCCCAATCAACATGCTCCCCCCTCGTCCTCCTCGTCTCCCACCCATCACCCATATCCATCCCCCGTCCCGGCAACAAAAGGTTCGAAATCACCCCAAAATGCTCATCACTACACGACAACGCCACGCCCCCATTCTGCGCCGCAGCGAGATCAAACACTTCCTTTGCATCCATCGGGAAAATCGGCACCGCTTGCCCGAACAGCCGGAATCGCGCGATGCCGCCATCGGGGTACATGTTAAGCCGAACATGCGTATACGCCTTCCCCGTCGACTCAGCGATCTCCCACCCAAACCGCGCAGAGGGTCCGCACTCCTCGATCCCGAGAATAGGCTCCCACTCCCCCCGCCCGCCGGCCCAGGAAACGACTTCCTCGTCGGAGGGGGAGAATACGCCTTCGACGGAGATCTCGGGCGCGTTGTTGCCGGTGAAGAAGGCGGTGTCGATTTCGATGCCGGTGATTGTGCCGGAGGCGACGCCGAGACGGATGATGGCCCAGTCGAAGGGGGAGGGGTTGTGGCGCCGCGTTTCCCAGCCGTCGAACCAGGCGCCGGTGTAGACCATTTTGCCGGCTTCGTGGATGGGGGTTTGGGGGTTGAGGAGGTTGGTGGAGGGGGCGAAGTATTCATCGGAGCAGGCGAGGATTTTGCCGCCGAGGGTGGAGGAAATGAGGTCTGGGATGTTAGTTTTGAGCAGGTGTGAGGGTTGGGTGTGTAGCAAAGTGAGGGGTGGGATTGAGTGTCTCCATTGTCATGATCGAGTCTCATAAGCCAGAAATGAGTGTACATGGTCGGGAGTTCTCATAAGTGAGTCTGTAGCCATGGAGTTCTCATATCTAGAAACGAGTCTCTAGCCATGGATGGGCAGCCGTAGCTAGAGCAAGCAGCTAACTATAGCCCCTCCTCCCACGCAGCCCAATCACCCCGCCATGGAAGCCTTCGGGCTGCGGGTTATAAGGCAGGAACGAAGCAGAAAGCAGGCAGCCGTGCCTGCCACCTGATATTTCTTTTGGTCTGCAGCCTATAAGGCAGGAACGAAGCAGAAATCACTAGTCGTGCCTGCCATCTGCTATTTCCTTTGGCCCTGAGGATTATAAGGTAGGAAAGAACTAGAAAACACTAGTCGTGCCTGCCATTCGCTCTTTCCCTCATCGAACCATCGTAACAGACCGGGAAGGAACGAAGGCGAAGAGGGATTGGGGAACGGGGGGAAGGAACGATGAAGTAAGAGCGCGGGGTAGTAAGACAATCAAAACACACCGATGTTACCCGCCTTGAGGGTCTCATTGATCTTCTCAGCCGGGACGGAGGTGGCAGCCACCCTCTCAACTTCATATGGGCGTGGGCCAGACATGTTGGGTATGGATATGGGTATATATTGTAAAATAGCAGGTAAATTCGTTATAATCGTCCCAATCTTCTCTCCGTGTCTGTATTATTCTCCTACAACCCCTTTTCAAGGCGGCAGATATGCCCTCCTTATATACACCATCACCCCACGGGCGACGGCAACAGACAATTCGCCCATCGCACATGACAAAACTGACCTTCCCCTGAGTCGCTGTCTCTCTCTCGTCGGCCCTGCAATTTCGAAGGTACGACGACAAACCCGTGACTTTCGGCGCCAGCGACTGGTCAATTGGAACGGGAGAGAAGGCTATCAGGTGTTAGCGTCAGGTAATTCTCAGGTGATAGCGTGGAACTTCAACCCGGATTATCCCTGATCCGTAGATTCTCGTGACTTTGGCTAGTTTTTGGTTATCTTTTCAGGTGATAGCGTGGTACCTGAGTGGGATTTTACTGTTTCTGGTCATGGATAAGGAGGATAAAGAGGATGAAAGGTAGTATCCCTCAGGTGAGCACTGAGTTTCTATAAGGTGAGCAGCCGAAGCCAGCAACTGCAATTCCGTCATGTGACCACAGAGTTTCTCTCCATTCTTCAATATCAATATCGACGTAATAGAACGTAATAGATTTCTCTACTTAAGCTCACGTGTTGATACTTTTCTCAACTCACGTGCTTCTAGACTGCTTTAAGACAGATGCATGTTTGTGAGCTGTAAGCCATCCTGTGAGAGATCTAGACCGCCATGCTCGAGTATAACCTCCATAATGAGGCATGACTCGCATAGCCATGAATATAAATGTATAAGTATAATCAATTCCCTCTGTATATGTATATATCTTATCATATTTAAATGCCGTATTATCACTTTGATCACAACCATGTGTAGAGTTACTTGTAGTGTTACTCAAGAATACTATGCCTATACCGTTCTCCAGTGTCACCATTAATGTCTCACCACATAAAATCCCCCCTATTCTGTAACTCCGATTCTACCCTTCCCATGATTCACATTATTCAGATTTATTCCCAATTTTGAAACTATTGATCCCCTTTGCATATTTGTACAACGAGGGGGCGTTCGGCTTACCGCCCTCCTGCATTTCCCATCCTGCATCCCCTGACCGCCTTTCGATAAGCCGACCCGACCTTATCTTATCGCTGCCCACAACAAATTTCGACTGACTCCCCCACAATCCCATCCCACCCGATCCCTTCTCACCCTTCCCCTCCGACTCATACCTCAAACCACCTTTTGTTTATATACTCAATTCCACCACAAAACTCCAACAACGCCCCTTACACATAACCAACATCATGGCTTCCAAGGGAAAGGTCTGCCTCGCCTACTCCGGTGGTCTCGACACCTCCACCATTCTCAAATGGCTGCTCGACCAGAACTATGAGGTCGTCTGCTTCCTCGCCGACGTCGGCCAGGTATGTACAACATCTCCAATCCCCTACCACCTCCATTTTCACCAGCAACACCCCCAATTGCAGGCATATACCTTATCAATGGATACGCAATCTAACACCCCACCTAGGAGGAGGACTGGGACCAAGTCCGCTCCAAGGCCGCCGCCATCGGCGCCACGAAGATGGTCATCACCGACCTGCGCCGCGAGTTCGTCGAGGAGCTCTGCTTCCCCGCCATCCAGTGCAACGCCATATACGAGGGAAGGTACCTGCTCGGCACCAGCTTGGCCAGGCCCGTCATTGCCAGGGCTCAGATGAAGGTTGCCGCTGAGGAAGGATGTGAGTATTTCCATTCTTGGGTGAGGGGTAATCTTGAAAAGAGGTGTTTTACTGACTTTTTGTTTTTAGGTCAATTTGTTAGCCACGGGTTAGTGATTCCATGAGTTGGTTACTGAGAGGGGTACGATGGTGTGGTGGATGTGCTTCTTCTCATAAGTTATTAGATTGCCATCCATTGAGCCATCAATCTTTCCCCAATTACCCCGCAAATGCGTTACACAGAACTACCAACTAACCACCACCCAGCTGCACCGGAAAGGGCAACGACCAAGTCCGCTTCGAGCTTGCCTTCCTCACCATCGACCCCAAGATCAAGATCATTGCCCCATGGCGCATGCCCGAGTTCTTCGAGCGCTTCCAGGGCCGCAACGACCTCCTCGACTACGCCGCCTCCACCGGCATCCCAGTCACCTCCACCAAGGCCAAGCCATACAGCATGGACGACAACATTGCTCACTGCTCCTACGAGAGCGGTCAGCTCGAGGACCCATCCAAGCCACCACCAACTGATATGTGGACTCGGTGCGTACACCCTTGCGAAAACTCGACGGGGCAATACCCCGCGAAAAAAATACAATTGCTAACTTTTGTAGCACTGATGACCCGATGACGGCACCTGCCACCCCACAAGATATCCAGATCCACTTCGAGAAGGGTATCCCCGTCAAGCTCACCACTGAGGGCAAGGAGATCACCGACAGCCTTGAGCTTTTCATCGCTCTTAACGCTATTGGCAAGCTCCACGGTATCGGCCGTATCGACATCGTCGAGGTTCGTAGCTTGTCTACCCCTGTTATGTGACGATTTCTAACTGATTTTGTGATAGAACCGTTACGTCGGCATCAAGTCCCGCGGCTGCTACGATTCCCCAGCTATGACTATCGTACGTCTCATCCTGCCACCCCATCCTCGGAATCTGGGACTCTCCCCAGCGTCTACGTACCAAAGCTAACCCCCACCAGCTCCGCGACGCTCATCTCGATATTGAGGGTCTCGTCATGGACGGCAAGGTCCGCGCCCTCCGCGACCAGTTCGTCACCCACGCCTGGTCTGAGATCCTCTACAACGGTCTCTACTTCTCCCCCGAGCGCGAGTTCGTCCAGAACTCCCTCGTCTTCTCCCAGAAGAGCGTCGTATGTCTTCCTCGACCCCGCTTGTTCCATTGTGATGGAGAAAAATAAGGAATGTGCTAACATGGGACAATAGAACGGTGAGGTCAGGATGCGCTGCTACCGCGGTAACGTCTTCATCCTCGGCCGCTCCTCGGAGACCGAGAAGCTCTACTCGGAGGAGGAGTCCTCCATGGACAGCTTGGTTGACTTCAGCCCTGTTGATACCAGTATGTCCCCTGCACCCCTATTCCCAACTCCACTTTGGCCCGCACCCCCACCAAGGCCCGATTACACCGCATACTAACACGCCATCTAGCCGGATTCATCAACATCAACGCTATCCGCCTCAAGAAATACGGCCAGGCTAAGCTCGAGGCTGGCGAGGGTCTCGGAACGAAATAAATGCTTTCCCATCCGTCTTAACTCCACTAAGTTGGAGAGGATCAAACAATGGAGAGAGAGACGCTGTTTCGAGCCGTGTAAGGGAGTAGTTACGCAGAAGGGCGTTATAGCAAAAAAAAAAGAAGGGAGGAGGGGTTATGAAAATGAAAATGATATAATACCGTGGGACTTTAAAAGTTTGACATGGGATGAGGGAGGGGAAAGGGAGGTGGGGGAGGGGGAGGTAATAGTAGGTAGGTAGCGAATTCAGGATTTTGGCTGCCATATTTTCTTCATTGAGTGAGTGGTTTATTGCTATGCTAGTGTTGATTTCTGCGATCGGTGCATCGTACTGTTGATCTCTGTAATCGTGGTTGCGTATGAGAAGCACCAAGGAGTCCTCAAGGCGTCATCTGCGACAAGGTCTGGCCTGAACTATCCCCCACTTATCCTCTGGAACCCTATCTCTCCTCCCTCCATTGGCATAGCAGGCATTACACCAACACCCAGGCTTCTCCACCTCTCCCCATGTCTTACTAAAAAACACTAGACACCCGGTACACACGTATCCCACCCCCCACTCCCGGCCCCCAAAGTTTATCTGCTTCCCCCCTCGGTACTTCCCTCCCCCAATCCCGCATGGAATACAGAAACGCCCCGCCTTCAATGCGATATCCATAGGTGTCGAACCCTGATACGGGGGGAACTCCGACACGTGTATGACCTTTCTACGCCACCACTTCATCATATCGGTTGCGAAGAAGAGCGCGGGCCGGATCTTGAGACAGTAGCTGCAGGCAAAGAAGTCGCCCCGGCCGGGCAGTTGGTGGTGACGCGAGGGTGTGTAGCATGGCCATCGCTCAATGCGTAGGAGGTCGAACATGTCGTACATGTCGTACATTAGGATATTGGGTGAGTATTGGAGATGGGTCTTGTCGAATGGCCGGTATATGGCTCCGTTGGGTTGGGAGGGGCGGGTTTTGGGTCTTGGGAGAATGGAATATAGCGTTTGACAAGTCACGACGAGGGCGAGGTGGTCGGGATAGCGGAGGTAGCTTGGTATTTGGAGCAGGAGCTCTGTGGGCAAGTCCAGGAGGACTATTGGTGCCATTGTTGGTGTGGTGGGAAGCTGGTAGGCATAGATCATTGATGATGGGACTCAGGATGGAAACAGCATGGTGAATTTATTTCATTAACGCACAAAGACTGAAGCTGGCACGAGGGAACAAGCAGCGAAGAGTGAAGAATCGCCATATTGTCTCTAAAAACGCCGAGAATGGTCATGAAGAAGTTGAGAGTAAAGAAATGCCCCGAAGCTTCTGTAAACTGAGAAGAGTGATGAAACGACATGCAGTTTCCCGGCCCCTTTATCTCCCGTCGACAACTTTCCGAAGAAGGCAGAATGTGTTTGCTGTAGGCCTCAAAATAATGTTAGTAGCGTTGCATTTAGATTCTGGGTGCGCTACTCACTATCTGGAGAAGGCGATCTAGCCATCTACGAAGTCGGCTGAGACATGGGAAGGGGCTAGGATGAGGAATTAGTAATGCTTTATGCGAGTAATATCTGCAATGAAAGAGAAGATTTAAAGAGGATCATACAGCTCCTAGGTATATCTTGTAGTCAGATTCCTGGCGGCAGTATTCACATCTTTTTTCCGTAACCCCATAAGTTTCGAATCTATACTTCTCGCGCTGGAACCCACCACAGGCAGTGCAGAAAAACGCGAAGCACCCCTTCCACCCCCCGACATGAAATTGTGCCCTCCGCGAATATTTTCCCCATTTGATTCCGCAAGGTATACAGTAGCGCCCCATTCTCGCATCCTTGTTGGCTTCACCACGTTTCCCGTATCTGCCTTTCATCTTTGCGGTCTCAAAATCCCAGCCGGGGCGAATCCGCACACAGAAGCAGCAAGCGAAGAAGTCATCTCTGTCTGGCTGCCGCTTTTCGAGAGGTTTGCGATGCGAGGATGCGAATTCAGGCCAAAGTTCGATTTCGAGGAGGTCTTCCATCTTGAATACCCTTTTGAGTTTTGGGGGTTTGGCAGTTTGATTGGGATCAAGTCTGGCATAGAGCTCACGACAGGTGAATGATAGGGCTAGGTGAGAGCCATAGCTGAGGTCGTTTGTTATTTGATCGAGCAATTCGAGTGGCAAGCTGAGCAAGGTCGTTGTAGTTGCCATGGTTTGTGAGATTAGTGATGTTGTTGAGAGTATGAAAAAGGACGTTTGATAACAGGAGTATGAGGGTATGTGATAAACAAACGCTAAAAAGCTAAAAAGAGAGTAAAGAGAATAGGAGTGAATAAACGCCCTGTCGTCTCTATAAACCCCGAGAAGACTTATAAAATCTTGTTAGCTTTCTGTCTCTATATTTTCTGTCATCACTAGATGATCTAAGAGAGACGGGAATTCGGGATTATTTATTTGAGTGTCTAAGGATTTACTATTTGAGGAGAGATCTTGTACTCCGAGCAGCAGTCTCTGGTGATGCTTCATGTGAGTAAATCATTTAAATATCCACTATATCTAAGTAGAAAACGGCTCTTTTTTCTCACTATTGCTTTCCCGACAAGTATCACAAGTAAAATTAACCTTCTCACCCTCAAACCCCGTCCGCTCCAGCACAAACCCTTCGCACCCAACGCACGTAAACCCATATCCACCCGACATCCCACCAAAAGGATAACTCTTATCTCTAGGATGCATCCTCCCCGCAGCCCCACACGGGATACAAATGCGCCAGGCGCTCCGATCTCTCCTCCTAGTCTCCTCCTCATCCCTATCGCGTTTCCAGTAAGCGCGGTTAAGATGCCTGTTAGTGAAGTTGATGGCGGAGAGGATCTTGCAGCAGTAACGGCAGGCGAAGAAGTCGTTTTTGCTGGGCATCTGACGTGAGACACGGTCGCCGCCGAGGGACGGTGCAAATTCGGGCCATAACTCTATGGCGAGGAGGTCTTGTATGGTGTAGGGTCTGTCGTTGCCGGTGGAAATGGTGCGTCGTGGTCGTGAATTGGGGTCTTCCACCCTGGCATGGAGCTCGCGACAGGTGAATGAGAGGGCGAGGTGGGATGGATAGTCGATATAGCTTGTTATTTGGCGGAGGATTTCGGTTGGCAAGTTCAGCAAGGTTGTTGATGATGTCGCCATGGTTTCTGAGATGACGGGTTGATGTGTTCAGAGCATGAATAACGATGCAAGGCAACATATATGAATTAAGAGACGCCCTGCAGCCTTCAACTCGCCTACGCACTTCTCACAAGCCCAGTTCTTCCACCCAAGGAAATGCTGAACAACAAAGTGCTTCTGCATTGGAAAACCCCATTTTCGTGATTCTCGTCGCAGAAATACAACTAGTTAGCGATCGCACATGGTACGCACAGTTGAAACAGCCTCCATTTTATGATGTACGCATGGTAGTGTTCCGAGTCTCTGGCATATGGTACACATCGTTGATACAGCCTCCGTTTCATGACGTACGCATCGTAGTCTTCCGAGTCTCTGGAAATGGAAAAGGCATCATCGAATTTATGTCGGCAGCAAAACTTGACGGAGCAGCGGATTCTCAAACAAATGCTGCAAGCGAGGAAATTCACTTTCCAAAGCTCCTCAAGTGTAAGGTTGGGCGTTTGGGGAGTGTACTCTGGCCACTTCTATATTTCGAGAAGGTCTTCCATGTTATAGGCCTTTCCGTTAACTGAGGAGTAGGGTGGTCGGCGACGGGTATCGACTTTGGTATAGAGCTCTCGGCAAGTGAATGAGAGGGCAATATGTGAGCTGTAACTGAGCTGCTGTGATATTTGATGGAGCAGTTCGACTGGCAAGTTTGGTAGGGTCGCTGTTGTCGCCATGGTTTGTGAGATGTGAGGTTGATGAATGTGAGGCAGTGTGGTGTCTTTGATAGAGCGACCTTGTATCAGAATTCAGGATGATTCCTTAGAAAAGAGATGCAATAGCAGGGCGGGAATTTATTTAATAAACAAACACTAAAAGTCTAACAAAGATCCTGAGAGTGAATAAATGCCCGGTGCTGCCCTGTTCCATCGCTTTCTGTCTAAATCGTTTACTAACCGCACATTACTATACTATTGTCTCCTGCCTATCCTCTGCAGCACGCAGCACAAAGCCACAGCCCTTTTGATCCAACCTGAACCACCTCGTAATCACCACACTCCCTGCAAACATTCAGGTGTTCCTCTGGCCGCCCCATCGACTTAAATGTCGATCTGTGGTGATACCACCCACACTTGATCCCACACGGTATACAGAACCGCCATTCTCTGTGCACTGTGAGGTCAAGGGATGCCCTACCCCTATGCTTGTACCAGGATCTGTAGCCCTTCTGTGGGTTGATGAACATGGCAGTTAGGCGGAGTCGGAGGCAGATGCGGCATGCGAACCGGTCGGCTGGTTTAGGGTTCGGAAAACCGAAATAGGTGTCCCATGAGACGCCGTACTCTGGCCAGTTCTCTATCTCAAGGAGATCGAACATGGTGTATGTTTTGACTTTCGCCTTGGAACGTGGTGGTCGAGTGTATGGCTGACGAGGGGTATCGACTCTGTGGTACAGCTCGCGACAGGTGAGTGAAAGGGCGAGATGGGAACTGTAGGTGAGATGGTTTGTAATGCTGCAGAGAATTTCGAAGGGCAAACTGAGGATAGATGTTGACGCCATAGTTTGAGTGGCGGGAGCCTGAGTTGCTGATGGCATGATTTGGGCGATGGAAGTCTGAGATCTGCGATGGCGAGTGCGTAAAGCTCTTTCTTGAATTTTAATTTAAAAGGAGTTTGAAAGCCTGCTTATAGCCTGGGTTGAAGTGTCATCTGCAGTACAGATCCTCAAAGCAAAATCTTTGAAAGTTAGCTGTTGTTAGTATGAACTACAGGTGACTGTTTTTACCTGGGGATGATAATATCGCGTTGTGAAAGAGAGGATGTTTAATCTGATGGTGTTGACCAAGAACTTCAGAGTGAGGAAGGGTACATTGAGCGAGGTGAGGAGCAAATCAGTAACTCCAGCAAGATAGTTGATTGCAATGTTAATGGGATATATTTGTCGCCTTCCTGTTTTCTCTTCCGATCTTGGGTAGTCTCAGAAAGGGTTCGTGTCAGGCCATCCTCATAGAGAAGCTGCTGATTAGTATTCATTTGAGATGCTCCCTGTGACATTTTGGGCTTGATGTGAGATGTGTGTATAAATTGTATTATCTAAATAATCTATATAATTTATTTATATCAATTTGGTACCATGGCAGACGTCATGGGAAAATCATAAGATACTGACGTTTCTCTAAGATCGAGTTATCACATAGCACTTTGATAAATATGACGTACGACGGGACGGATAACTTTAAGTCCGTGGCGGAACCCGACCGGACCGCTGTGGGGTAGAAATCGAGAGGGCGGACCCCGCATATGTAACCTTAGTGTCAATCCTACAACATTCTCCTTCCTATATAGATTAATTGACGCCAACTTCTCCAAATGTGTTGGTTTCCGTCTTACCGAATATCGTTGACATATATTCGATATATATATTCCCCGAATATCTCATATATATTTCCATAAACCATACATACACTATCATGTCTGCCTCCCCTATCGAAACCAGGCTGTTCATCAACGGCAAGGTGCGACATAGATTCCATTTAAACCTTCAGTTCGAACTCCCAATCCCATCCGTAGCTAACCGTCTTATCCTCTCTTCCAGTTTCAAGCCATTGATGAGTCTCAAACTTTTGATTTGCACTCGCCTTCCACTGGCGAATTCATAGCTAAAGGTACGGTGTATCATAAGCTAAGCCCCGGCTTCCGCACTCCTCATACCCATTTACGTATCTTGGCCCATACTAATTGACCACAGTTCCCGAAGCAACCGCCAAAGATGTAGACGCCGCCGTCGCCGCGGCCAAGGCTGCCTTCCCAGCTTGGTCCGCCCTGTCCCCCAAAGAGCGCAGCGTCTATCTAGCCCGTCTCGGTGTCCTCTTCGCCGAGCACTCCGCTGAGCTTGCACAGCTCGAGGCGAAGTCGATGGGTCGTCCAGTCACCTCGTTCTTCGATGCTGGCGCTGCTTCTGACTACTTTCGTTACTTCTCCGAAGCTGCCTACCCCATGGGAACCTCTAGTCTTAACACCCCCGGTTTCGTCAACATGGGCGTGAAGCAGCCTTACGGCGTCTGCGGGATCATCATCCCATGGAACGCACCGCTGATATTTTTCTCAAAGAAAGGAGCTGCTGCACTGGCAGCTGGTAATACCGTGGTTCTAAAGAGCAGTGAGAAAGCACCCTTGACCGTAAGTTGCTCCCCTGAGAAGCCAGGACTAGCTAAATAATTTACATAGTGCGCAAAAGCTGCTGAGCTTGTGGCCAAAGCCGGCTTCCCGCCGGGAGTGTTCAACATTCTCTCGGGACATGGCGCAGCGGGAGCTGTGATGTCGTCGCACATGGACATCCGCATCATCTCGTTCACAGGTAGCACGCGCACAGGGCGCGCTATCCAAAAGGCTGCTGCGGATTCGAACTTGAAAAACTGCATTTTCGAGCTCGGTGGAAAATCACCGGCATTAGTATTCGAGGATGCAGATATCGAGCAGGCGATTCAGGCGACTGTGCCGAGTATTGGATGGAACAGTGGGCAGACGTGAGTTGTCTACCTATTCTTAGAGCCCTCCATGGGCCACTGCCATGGTAACTAACAGAATCCATAGATGCTTTGCGAACTCAAGAATCTACGTCCACAAATCCATCGCCCAGACCTTCATCGAAGGATTCAAAACCAAATTCATGAGCGCCAAGCTCGGCGACCCAACCCAGGCAGGCACAACCCAAGGCCCCCAGGCCGACAAAGTCCAACACGAGACAGTCAAGCGCTACCTCGCCCTCGCCGAAAAATCCGGCACCAAAATCACCGAAGACCTCCCCAACGTCTCCGGCCTCTACATCTCCCCCACCATCTTCACCGACACCCCCGAAGACGCACAGATCATGAAAGAAGAAATCTTTGGACCGGTGGTGCACATCAACACCTTCGAGGGCGAGGCGGAGGCGATCGCCAAGGCGAACGATACAGAGTACGGACTCTATGCGTCGGTGTTCACTAAGGACATCGATCGCGCGATGAGGGTTAGCAAGCAGTTGGAGGCGGGGACAGTGGGGGTGAACTGCTCGAGCCCGACGAAGGGGAATGATATGCCGTTTGGGGGGTGGAAGGGGAGTGGGATTGGGAGGGAGAGTTATATTGGAGGTGTGGAGAGCTTTATGGAGGATAAGGCTGTGTTGATTAAGGTGGCGCCGTTGTAGGGGCGGAGGGGGTTGTTTTAAGATGTTTCTTCGTTTGAGACATCGGTCCAAGCTCTTGTCGATCTAGTTGTCGATCGGACTCTATCCCCTGTTGACAGGCACATGTTAGAACCTATCTCGATGGGTCTTTATCACAGCCACCAATAGACTTCAACGACAATATTTATTAGGCATACGTGAGTAGACATGCTCTAATCGTTGTAGTAATTCCTTTCATGGAACTCCAGCTATCATACGTAGGCTGCATAATTTCGTCAATACCACCACCCACCACCATAAACTACTCTATCTCCTCAATCCTTGGGCCAGGGCCTGGGCTTGGGCTAGGAGCCGCACTTCGCGGGGTTAAAGACAAACCCCCTAGTGTCCCCAACCGCAGCCCCAAGTTGAGGCCTGTATTTCCGTCAATATTGGCTCCAGAAAACTCATTCATTTGCCAATCATTCAACTGCTCCAGCGTCTCTCTGGCTTGTTGCCTCACCAACCCATCATTATCCGTCCCGGATATATACTGGAATATCCTCATCACATCAGCCAGACTCTGGCCTGCGAATCCAATACCAATATCCTTGCCGGCCTCCCTCGCCGAGCTAATAGCGTTAACAAGCGCATTAACGACCGTAATTGCCGAACGTCGCAGAATAGCCTTTTCAGGATCCGGCTCAAGGGGTAGCATGTTGATTGCGAGATCCACACCACCACCAACAATAGCAGCACCAATTCCAGCGACATTCGAGTCAATGGCCGAGGCAAAGACAGACAGCGCAGAGGCACGAATACGGACATCTTCTTCGTCACGCGTACCCTCCCAGCCCTCAACAATCTGGTTCATAATCGCATCCACGTTAGGATCATGATCCTCGGCTATATCATCAAGTTGTGGCACTGGGCCTCCCCAGGCATCTTCAGCAGCCTTGTTTTTGCGCTGCTCGGCCGCACGACGCTTAGCCTTCGCTTCTTGTGATTTAGGGCGATAGCCCCGACGACCTGCGAGTGCGAGGAGGCCCTCACATACGTGACGGGCCACGTCTCCGGTGAATGTCTCGCCTGCCTTTTCGATAACCTGCGAAAGGGCTTCACCAAACCTCAGGCGTGTGTCAAGGCTCAGATCTTCGTTGGCGTCGAAGTATCGCTCGAGGATGCCGTTCAAAACGGATTTTGGGTGCGATATAGATAGCTGAATGAAAGACTTGATGACTCGGAGGTAGATGTATTCTTCTTCGTCCTGGATAAGGGATGATAGCAGGATCATCGCCGCGGGGACATCGAGAATAGGACTCCTTCCCGTTATCAATGTTGTCAAGAGATCTACCCCTTCCGCTCGTACAGGCGCCGGCGAGTCTGGGGACGTAATATAGCCAGTAGCTAGCTTGTAAGCACGCCTGTCCTCTAATACCCGCTCGGAGACCGTTGGAGGTGGAACATCGAATGCGTCTGGCTCTATCAATTTGAAATCTAACAACATTAACAGATTCTGGGCTGTTGTCGACGACTCGTTTTGTGCTTTCGCCGTGTCGGCGAGCGCTTCTTTTATTGAAATGATGAAACTTGGGTTCATGGATGACGCTTTGAAGGATGGAGAAGTGAACACCATATTCAGTAGGCTCAGCGCTATGGCGACGGTATCATCGTTTTTCATGTCTTCTTTCCGATTGGCTCGGAGGAGAATATTGCAGCTCAGTTCCAGAACTTGCCCGGATTCCTCAACGAGCCTGTCTGGCACAGTTTCAATGAGGCCTTGGAGCAGTTTCGCATCTATTATCTTTTCCTCGTAATTTCGTGGTGGGCGAGATCCAGGGGTCGACATTACGAGTTCTGATGCGGCGAGACCATCCTCTTCAACTAGCCAGCGTCTACATATTGCAATAAAAAGGTTTGATATGCCGAATGCATCGCTCGTAGAAGCCAACTTGACAACATCCAAGAATGCATTAACTTTGAAGTCAATCGACTTGTAATCGACAACTGTGTTAAGATGGAGGAGTCTTCCCATATGTTCATCTTCCACCGGAGTAGCTTTCTCAATGCGAATACCCCCTTGTGGAGACTTAGTATATTTCCATCGCATTAGCCTCCCGCCGTGGGTTTTTGTGGACATCAAATTATCAGCTATGCGGATCAGCTGGGCTCCGTCAACTGAAAGTTGGAGAATAATATGCAATAGAAATCCAGCCGGCGCACGATACTCTTCCAGTTCGTTGTCCTTTGCTGACCATGACGCGAGAGACCACAGTGGAAGCACAATGTTTCGTAGAAGTCGTCTTGACAGACCCGGGTTCGGATGTGAGCTTATTAATGAAGCAAGTCTTCGGAGCCCATCTGCCAGCTCAGCTGGAGAAGAAAGAATACTCGGTCCTACTGTTGTTTCACTGTCGATCTTGGCGAGAGACCGACCCTGACTGGGATCAATACTTCTTAGAATGGGCTCCGCAAGGAGCTGCCATCCTGGAGCGTCTGCACTAAAATTTAGAGTCTACCTCTACCAAGCATTCAAATTGCTACTTACCTGGGGGTGCGCCAAACTGAGGCCTCCCGAGAATACCATATCCAATTACGTAGGCTGCCACTTTAACCATGTCGAGCCCTCCATTACCATCTAGCAATGAGAACAGTTGGGGAGCAAGGTGCTCAAACCAGTAGTATGGCGTCACGCCTTGTGGCGGAGAGCATATCAACTGCGTAGCAGAGGTGAGTGCTTCTGGTGAAATTTGAGGACCTTTGGATCTTGCCTCCTGTCCTTGCGCCTGAGCGGTGGCAGCGGTGGTTGGATGCACAGAGAGTACAAATTCGATTGTGCTACGGACACCTCTTGGTCGGAGTGGGAGAAACGATAGCGCACGAGAAATATGAGGATGAAGCCATGGCTTCACCCTGTCAGGTTTGACAAGTGAGACGAGAGCCGGGAGGAGAACATACGCAGCCGTTCTATGAATGGTTAGCTGTTGGTACCGGGGCAGAGCGAGTTCAATCTTCAAACCTTTCGAGAAAAGTATCAAATTCCTGGATCCCTGCTTCGGCTTCTTCTTTCGATAGCTCGGGGTCGTGTGCTGCCTCTCCAAGCCTGATGATGTCTTCCTCCAAAGCGAGAGTAGCTTTGCGGTCGATGGGTGCCATGTCCCCAGGATGGGCGGCCAGAAGTAGTCGCACCTAGGTTAAATGTTGGGAGAGAAGATGATGGGAAAATATAAGGATCTTTTGAGCTAGCTGTGGTGGAGTTCGTTGATACAGTAATTTGTAGCTCTCGTGCAGTGTGGTGGTCTGATGCGAACTGACGGGGACAAGATGAATTAAAAGCGATTGGTTGGTAATATAATCAGCAACTATGAGTTATGATATAGTGCTGTAGAAAAGGAGTGATTCAGCTGGGATATAGTTTGCTACCTTGTATATGATTAAAGAATAGGAAATATGGGAATGTTGATAGAGTCAAAGTGGTCGAATATCTCGTCATGGTCTGAAGTTCACGAGGCTGAAGCCTCGCGTTGTCAGATCCCCCACACGTCAACATACGCGACCACGACCCCACATATGCGCAACGACAGTTAGATTCACCTCTGTGCACACTGCGAAACTCTCCAACCGCTCAGTAGAGACAATCCAGTCCTCTCACAAACGATGACCACCGACCTCAATGACGCGACTGCGTCTCTCTCCCTCACAAGTCCCCCGGGACCAGACGACCTCTCCCCTCTCGAACAGGACGTCTTGGAGGAGTATGAGCGCCTGGCTGACAATATGAAGAAGGCATGTATTATACCGTCCATTATCTGTCTACTCGTGCTAATATAATATGCAGCTCGCATCCCTCCTTGACGGGTTGGCAGGCGCACCGACCGCTGAAATTCTGGATGGACTGCTACAGTTGGAACGCAAAACAAGCTTGGTGTTTACACTCCTGAAGGCGAGCGTGTACAGTATTGTGCTACAGCAGGAGATTTACTCTGGCGATCAAGGTGCTGGACAGGATCACTAAGGGCTAATTCTGGAGATTGGCTCCTGGGAAGGCGTGGGCTGAGGGAATGGGAGTTATGGCGTTAAGGATACCCAGGATTGCTGGTGTGAGAATGAATAAAGGCACAAAATAAATGACCGGGCAGCAGTGGCTTCTTATCTTATATATACTACAAATTCGCTATACAGTACCACCTCTAAACGTATCAGTACACTATCCCAGACCCCAAGTCCCTTTCTTTACGCTTCAGCATCATCCGTCCTCTGCCTTTTGGGAAGTTGCTGGTCTCCTCCATAGTAAACCTTGCGCACATCGACCAACTTCTTGCCTAACCCACGAGCAACCTCATCCGGGATCCTCTGGTTCATCAACGCTTCGTATGTGGCTTTGGCCGTGTTCATTTTGTTCCTCGCGAACGGGACACGCGCAGCTATGTCGGTGATACCGGCAGCGCGACACATTTCGAAGATAAGGTATTGGCAGCGGAGTCCAAATCCTGGAAACAAAATTAGTACCGCATTGGAAAAGGCGAGACATAAAGGTTGTCATAGGGGGACTTACCAGGTGGCCTCGACATCAACTGAACCCTCACAGCAGAAACTTTCGCTTCTACGTCGCCAAATATCGTCCTATCTTCGTAGCGCGGAACCGGCTTCATGTTTTTGATAGCAGCCATGCGAGATTGATTCAATGAATCTGACATTTCTGCAGCCTTCCCCTCTCCCAATCCAAGCATGCCATTCCCATTGCCAGCAATAGACAACGTATAGAAGCTCTGAATTCGGCCTAAACGTGTCATATTTACAACCCTATGAGAGACGATCTTCTTGACGTCCAGATCCATGACTTGCTCAAGGCTCATTCCAGTCTGCCTCCTCAATCTGTCGAAGGTACCGGTGGGGTCGCGCTTGTCGACAAAAGTCGAGTTTTGGTACATCCCTACCATGCTTGGAACCTTTGGTAGGGCAGGCGCAAGGACGTCGGACCCAAACTTGCCGCCGCCTGTCATCGATGGGGTTTCGTCGATGAACTTCTGTAGGTCTAGCCTTGTTATGGGCACAGCGTTAGGCTCGGTCAGCCCCTGTAATTCTTTTTCCTCCGTCATCTTTCCTAGCCATTCGTTGACCTGGTCGAACCGCTCCGTCTCATTTAACCAGCGCGCGTCTTTAGGAACAGTGCTCGCGGCCTTCGGTATTTTGTCTAGAGTGGGGCGAAGCACAGAGAAGTCGTCGAGATATTTGAATGCGTAGGGGTCGTTGCGGATGACACCTTGGCTGCGGATGTCTTCGATATCGATTGCCTCCTCGCCGGCGGCGATGACACGCATTTGATCGGGGGTGTATCTTTTCGACAAGTTCTTCTCATCTTTCTTGGTGTAGCTCTTCAGCACCGGGCCTGTGGGAGCCTGAGATACCAATCCCATATCCTCGGCCTTGACACTGGCAAACCGAGGACGGCGTCGTGCCGGAAGAGACTGGGTTGTTGAGAAATCTCGGCATTGGACCATTGGGCGCGCCCTCGCAATTGATGATGCGGAGGAGAACACACATCGTGCTGGGCGTGAGACGCTCATCTTGAACACCGCGGTATGAGGCGGCTTTTTTTCTCGGCTTCCTCCCTGAGTATGAGGTTGGTGCAACCGTACCTTTGGCGATAAATTTAAGTTGCCGCAACAATATTTATCCGGTGCCGAATTGGCCTCGAAATTATTTTGAAATAGATGCACTCTGATTCGGTATTCGAACCTCAATGTTCAAACTTTCTAGGGCAATTTCTAGAAATCTGTTCGTACCATTGAGAACGGTAAGACAGTTTAATTACCGGCCAATGGAGACAGAACGAAAGATTGCGCCGGCGGGCGCCGAGAATCGCAAGAGAGACCACCAAGGTGGGCGCGGGAACCAAGGCGGCCGTGGAAATAAGAGGCAGAAGACACAAAAACAAAAACCAGTGAAGGAAGGGTCAACAGAAGAGGTGTTATTAGCAGATGTGACGGATCTCTTTTCGAGGCAGCGACTCGAAGACCCCAAGAATGGCGAAGTCAGCAGCATCGCAGAGGGCGAGTCAGAATCGAAGACCACCCTACCAGCACCATTCACAGAACTCGATGTCAAAGTGTTGGAGATATCATCTACGGGCGATGGGTTGGCTGTAGCCCCTGGCTCAGACCAGATTTACGTCGTCCCATTCACGGCACCAGGCGACATTGCGCGAGTCAAAGTCATCAAGCATTTTGAGAAACACCACTACTCTCTCGCCGATTTCCTCAGTGTCGTCGAACCATCACCACTCCGAGATGATAGTCGAATTGGCTGCCAGTATTTCTCCAAGTGCTCGGGCTGCCAATTCCAGATGCTCGACTATTCCACTCAACTTGACCACAAGAAGTCCATCGTCGAAAAGGCATACAAGAACTTCTCACATATTCCAACTGAGCTGGTGCCCGCTGTTCTGAATACCATGGGCAGTCCATTACAATACAACTACCGCACGAAGCTCACACCCCATTTTGACGGACCGCCAGGATATAGGAGTCGCGCCGACGCCAGGCAAGGCATAAAGAAGGCCTTTGAGAAGACTCCAGAAATTGGCTTCATGCAGAAGAATCGCCGCATAACTCTAGACATTGAGGACTGTCCCATCGGCACCGACGCCGTTCGTAAGGGCATGAAGAGTGAGCGCGCCCGCGTGGCCGTGGAGTTGGACAAGTACAAACGTGGTGCTACGATTCTGCTCCGCGAGTCCACTCAGCGAGTGCCAAACTCGGAACTCCCATCACCAATCCCGGAGAACACAATCGCTGTCCCAGTCGAAGGCACTGAGACTACAGATCTCAAAACGTGCATCACAGACAACAACGCCACCTCAACCGAATACATTGAGGACTTCACTTTCACCAACCCAGCTGGCGCTTTCTTCCAGAACAACAACTCTATCCTCCCACCATTTACCCAGTACATCCGCGAAAATATCATCCCTCCCGTTTCCTCGAGCGAGCTGCCAGTCAAGTATCTAATCGACGCCTATTCCGGCTCTGGCCTCTTCACTATCACCCTCTCCTCCCTCTTCGAATCTAGCACCGGCATCGACATTTCCTCCGCCTCCATCGATTTCGCCTCCAAGAACGCAGCTCTCAACAACATCCCCGAGTCCAAAGCCTCTTTCCTCGCCGCTGACGCCCCTGAACTCTTCAAGTCCGTTACATACCCAGCAGATGAAACGGTAGTAGTGATTGACCCGCCGAGAAAGGGCTGCGACGATAGTTTCCTTAGGCAACTACTCAGCTTCGGACCAAGGAGAGTGGTTTATGTGAGCTGTAATGTCCACACGCAAGCTCGTGATGTGGGTGTGATGGTACACGGGTACGTTAATGGAAAGGATGGACATGGAGGGTTGGGCAGGAGGTATAAGATTGAGAGCATCAGAGGGTTCGACTTCTTCCCCCAAACTGGGCACGTAGAGGGTGTTGCCGTGTTATCGAGGATTGATGAGCCTTTACCAGAAATCATTGCTACGGATGTAATGGAGGGAGTGGAAGATAAGCTAGGCGCAGACGTGGCCGATGCAGAGGGGATCATTGCAACCGGCGCAGTTGAGGGCGTGAAGCCAACAAGCGATGCATAAATGTCTCATTGATGTATAACTCCGTATATAGACAAATGAACAAGATCAACAATGTCAATAACTACCTATTATGATAACATGCCTACCACCCCTTTACGCTTGATCAAATTTTCAGGCTCCGGACCCAGGTTACGCAGCCGCCGCTAGTTGAAGAGACTTCGTACCACTATCCCCCAGGAGCCTTTGCAACGCTTCTACTATTATTTCCAAAACCTCTTGGCTCCGACTCTTCCTCGCGCACTCCTTGAGCGCCTCTATGCCATCCGCCTCTTTCACTTTTGTGGTGGCCTTCTCGCCTCCATCCCCTGGTGCATTCAGCATATTCGACACACACACGACTCCCCGGTGCCTCAAATCTTCTTCATCCTCCTTGCACAACTTAAGCAATATAGCTACACCCCGCTCGCGTCCAAGAATCGCAGTAACGGCGGTATCCCACTGCGTCAAGCTTGCTAGCGCACCGCCTGCAGCTCGCCGGGTTGCGAGGTCCTCCGAATCAGCCAGAGCAAGTAGAATGTGTAGTCTATTGCTAGCCTGTTTGCTCCCGTCCGCAAACTTAGCGACACCAGTGGGGCTCTCCATCAGATTGCAGACCAATTCCACTGAGGCTCGTGTAACCAGAGTGTTGTTCGACAAGAGGAGCTCGTCGATACTAGACCAACCATCACGGATAATGGGATCTCGCGCATCGTTGTCAACAGACGCGAGATTCGTGAGCGCAAGGAGCGCTTCAAATGCAGGTAGTAAATCCCGTATCTCTGCCGTTGGGTCATCAGATAGGAGAGATATGAGTGGCCGGATCGCTTGGTTCAGCGGATGCGGATTTGAGCCACCAAAGATATGGATTGGATTCGTGGATATGAGAATTCTCGCAAGTGCATGGGCTGTTGTCCTCTTAGCGTTTTGGTCCGTCTCAGGAAATTGATTGTATGCGTGCAGGAGCAGCTTCACTCCGCCTTGCTGTGCAATACGCCCGCGCAATTCGGAAGAGCGGGATATGGACAGGAGAATCTGGACAATGAGTTTTAGGGATGCCAGAGAGCCTTGTACAGAGTGAGATACAAGGACGGGTATAGCCTCTGCTTTGAAAACGGCGGTGCACCTGGCGGCGACGTGAGCATCACTATTTAGAGGGTCTGCCTCATGAGATGGGCGGGAGGCATTGGCGTAGGCTTTCAGTTGAGTTATGCGTTTTTGCTCTTCTGTGAGCGAAGGAAGGTAAGTGGTGAGATTGACGAGAATGGAAAGACCTCCGTACGTCGTAGAAGACTTTGGAGGGTTGGTCTCGAGAACATGAAGTATGCTCTTAAGGAAAGCTGGGTCATTGGCAATCTTCTCCTTTACCACTGGCTGCAAAGAGGCGTATGCAAGGCCTTCTATTGACCCTTTGTGGAGCGACTCGTCGCTGGTGGAAAGGTATTGATTGAAGATATCTGTCAGTTCGTCGACGTTTGTCACTGCTGGCTGTATTTTTTCTTTCGAATCAGCTGGAGCTGACGGGACGGCCTGGAGACCTAGTTAGCTTATCTACTTGCCATGTTTGGATACAGTATTGCAGGTAGCTTACCTGTAGCTTGGCCAATATAACAGCAGCCAAATTCCTGACGGCAGGTGTATGTAGGCGCTGCTGAAGAGGCCCATCCTCGACGACAGCATATCTTTCCGACTTATGCAAGTCGTCTATAGCCTTGGGCGCCTCAACCACGATCTCCTCCAGCCATTCCGTGCAGTACTTCTGGATTGCCTCGCGGCAAGCACCATGCATGCAAGCGACATTTAGCATATCAAGACATGCCTGTTCCACTTTCTTGCTCTTCCACTTTCTCTTCATTAAAGGACCCAGGCCATAGACAAACCCTGGGCTGAGGAAGAGCTCAGCAGACACATCTGGTATGACTGGAAATGTACAAGCCGCAACTGAGAATGCGATGATGAAGTCATCATATGTACCCTTCTGCACTTTGTCCTTAAAAAATCGAGTTAGGAAATGGAGACCCTGCTCGCCAGAAGCTTTAAGATATGCTGAGAGTGTCATGGTTGCGTGTCCCCGTATGGAATCTCCTTGTCTCATATCCAGATAGGCGGCAAGGGTGTCGAAACAGTCGGCATCGATGAGAGGCGCCAGCTCTTCTCCCACCGGGGGATTACTCTTATCGTCTCTGCTCAAGAGACGTGTTAACGCATCGAGAGTAAGGCATGTCTCGTCGTCATCCTGCCCGCCCTCGACGAGGCCGGCGAGCACAACCAGAACCTCATCACTAACTGACTCGGATCTGCTGAAGTCGACATTTGGCCCAGCTTTGACGGTGGGTTGCCGCAGCGGGGGATTAGCTTCATCAGACATATTCTGATTGCTGCTTTATATAAGGTCCATAGTTGATATGAAGGGATACAAAGGAAAGAGAGAGATAGATTATGATGATGAGCGAATATGGCGGGGCACTTTCTGCCGCTCTTATCGTAGCTCTATGTGGACTGATAAGCCAAGCTCTCTGGGTTTTAGTCAAGTCACATGGCAGGGCGTCATCAAGGCGACGGCTGACTGGGGTCCGGAAATGGAAATTCGCGGTCGCCTCTCTAAAGAGTCCAAAAAGTCGCGCTCGACGCATGTAAATCAAGACATTGCATGGCTGTCGCAGGCGACGGAACCCATTTTGACGATATAACGTTTCTGTGATCTATAATCCACCTACAGGCTCCGGATGCCATATGAAAGAAACTAAAAAGTGGTCGACGAAACGGGTCTGAGCCACGGCAACCCTCGTGGACAGCCTGAAGTCGACTTGGAATCAGTCTACGAGTGCTCCCACAGGACAGGCCTCAAGGCTTCAATAACGTCACCATGAACGCCGTTGATGGGTCTGATCACTATGAGCGCACAATAACGGGTACTATATTCTTTCCTGGGTGGATGCCAGCGCTAACCCTTCTCCAGAGGAGTCCCCGTCACTTCTAACAATCGTCCTCGACACGAATCCCCATGCCTGGGCGCTCCTCCATGATACCCTACCTCTTTCCAAAGCCGTCGCCAATCTTATGGTATTCATAAATGCCCATCTAGCCTTCAACAATTCCAACCAGGTGGCAGTTGTCGCAAGCCACAGCCATCGTGCGGCATGGCTCTATCCCCGCCCTCCCAGTGCGCGCGGGGCTGGAGAAGATACAGCGATGACCGATGGGCATGATCGCACGACCAAGGCCCCAAACGACGCGAACAAGTACCGCCCATTCTCTCTTATCGAGTACGACCTTCTCACTTCCTTACGAGAGCTCATCGACTCGACGACTACAGAAGACGTCGCCTCCACAACCACCACCCAAATGGCTGGGGCGCTGACCCTCGCACTTTCATACTCGAACAAGGCCACAGTGACCTACAACGAGTCCGGTGTCTCTCCCAGCGGCAAGTCCCACCCCGACGGAAGTGAGAACCCCACAGATGATGCCCCCCGAGGGCTCCTGTGCCGCATCCTCGTCATCTCCGTATCAGGAGACTTAGCACATCAATACATCCCTATCATGAACACCACATTCGCGGCCCAACGACTGCGGATCCCAATCGATATTCTCAAGTTATCAGGAGATACCGTGTTCCTGCAACAGGCTTCCGACGCCACGAATGGAACCTACATGCAACTACGCAACCCCCAAGGCCTCCTTCAATCTCTTATGCTCGGTTTTCTCCCCGATCAGAGCGCGCGGACACATCTAATATCTCCAACACAAGAGGTGGTTGACTTCAGAGCGGCTTGTTTCTGCCACAGGAATGTGGTTGACGTCGGGTTTGTATGCAGCATTTGCCTAAGCAGTACGTCCTTCCCCTCATACATATCTGGCACCGCTAACATATGTAGTATTCTGCTCGCCCCCGGAAGGTGCGATTTGCCTTACATGCGGAACACATCTCGCCCTCGGCAACTACGGCGCAAAACCAGCGGTCGTGCCGAGGAAAAAGAAGAAGAAGAGGAGGATTGTTAATGGTACCGAGTCTGGCTCAAATGTTGGGACACCAGTGCCCGGCGAATAATGTGTATTTTTTACTCGGTTGTCCTATAATAGACAGGTTATAAAAGGATATCAGGATGTTATTGTGATTGTGGTGCACAGTGGGTGAATAAACACAGAATGTGTACAAGTATATGGCTATAATATTCAACTAAGATCTAGCTAACTAAGTAATCAAAACGCCAGATCCCTGTTACCGAGCGCCAATTCTAGAAACGACTGTCCTCTATCAAATGTTGCCTCGGCCTTCGCTAATGATATAAGAGAAAGAAATATGGTCCAGTGTTGATACAATGCTCCTTCTTCACAGACTCCCACCTTCTTCAAAGGCTCCTCTCTCGCCAAAGGCTCTCTCCCCCTTCAAAGGCTCTCTCTCCTTCTTCAAAGGATATCCCACGCTTCGGTCCTCTGATTCTGTCGACTGCCAGACTGAGAGACGATCTGCAAGAGGCTCAGCGCGTTGTGCAGCTGATCCACCCTTCCTTCCAGGTCTCTCAAGGCCTTTACTAACTCGTCGACATCCAAGCTCTTCCTCTCCTTCGGCGTCGGCATCGGCATCGGTGCACCCGGTCGCTTGCAGTGACAAGGGTCAAGGAAAGGGTCGCCCTCCACAACATTCAGGCCGCCCCATCCTGGGAATCGGTTTCCAACCTCAGGAAAGCTGTCTCCTGGCATCTCATAGATCGGGAACGGCGACGGGGTGCGTGGTGGAGTGCGCGGCAACGTGAATTGCGGCGAAGAGAACGGGGACGGACCAAACTCCAGCAAACTGAACTGTGGCGAGCCGAACTGTTCCTCCTCCCTGTCATCAATCCACCCTGACTCGGCGCGTCTCACGAACCGATACAACTTCTCCCTCGACTCCTTGCGCAGCATATACTGCACGCCATCATCCCTCATCCACTGCTGCAAGATATCAAGCGGCACCTCGCGACACTTGTCCAAGCGCACCCAGCTGGTCTTTGGAAGCTGCGTCACGCATCCTGGGGTATTGACGAGGTTGAGCTTGGGGCCAGTCTGCTTCTTCATCCAGTTCGGCGTCGCGATCTGGAGGTAGTTTCGCGGGTCGACGGAATCGTCCCGGGTCGAGGTCAGGGAGACCACTTCGGCGCGGTCGTGGCCTAGTTTGCGCACCACGAAGACGGGGTGCAGGAAGAAGGAGTCGCAGAAGCCGAGCTCGCTGCGTGCGGCGGCGGGCCAGTCGATGCGAGCCTTGAAGCGGAAGGCTTTGCCTTCAATGGACTTGTGGCCCTTCATATTGAGTGGTGGTGGGGTAGTTGGGGTAGAGAGAATGTATGGCAGAGACATGACGATGATGGGTGTGTGTAGGTGGTTTGTGAGTGGTTTGTGAGTGGTTTGTGGGGGTGATGTTGGCCGAATGCGGAGGCTTGCAGCGTTGCCTTGGGGAGATGCCAATAGAAGATGCAGTTGAGTGTTACAGAAGAATGATCCTAATCATGCAGATGCAGGTCGTGATATATATACATGTGTGTGCATGACACCACCTCCAACAGATAAGGGTTGAAATGAAACCTCCAACGGACGGAGGCTGTGGATTGAATCTGCCCATCGTAGGCGCTCACCTTCGAAGTCTGGCAAAGACCGAAGACAGACCAACATCATGGCAAGCGCTCTTTTGAAGCGCCAACTTACACTGAATATCAGAATATCGCCGCGTCATCTTGGAGGGCGTCAACCCACGGGGTCGATGTGAAGGGACAATAGGACGGGTTTCCCATTCCATGTATCCCTCAGAACTGCCTCACACGGCCAACAATGGTCCCCATCCCCTGATAAGGGTCGCAAAAGGTTGCGACCTTGACAGATCTCATGATCGTTTTTCCCTTCTTTCATATGTTGGTTTTGAAGATGTTGGGCGGCTATGGTGTTGGTGGTGGGCAGGCGCAGCGCTTAGCTCGGAACCGTTGGCCGCCGGCCAAACCCCTCATGAGTGAATTTCCATGTCGATGCCAACATCCAACAGACATGGCGCGATTAAAGAATCAAAGGGGCACTCTACTATGTTGCTCAAAGTCCGATAGAAACCGATACTGCATTTAGAGTTGCTAAGACTTCACATGTTAATTTCATCTCTGAGCAACCAACCGTGATAATTACAGCACCAAGTGCTCAAAAGCCTTGGTTTATTCATAGTTGCTGTGAAAACTTAGAGTGACAATAAGTTATATCAGCTATTCGCAAACTTCGAGATACTATTGTCACTACTTCCTCCGTTGTGTTCAAATCCCCCCCCCCTCACCCCCACGAACTGACAGAAAATATGATACCTGTCTCATACAACAACGCCCCCCGACTCTAGCTCCCGCCATCTCGCGCGCGCTTCGTCGATCAAACCGCTCATCCTCCCCCAATATTCTACTTGCTCGTGTCAACTACTATCCTCCCCGCTACCTTCCCCGCGCGTAATCTCTCGAATATCTCCTGCAACTGACTGAGTCCCATCACCTCAAGCGGGGCACTAATCAACCCCCGCGCAAAGAACTGGATCGCCTCCGCCGTGTCGCGCCTGTTCCCAACATAGCTCCCTTTAATCGTGATCATCTTGACGACCGTTTCAAACACAGGCGCCCGAAGGATCGCATCCGCGGGCATTCCTATCGCGACAATCGTCCCACGTGGTCGTATATACTCGCTGGCTTGCTGGAACGGCTTCTCGAACGGCGCAATCAGTAACACGGCGTTGGGGCCTGCGCGCTCGTCGGTTTCTGCTTTGACATCCGCTACGATATCTTTTGTGGTCTTGAAATTGATATAAGACTTTGCGCCGAGTTTCTTGCATAGTTCTCCCTTTTCGGAGCCACCGTCAATCGCCAGCACCTCGAGGCCCATCGCTTTCGCATATTGAATTGCAAGCGTTCCGAGCCCACCTCCTGCTCCGACAATGGCAACGGTCTGTCCAGGACGGGCATTCGATTCTTTCAGTGCCTTATAAACCGTGATCCCAGCACAGAGAATGGGTGCCACAGACGCCAAGTCAACATCTGGTGGGATATGTGCGACATGTGCGGCCTTCGCAATACAGTACTGTTGAAAGGTGCCATCAACCGTGTACCCTGACAGAATCGCCTTTGGGCACAACGGCTCATCTGAAGCCTGGCAGAAGGAACAAGAGAGACAGGAACCGTTCAGCCATTTTACACCGACATGGTCTCCGATTTTGACATCGCTGATGAGTTCTCCACGCTCGACTACGACGCCCGCACCTTCATGACCTCCGATTAGGGGCCATTTGGTTTTGAGAGGCCAGTCTCCGGCCAGAACATGTAGGTCGCTATTCTGTCAGTGCTTTAATATGCAATATGAGTAAAAGAGACGCACGTATGGCAAACCCCGGAGAATTTTATATTAACTAGGACTTCATCTGGGCCGGGAATAGGGACAGGGACCTTTTTGTATTCGAACTCTGGGACAGTTTAGTGACTGCCTTTCATTGACATGAGATGAGGAAAGATCATGTCGAGAAACAGGAAGAGATAACAAGAGGTAGTGCCTACCGTCACCGGGCCCTTGGGCAACTTGTGCCCATTGAGTATCTGGTAAATTGTCCATAGTCTGTGATTCCCCGTGACCAACGTAGTCGACTTGGTAACTGCAAATGCAAGGCTGGCCTGTAGCTAGAAATTATAATACGGGATTATTTCAGGCATTTAGGGAAACAAAGTCATGGTCCCGAATGACAGCATACTGAATGCGAGAACAGGTGACTTTCAGGTCCCATTACGTAGGTGGTGTCGCGACAAGGCTATAACTTTCTCCTAAGCACCAATGATGGAAATATCCGTCTTAAATCACTCTCTTGCCCAATTGTATGTAAAATCTCAGAGCGAATTAAATAGAGTATGTTAGGGGACTAGGGGTTATCAAAACCCTGGGACCGCTGCCATTGTAAGGGTCTCTTGGCAACTCGCCGTCATCGTGACCTCAACCAGGCCATGACCCCCAAATATAATGGACAGAAATCCTGTACTAGATGCATGGCCTCAATCTTCGTTTTATTCATTTAAATTACCAAATCCTGTGCCAAAAAAAGTGCCATAAATGAGTCCGGAATCAAGCTCTAGCTCTGGTACCAATGTAGGTCGAGCAGCGTCTCCAGCAACCTTGGAGATAGAATCTGCCAGGAACTGTGTTGGGCGGGTGTATAATTTTAAGCCGTATAAAAAATGGAGCTTGGATACGCACCATGAAGTTGACAGAGAATGGCTGTATCAACATCACCCAGTGGTCGTCATACACCGGCAGTCAGATGGGCATGTTCATATTGTCACCATCACCTCGTCTATCGACAAAACCGTTGACCCCCGAATGTACATACCAGTCTCTGGGAATCATTGGGATACTACCGATAATCGAGCAAAGGTAAATCTAGTCGGCACAGAGACGGATGCATCTGAGATGCCGAAACCTCGGAGCTATGTGAGGCTGGATTCTAGGAAACAAGTCCCATTTGACGTTCTACAGGAGTTCCACAGTCACAGTGGGGAACATTACCAGCTATCATTGGAATCCACTATAATGCTGTGGGATTCTGTCATGGACGCAGAGAGGGGATTCACATCGGGACAGGGGTTGGAGTATCAAAATGCTGAAAAGAGAGCGGCATTAGCTGTGTCTGACTATGTTAATAAATGGGCAAGCGTGAAACAGGGCGAGAAACAAATCCGTGTGCTACGGGTGCTCCAAGAAAAGGTTAGAACGCTTGCGGGGGTGGTTGACGAGTGCCTTGATCAGTACTGGCTGCAGCCGCAGCAAGAACTAGAACGAAGTCTCTCCGAGAAAGAACGAGCTCTTCAAGATGCGGTGCGCGAGCAGGGTTTTCGCATCAAAAACCGAGCAGACCATATCCCGGTCGCAATTGCAGTAGAAGCCGAGGCAGCCAGACGCGTGGAAACCGAGTTTATGATTAACCAAAACAACAAGGCCGGAAAACGCACTCCGGCGCAGAATAAATTGCTTAAGGAACTTAAGAAGGTAGTTAAAAATGTAATCAGAGGGGAGCTTCAGAGACAGGGGTGGGATGAAGGTATGGGTAGCAACGGAAGTACCACAGAAGAAAAGAGAGCTGCAAAGCTTGCTAAAAAGGAGCGTAAAGCACTGAAAGCGAGGAACATGGCCATGGCGCCTGACATCCCTCTGGACTGGGAGGCAGTAGAATCCACTCTAACAGAGGCCGGTTACGCTGATGAGGATCTGGCGTTTTTGGAATGTGTAAGGCTTTGTCAGGCAGGATAGTCACCAGCCGTAGCATGTAAGTCAATATAAACTGTCAATGGCGCTTGAAACTACAGTATCTATAGCTTTTTCTCCCCCCCTATCTCACCCAGTACCTCCCGCACTCGTCTCACTCTATGAGCCACCTGGACCTCCCAACAGAGCAAATCTCCGCACAATGGAGGGGCCTATCTCATCATACTCCGCCTATAAAATGTTAGTGCTGCATCTAAAAGATATTTATAGTACTCGATGGCACATACCTTGGTGTGGCAGTAACTCCTGAACTCGGGCGTCTGTCCCAACAAACTTCCACCAAACCATGGGCCGTGTCTCTGGCGCTTGTGCGTAATAACCTGTACCTCCAGGCCGCCAGATTTTGCGCCTCCGCTCTTCGCTTCCGAGGCGCGGATGCGTGCGTCGACGAGGTGCTTGATATCGCGCTGTAACCTGCGGCCGAAATCTTTGTAGAGAGTGGATCCACCAGACAGGACAATGTTCTTGTAGAGACCACGACGCACATCGATGGGCGAGGTTTGGATAACGGTGTCGACCACTTGTGGGAGGGGGGTCAGGAAGTCGGAGGAGTAGATCTCGGGGTTGAAGAAGATCTCGGGGGCCAGGAAACGCTCGTAGCCAACATCGACCGAGACCTTCCTTCCGCCGGGCTGGGTGACAAGGTGCTTCACGAAACGTGTGGGGTCCTTGTCGAACCTGCTGAACTCCTTGACAATATCGGGGCAAACGTAACAGTATTCTTCCTTGATCTCTCCGGCAGTCTTCAAGCTCGAGTCGGCCTCGCCGCGGTCTCTCAGCAGGGATTGCACGAAGTAGGTAATATCACGACCGGCGATTGGGATGGACTTGATAGAGGAACCAATAACGTATCCCTCGGCAACGGGGATGACGTGGGTAACACCATCACCAGAGTCGATAACCGTTCCGGTAAGAGACCGGTCGGATACCTTGGAGGAGGTCCACGAGGCAGCGAGGGCGAGCACTGCCTGGACAGCGATGTATAGACCGGCGCAGTTGAACGATTCGAACATGATCTCGGCGGTGTTCTCGCGGTTCTCAGGTGGGTTTAGCGGGGGCTCGGTGAGCAGGAAGTGATGGTCTTCTGGCTCAACGCGCAGGTATTTGAATATCGAGTTCGACCAGAAGCGCTCCATGTGATCCCAGTTCTCAACTTGACCGTGGCGAATGGGATAGTGAATTCCATATCCTGCGCTAAAGTTAGTCTCACTCCCCTCCAACGACTAAACTACAACGTACCTGGTCCATTCGCGGCTGCCAAGGCTTCGTCACCGATGAAGAAGTCCAGGTCCTCTGTCCCTCTCTTCATAGATAGGTTTCCACCACCTGACCCAGTTCCACCAGTGAGAAACGATGGCTTCGCTCCGACACCTGGGCGGCCAGATCCAGTGCCTCCGGCTCCTGGTGCCCCGCCCTTGGTCGCGATGGCGGTAGGGAATACGAAGGACGGCGAGTCATTTCCAGCGAACCCTAGAGAGATATGGTCAGTTGCGTCCCAATTCCGGGCTTTCATTCCCTCTCACCGAGCTTCGAGAAACCTGTGCCGCTGTATAAAATGTCAGTATGTCTTACAATGCCACAGGCAGCGGTCCATTGGGGGAGGAGTGGGGTAAAAGTGCTTACTTGTCCATGACAACGGCGGGGGTATGGTTCGCCATCTTGGGGGTTGGGGGGGGGGTCTTCAGGCGCTCAATATACCAACAGCTTCAATGAGAATGGATGAAGCTGTTGTAGAGATATATAGCAGCGGCGTCAGCGTCGCAAGGAAGTTGTTACCTTCGAGGTTTGGATGACGACGGAAGCTGGTGGGCGACGCAGCCTATCGGAAGCCGCCCCACCATGGATTTAGCGTGAGGCTGGAGAAGTTGGAGGCTGGTGGCTGCGTATCACGTGACCGTGGATTGTTATATCTGAAAGTTATGAGGAGCGACTGACAGTTCGCTGCCGCATCTCACAGTTTACAAAATAAGAAAGAGCTGCCCAGTGTCAATAATCTGTCAATAACTGGACAATATACTTGCACGCCATGGCAGCTGCGAGTAAGTGATGAGGAGATAAGGTAGATAAGTCTCTCCAAGCAGCTTCTGTCCTCCATTGAAGCCGAGCAAGGGATCTTCTCATCACCCTACTCGGCCTCCTCCTCTTTGGCCTCATCTCCATCAAATATCTCATCTCTACCGAAATCATTCATTCCCAATCATTCTTTATCCCTTTTTTGTCACTGTCATTATAAGTTTCCTGAAATCCCGTGCTGTTGTGTCAAGCCGCCTGGCCTCCCCATTCATAAAAAGACTCTGTATAACGGATCTTTTGTCCATATACGTGCTGCTCGTTTGCATAGCAGTTGTTTCTCCGATTCAACCTAGAATTCTTGATTTTGGGTCTTTCTGTGCGGATTCCATGAGACGGTCAACAGACGTGTCTGTTGTACAAAGAGCTCCGGTTTGTTGCCAGTATCTCAACGTTCTTGGGCGTCCCCGTTAAGCACTTGGAGGCTGATACTGCAATATTTCCCAGGTCGTCTCTTTGTTTTGATCTTCATAGTGTTTCCCATCCTTCAATCTCGACCTTTCACACATAACCAACCGCTTGCACACCAGTCTCAGTGACGAGTTCACACATCGCCGGTGAGCTAAACGCCAGGCAACTCACCGGACAAGAATTCCTCAGCCTTCATGTTGATTTCGCCTGTTACCTCGCAAATTCGCCTACTTCACAGCCGAACGCACCAAGAAATCATCCACATTTCTCGTATAATTGTTCCTGCAACCTTTGTTGACCTCACAGTTGGTCCACTCTATGCAAAAACCAGAGACAGCTTCCAGACGCCACATCCTCTCTAGAAGGCTTGACCACGCTCGAACCCACTTTAGAATCATCCGAAGTCGAGTCCATGACCACGTAAGGAACACAAATACAAGCCTAACCCAGATTATTTCGAGGCCATTTCCAGGGTACAAAGAACAACGCGTTCTGGGTTATATCCGACTCCAGGCGTCACCCCCTAGGCCAGTACTTGGCGCCGCAATGGATGGCGCTGGGGAAAAACGGCCGGGGTTAAATCGACAGAGTCATGCTCCGGTGGCGGCCATATTCGTCCATGCTGGTGCTGGATATCACAGCACCACGAATGAGAAAATACATCTCGCTGCATGTGCAGAGTGAGTTTACCTATGCCGCTAACATTCCCTTCCTTCTGAGAAACAACATCCGTCAGGGAGATGTCACACACAGATTGTGCTAACAATGTTTTAGCGCATGCATAGTTGCGATGAGATTTCTTCGTGGAGGTGCCACTGCGGTCGATGCAGTCGAAGCAGCAATCAAAGTCCTTGAAGACAAAGAAATCACCAATGCTGGATACGGAAGTAACCTCACAATCGAGGGCGTTGTCGAGTGCGATGCAACAGTTGTTGACCATCTGGGTCGGAGTGGAGCTTGTGGCGCCGTTGCGAGTAGGTTCAGAACACCAAGTGAACTTGTGGCCATGCTGACATTTGTACAAGAAATTAAAAATCCGATCCACCTCGCCCGAATTATTCTAGAAGAGTCCAACCGCCCATTGTCGCTCAGAAGAGTACCACCAAACCTGTTGATAGCCGATGGTGCAACAGAGTTTGGGTTTGAGCATGGGATGGACATAGTTCACCACGATGCACTCGTGTCTACTAACGCCAGAGAAAGATTTATCCGCTGGCGAGAGGACCTGAGGAAAGCTGGGTTTCCCCGCACTCCCAACAGCCCAGGTAGCCCAGGTAGCCCAGGTAGCCCAGGCGAGGAAGTGGTTGATCATGAATACGAAGAAAGAGTTCGTGATAAGCAAAGAAGAGATCACTTCAACGCACTCATGAGTGCTACATGGAACGAAGGCCAACCAGGTACTCCTCAGGCAGCATCGCCGTCGACTTTTGCAGAGGACAAGATGCAGGATGTTTCCCAATCTGAGCATGATATGCTCCCAACCAGGATTCCAGCCTCGACCAACCAGAAAACACCAAGGACTCCAGACAAAAAAAATCAATATGAGTCAAACACGCAATCCCGTATTCCCGTCAGTCCATCCATGCACTCGGCCAAGCGCCCCAGGTACAGCGGTAGCCGTTCCAGTAAAGGACATGGAACATGTACTCCCTCTTTGCTTAAACCAAACACAAATGTGGATGCGGCTGAAGAACCATCTAAAAGTGTTTCTGATGCACCATCCGGTCTGGCACGCCCTCCTACCGGCAAGCAACGCAAAGGCACCGATGGCTCTGATGAAACACAAGAGCCCGCTACGCTGCCAGAGCCCGAAGACGAGACTCCCAAGCCCTTCCCTGCTTTCATGCTCTCCGACATTGACGAAGACCGCATCACCGACACCGTCGGCGCCATCGCCATTGACATCTTCGGCAACATCGCCGCCGGCTCATCCTCCGGCGGCATCGGCATGAAGCACCGCGGTCGCGTCGGACCAGCCGCCCTCGTCGGCGTCGGCACAGCCGTCATCCCCGCCGACTTCGAGGACTCGGAAAACGTCACCGTCGCCGCCGTCACCAGCGGCACCGGCGAGCACATGGCCACCACGATGGCCTCCCAGAAATGCGCCGAGCGCCTCTACTTCTGCACCAAGCGCGGCCGCGGCGGCACTAACACCGAGACCAACGAAGAGGACGCCATGGAGTCCTTCGTCCTCAACGACTTCATGGAGCACCCTGGTGTCAAGAACAGTCACTCTGCGGGAGCGATCGGCGTCATGGCTGTCAAGAAGATGCCGGAGGGGTATTTTTTGCATTTCGCGCATAATACGGATTCGTTTGCGCTGGCGAGCATGCATTCGGGGGAGAGGGAGCCGAAGTGCGTTATGAGTCGGATTGGGGATACGGGGGTTGTGGTGCAGGGGGGGAGGAAGATTAAGGTTGATGGGTAGTTTGCCGTTAAATGGTAGGGGGTGGTGGGGGGTATGGGTGAGGATGGGTGTGTGGACAGTAATGAATGGGAGGGGGGGGGGAAGGGGGACATCTGCTAGTGGGATGTCCGGTTGGTTGAGCAAGGTGGGGAAGCATCAGATTGCCTCGCTCACTGTCCGTAGTGGTCTTTTCGTCCCTAGTTTTCCAAGCGAGTAGACTCGGAGTTAGTGAGTGGAATGGAAACTTTACATGATACTTTCTCTCGTGTGGTTGTGATGGTCAGAACTTTTAAGGGTGGGGCATGACAAAGAATTATGAAGGGACAGGTATTGTAGACTTATTCAACTGGCTTGTACTGCCAGGAATGTCATAAAAATGTATTTCAGGAACTGTAGGATCTACTGTCTACTACCAGCCACCCCCCCCCCAAAATAGGATCTATCCCAACTATACCAGTAGTAACGCAATGCAATGCATCATCCAAGCCAAGATATACCATGGCCACGCATCATCTTCCTCTACCACTTCTATCACTTCTATCGAGAAGCTAAGTCGGTAATGCAATCCAACCTACTCCACTGCAACATCTACCGCAACACCCCCATTCACAGCCTGCACAGCCTTAGCAATAACCCCCTCGCTCGCCTCCTTAGCCAGTTCCTCGCTCTGTTGAAGACCCTTCCGGATCGCGAGGACGCTGTCGACTATGACGGCGTCTATGCCTTCTTTTACTTGTAGCTATTTTCACACACGTCAGCATTTCCTCTCATCTCCTTGCACCTCATCTCCATAATAGGGGGGGGGGGGGACGGGGGAACTAACCTGCACCATCTTCGGATCATTATTCTGCACCCCATAACTCACACAAACAAGCCCATGCTCCTTAACCACCTTCACCAACCTAGGCGCCGCACAAAACGCCGCCGCCTGCGCCACAATCCCAAGGAGATTCCAGCGGCTCGCGAACCGGATCGCTTCTTGCAGACTACTCGCCCTTATATCGCCGACCGGCGACGCGCCCGCATCTGACAAAAACAGGATGGGGAAATTAGGCTGCTTGAAGGAGAGAACGAGACACACATCCGGGTTGAAACTCGAGAAGATCAGGTGGCGCTGGCCGCCAAGCTCGTACGCTTGGGCGAGCACAGCATCAGTGAAAGAGTTAAGTTCGACAGCGTAGGCATCCATATTATGCTCCTCACTCTCATGCAACATCGGATACTTCAACTCGATATTAAACCCCACCTTCTCCGGCAGTTTCCTAAACAACTCCTCCAGCGTCGTGAAAGGCTGCTGAATAAACCGTCCCCGCGAATTCGCTTTATACCCATTCGCCTTAAAGTCGTGCGTGTACTTCATCCGCTCCTCCATCGCCGTATTCATGTCCGTCGGCGTATACCCCACTGAGAGGGAGCGCGGGCGCGGGGTTAGCGCGGGGAGGACGGGCAGGGCTTGCGAGGGGGTATCGGCTTTGCGGAGAGGGGAGGGCGGTTGAGAGCGTGTGGGTGTGTCGTTGACGTGGAGGAATTGCTCGAGTGTCAGGGTATGCACTGGTGCATCGATTCCCGTCTCTGAAACCAAAAAGTCGTGATAGATCACGGGTACATGGTCTTTAGTGAGCTGGACATCGAATTCCACGTAATTCGCACCCAGGTTCGCGGCAGAGATGAAGGATTGAATCGTATTCTCCCCCAACTGCAGGGATTTATTCGCTGTCTGGTTCTTTCCCAGCCCCCGGTGTCCGATCACCATAGGCGACGTCAGGCTCTTCCAGTACGTCTGCGTCTCTGTGATCTCCATGTTAGGGTGCGAGAAGGGCGTGATGATGAGGAAATTGAAGTTCACAGTCCCCAGCACCTCGAGGGTGTCAGCCGCCACGATGGGGACAGATAGGTCGCCTGCGAGGTTTGCGCGCTTCGAGCCGACGGTGGAGCGGATAGAGGAGAGGAGCGCGACAGCGCGGCCGAGCTTGTGTTTCTGGTTTCCGGAGTAGGTGGGGACGAGGTCGAAGAGGAGCTTTACTTTCGAGGGGTCTTTGGTGAGGAAGGTGAAGGGTTCTGTGGCGATGTTTTCTTGCACGGGGAGGTCGATTGTGGTTTGATCGCCTTCGGCGCCGACGGCGGAGACGAGGATTGATAGTGCGGTGTCGAGCTGGGTGGAGTGGGCTTCGGCGATGGGGATCTTTTCGAGGTTTACGGCGTCGTTTGGCTTGCGCATGTCCATTGATCCGAGGCTGACGAGAACCATGCTCTGATCCGTTAGATAACGATGACCAAACGCCCTGACGGGGTTCGATTCCTTAACGGTAGTCAACGAGTTCCTCTCTTCCAGAGAAGCTATACCAGGAGGCGAACCAGTCAACCCGGTGCTACCGTCAAGGGATTCCGCGTCATGCGTTATATATTCAGCTAGCAGCTCCGCGATATCAATATGCCCTCTCAGCGCAGCATGCTCACGCGCATTCCACCCAGAAGAGTCCTCTTTGTTGACATCCGCATGAGCTTCCACGAGCAACTCGATGATAGGAAGGTGTCCGTCAACGGCCGCGATATGCACAGGCGTCCACTCAAAATACTTCTCGCAGACATCCGGATCCGCCTTCTGCTCCACAGTGCCATCGAGAAGGATCTTCGCGCACTCGACATGACCGAATCTGGCAGCGACGTGTAGGGCCGTCTCGCCGGCGGCATCTTGCCAGTTCACGTCAACACCCGAGTCTACCAAGAGACGGACAATCCTGTAGTAATTCGACTTTGTGGCGAGATTCAAGACGGCGCTGGACTTTGAGCTTCTAGCCGCCTTTCCAGTGACGCCCTCAGCTTCAAAGAGCGCCTTGGATGTAAGATAATGCCCACCGACAACACTCAAATGCAGCGGAGCCAGACCCTCATGATCTTGCCACTCCGGCGCATCGATTCCGTTGTCAACATTGAACAGGCCCCATTCGCGCATAAACTTCATCAGAACCTCGCAGACGACAACGATGCCGAGCTGTGCAGCGTAATGAAGTGGTAGTCGGCCATATGAGTCTTTGGCTGCGATGGCGTTGTACTGGGAAGGTTTCATCCTCTCCAGCACGTACGATAACATATTAACCGTCTCGCCATCGAGGCTCGGGGTTTCAGCTTCGGCGCACTTGCTGGCGCGCGGGCCTAGGAGAGGCTGAGCAGCTGGATGGATGAACTGGTTCGTCTCGAGTAACTGAGCAGCCTGGTCCTTGTTCGTCTTGTTGATAGCCAGAACCAAACGATGCAGGCAATTCCGCTGGTTGATATCATCCGGCTCGTCAAAGTCCTTGACTTCCGCTAAAAGGAAGTCAATGCACTTCTTTGACTTGCTCGAGATGGAGCGTTGGAGGAGCGTCAGCTCGAGGCTGTTCAACGCAGGATCTCCAGCATCAAACTCAGCAGTCGCCAGTATCTCCTTCAGTATAGACGCATCGTCATTCTTCACTGCCCCCTTAACCGTCTCCAGCAACCCAGACGGCAAGTTCAGCATCGGCTTATGCACCGAGTGTATCGACTTGCTCTCCGGGGTCTTCGCATCATTCAGCGCCGACAACCAATCATTAATCGACTTCATACTCTCCGCCAGCGCCTGATTCGTGGCAAACTGCTTCGGATCCACGCGCGACGCGATATACGACTTCTGTATAAACGAGCTCTCGATCTTCTTATCCAACTTCTTCGTGATCTTCAGGAACCCCCTCCGATTCACCTCCCCAAACCACTGCAGCTTCCGCAACTGCCCGCGCAGATCCAGCAGCGCCGCGCGCAGCTCTTCGAGGTCGTCATGGTCGCGGTGCTCGAGCAGGCGCAGCCGACGGGACGCCTTGCTGTACTTGCGGTTGTAGAACTCGTCGACGGTCTCGAGGTTGCGGTCGAGGGAGAAGAAGAATTCTGGAGAGGTCAGAGGGGGGGTGTCCGGGGGGAAGTTTGTGGATTCATGAGTGCGGACCTGCCAGATCGGCGTGGTCGGGTTCCGCGGCGATGGCTCGGATGAGCTTCTTGAGCCCTTTGTAGTTGATGTAGCTGGATGCCCATTCGGGAACTTGGTTTCGGGGGAGGCTGGGGGGGGGGAGCGGTCAGCGTATGGGACGTAGATGAGGTGAATGTGTGAGTGAGAGGAGGATGCACTTACTTGCGACCGAACTTCATGATGTGTTATGAGGCGTAGCAGCAGCAACGTTAATGGGCGGTGAGTTGCAGCGCCGGGTGGCGGTCAAAGGACAGGATGAGACAAAAGGTCAACAGAAGGTGGTCCATTGAGATATATGAGAGTTTTTCGCCGATGAACGGAAGCTGGGTCCCTGAGAGCGGGATGTAAAAGAAAGAAGATTCAAGAGCAAGTACAGCTGTATACAGCAACTTGTATGCAGCTCGAGCTTCTCAGAGTCCTATCCCGAGGGTCAAACAATGGGGCCACGAGGGAGGTCAGAGTGACAATAATATCCCTGCAAAGTGGCGCTACGGATGCAGGAGGAAAGAGGAGCTGCTGATCGTGAGGGGCGGGTCGAGTGTATAGGGTGCGTGCGGGTGTATGGGAAGGATGTATGGAGAAGAGAAAGATTTCAAACAAAGAATGTCGGGATTATTGGAGGGATCGTAGGGAAATGTAGGGCAGTAGAAGAGGGAGATGGGACAACTGACTCTCATCCGCGCCGCTCGACGCCGGCAGAAAAGGCCGTGTCCCGCCTGACGCCGATGACTGGCTGGAAATGTTATTCTGCCGCCCGTCGCGTATCGGCGGCGTGGTTGATGTACTCACCGCCTTTGGGAGGGGGGTGGAGGAGAGTGGAGGGGGGGTGGAGGGAGGGGCAGAGACTTGGAAGGGACGGGGGGGTTATGTACTCTGAGTCAGCTGTGAGCTACTGTGGGACACTACTGTAGAAACTAAGAAATTCGATGCAGGTACATGAGGTTTAAGTAGAGGGAGGGTATCCTGTTGGATTAGAGCACTCCGAGGACCGCGTATCTGCCCTTGAGAATGGGGTTATATGCACTCCAGACTGGATATATGCACTCCGCCGTCATCGTGTCCACAGGTAGTAATATACGTGGATATATATCTGGATATATCCACTCCACCATCATGGCCGCCCTTTATCCCCAGCTTGTAAGAGGCATATCTACGTAGATATATCTGGATATATGCACCCCGCCATCATCACCGCCCTTTGTCCGCAGCTACAGTACAGTAGCAAAGAGGAATGTACGTGTACGTGCGTGGCTATATCCAGATATACGCACTACCCCTTTATCGTCGCATCACCAAGCACACCGCGGAGAATATAAGACATCCATCGTGGTCAGGTGCAGGCAGGTCTTGCCAGTCTCTGTGTGTACGCTGTTCATAAAATAAATAATAAAATATATGGCATCATCTACAGTATTTCCTTTTTTCCCTTTTCTTTTTATTTCCCCCCTCCACCCGTACCAAAACCCCCAAAACCTGGGATTGCTGGGCTGGGCTGGGCTGGGCGACAAGGGACACTCCACACGTTAAAAAAAAGTTGAACCTTAAAATGTGTGGTCACGAGAAGTGCAGCGTACCTTTTCTTGCGTAGGCGGTGGACGGTGGACATATCGTGTATGGTAATAGTAGTAGTGCTGTAAAAAACTAGAATTCCCCTCCTATATATGCCCAACTAACACACATACTCCCATCAAAACGGGCCTGATAGTTCAGTGGTAGAATTCTTGCTTTGGGAGCTCATCAGCATTCAAATTGTAAGAGGTCTCCGGTTCGATCCCGGATTAGGCCCACTTTTTTGTTGTTTTTAGCGATTTTTTTTTTTTTGGTGGTGGTGGGTGGTGGTGGGTGGACCTCGCTCAGTTCAACTGTATGTGTGTACCAGGAAGGCGGGGGCCTTCCAGCTGTCAGACAATCACGTGCAGGGAGACGGAGAGTATAATCTTTGGTCTCGCAGAGTGTGGACGGTGATTATGGGATAAAATAATGGATTCAATCGTTCTGAGCGTCATGTTACATTCCTTTTGCAGACCAGCTACCCAGAAGTACATCAAAGAGACAAAATCCCCTTCACAGCCACCATAAAATCAATAAATGGCTTCAATCACTCAGGGCTGAACAAGCCGTGTGATGTGACTCTGTCCCAAACCAATCACCCAGACGCAACTCAAAGCCACAAATCAATCTCACAGAGATAATTCAATAGATGAACGCCACTGATCACTCTCACTCACACTCTCACTCACACCCCCATATCACACCCTCTTCCACACCATTCACTCACCCACAAAGCAACTCAACCCAACTCAACCATCTCAAGTATCAATCTCATTCATTCCCTATCTGCGCGCAATTATGGCCTCCCATCCACGTTTGCTGCTCCACCAGTTCCCCTCGTTCCCCTCCCCCGCTTCTGACCAAGAAAATATATGAGGTATATAGTTAATAAAACAACGAGATCCCAAACACCATGCATCAATCCCATCACCGCCGACAAACACGCTTCTTTCCCCTCTGTATATCCGGCATATATCCACAACCACGCTCTTCCCCTCCGTATATCAAGCATATATCCACAAACCCCCCTTTCCCCAAACCACCCCCCTTTTCGAAATAAACCTCCTACCCCCTCTCTCCCCCTCCCCCCCTTCTCCCCCTCCCCCCCTTCTCCCCCATCTCCCCCTCTACAAAAACCCATCCCCAGCCACAATCTTCCTCGCCTCCGCAATACTCCACTCCGTCCCCGTATCATCCTCCATATCCATAAACAACCCATGTGTATCACTATACGTACTCAACTGCGCCCCCGCACTCCCCAACGCATTACTAATCCTCCACGTCCCATCCAGCTCACTCCTCACATTCCACTGCTGCCCCGTCACCGTATCATCCGCCTCCTCCATCAACGGATTAATCCGATCCGACGGATCCAGAAACAGGCGAATACCCTTCCCGAGGTACAGGCAGGCGAACCAGTACCGCTCGTCCGCGTCGGGCACTTTTTTGATCTGCCAGTACTGTCCGTCGCTGTCGGCTGTGAGGGACATGTTGAGCTTGCGCGAGAAGGTGCCGTTGTCCTTTTGGATGTCGAGGGAGTATTCGCGCTTGAGATACTGATTCGATAAGCGGTAAAACGTGCCCTCGTCGAACCTTGCCGTCGCCGTAGCACTGGCAGTCGTAGCCGTCGCGTCCGTCGAAGTAGGATCCGTCGTCGTCGCAGTCGGCGTCGTCGTCACACCCGCCGCCGCCGACGACGACGACCCAGCAGTATCACCACCAGCAGATGCACCAGCACCATGCGAATCCTTCGACTTCTGACTCCCCACCACACCACCCACCACGGCCCCAATGACAATTAACAACGCAGCAACTACCAGACACCAGAATACCACCACCGATAACCCACAGATCCGCTTCTTCCTCCCCTTCTCATCAGGCTGCATCGCATACGGCGCAGCCTGCATGAACCCCCCCGGCTGATTCTCTGCATACTGCCCGCCTGGGGGGGGGTTGATATACTGCCCCTGCTGTCCCTGCGGCAGCTGCTGCTGGTATGGCTGCTGTTGATACGACGGCTGATACGGCAGTTGTGGTCCCAGCGCTGGGTTATCGGAGTAGGGCGCTTTGTTGTAATTCTCGACGTATGCGCTGTGGACTTGTAGTCCCTCGGACTCGGGGCGTGGACCCCCGTAGTGGGGGCCGGTGTGCCCGGCGTGAGGGGAGGATTGGGGGAGGGGTTGGTAGACTTCGGGGAGGTCGGACATGGTTGTGTGTTGTGAGGGGGGTTAGGGTGAGGGTGAGGTGGGTGAGGTGGTGGTTATGCGCATTCCAGGGCCGAAGCTCGCTGGTCGTGGTCGACAAGGCTGTGGGTGTGTGTTTTGTTTGTCGCTCAGCTGAGAGTGTGTGTGTGTGGTTGGGGATAGTAGCGACAGTATTCGATACTCAATGGCCAGAAGCGCGAAGGAAAGAAATGATGATGAGATATCTTGAAGTCGAAAAACGATGGTAGAATGTGTGAGGAAGGAGAGTAGGAGGAGGAGGAGGAGGGTGGTAAGCACAGGAGAAAAAGACCAGAGATGATAGCGTCGTTACTAACTGTACAGTAGTAGTAACCTCTTACCTGGATGCTTGCGCGACATTAACCTTACCATAGGACTTCGGTGGGTATAGCCCCCCATCCTGTCAGGATTCCCGTCCCTGCTCCCCTGCCACATGGCGCGTCTCATCTCCCATCCATGCGCCAGTAGGGTGATTGTGTCCGTAGAGAGTATCCATCCCATATCCCGGTATCGCATACTTCAGTATCCATCCCAGTATAGCAATTGTGTATGCCACCCCCAGTATGTCAGTGTCAGTGTCAGTGTTGCAGTATAGAGCCCAGCAATGCAATAATGCCTTCGAATATCCCCGTTCTCCCCAGTATCTCCCCAGTATCTCCCCACCGCCAGGGCTGCCAATCTCCCTCCTCCCCCCCCATCATCAACACACGAAATAAGCCCAGCAAATACGGCGAATACAGCCGGAGGAATAATCCCCCCCCCTGTGCCCAGCTCTGCCCGCCTGCGTCAAACCTCCATCCATCACCCACTCACGCCCCGTCCCTCCAGCCACACGCGGGTCCCGATCCCACGGTCTGACAGCCGCATCGACCAATCAGAGGGGGGTTTCACTCGCTAGTCCTTGCTAATTAAGGGCAGTTGCAGGTGGAGCTGTTTTTTCTCCGGTGTGTGCGGATTTCCGCTGTGGTTTTTTGGGGGGGTGTGGGGGCTAGGCTGGATAGAGGTTAGCGTTGTCAGCTGAAGGATTTGGGGGCTGTGGTGGAGAGGATTGGGATTGGATTGCTGGTACGAGGGGGGAAGGGATTACAGGGGGCTAACTGGATTAGGTTAGGGAGCCACACTGGTGGTGTTAAGGTAGGTGGTGTGTCAAAATAGCATACAGTAGTGGTGACAGTGGTGTATATTTAGAAACTTGTCCTGGTTTTGGTCTTGGTTCTGGTCTTGGTCTTGACAGCTTCCCTGCTGACTCTGGTTAGGATTGTCTGATCTTGTCTGATCTGGTATGTATGGATTGATATAATTGGATTCTTCCTCATTATTCAAGGTTATCATTACTTTTACAGTATGGTATGTACACTATCCTACCAACTAGCCACATATGCACCGTAGGGTATCCAACCCAGATCCAGACTCCCTCAAGTCTATTTATTCTATTCTTAAAAACACCCCGCCAGCGGTCCCTCCTCGGCATACTCCTCCTCACCAAGACCTCCAACACAATATGACGTCGCTGCCATAGGTCGAAAGTTAGACCTAGCTTCCTCCACAACCTCTACCAGGCTAGGCGGCGCCACAAACACCCCCCCATCCTCCCCTCCTCCCTCCTCCTCCACTAGTTTCGAAATCTTCACAAAGCTCGGCAAATCCGCCATCAACATCCCTCCAAACTCCCTGGGTATCTCCTCAACTCTCATCCTGCTCACCTCCCCCTCCCCCCTTATCCTCTCCCTAAAAGGCAACGACACCCTCCTCGCCCGATAACTCGCCATATCCTTCGCCTCCTCGGCGTGGAAATGCCGTATCATCGCCGCGAACTGCTCGGGGTATATGTACCGCGCCAGCGGGTGCTGGACATCCTGTATCACCTCCGCCGCGTCTGCCGCTCCCGATAATGCGGAGCCTAAACCACAGGCTTCGAGAACATCGTGGATCTTACCCCGCACGTCTGAGTTGTAGTCCAGCCCGCCCCCCGGCTTCTCTTTCTTCCCAAACTGCCACGACAGCGCCGTGACGATGCGGAGGAGCGCGCTGGTCCGCTCGGGACACGTGAGGCTGTAATATACAATATCGGCGAAGACCTGGGTGCGCACGTAACAACCCTCTTTGATAGCCGTCTTGAGGTACCGCAGCGCCCCGTCCAGGTTGTGGAAGGTCATGCACCCTCGGATCAGAGACTCGAAGATATCCGAGTTCCGGTGCGCCTTCTCTTGTAGATACCCATCTCGGTGTATGACGTCTGTGTCCAGCGCCCATTTTTGCACTGTGGGTTTGGTCAGGTCGAAGATATGATGTCTCTCGAAGCCTAGGCCGTCTTCTAGACCGGCCATTTGTCGGACGGTTGTGTAGAACTTCTCGGGGTCGCGTGACATCCCGTAATGCATGAGTATCGCTGATAGTATACCCTCGTCGGGACGTAAGCCGTTGTTCTTGAACTGGTGCACTACCACCTCGGCGAGCTCGGGTTGTCGTAGCTTCGTGAAGGCGCGGATTAATAGCTCGTACGTGGCGGCGTTCGGCACTGATGTTGAGGTGAGAAGGTTGTAGCAGATCTTCGCAATCATTAGATCGTAATTCCGCTCTTTGAATCCAAGCGTCTTTGTTATAGAATCAAGTGTTGCGTTCAGACTTTGCGAGTCTGAATTGCTCCCCACGGTGCCTACCCTGGGGTAGTCTGGCGCTGCCGTAGTGCCATCCAACATCGGCATCATAAGCTCAGTCAGCCGCCTGATTTCGGACCTAGCTTCCATCTCAGCGTCCATTCCCGCATCTGTTCCCACCCCGCGCCTTGCGGTTCCTTTTTGCCCCATCGATGTAGCTTGCCAAAGTTCGTGCACGAGTGCATTAACGTTGCGCGCCAGTCGATCCAATTGATATGTCGTCCGGGGGTCCCAATGCGACATTGTCGAAGCAGCGAATTCGTTCCCTTCCAGTAGCCTGCGATCGCTCTCGACCGCAACCGGGGATCTCTCCTTCGTAGAACCCTCCCGCCGATTGGCCTGATTTATATTATTCCAGTTCCCCGACTCTTGAACGCTCTCCCACAGCATACCCTCCAATTCGTCCCAGACCGGAGTCATCGATTCCCTCCGCCTCGGCGTCGACTGCGGTGCTTCAAGTATCGGCATCGGCACAAAACTCATGAGTTTCCGCACCGTCGTTGCGCCCTCCTCCAGCTTCCGACATATATTCGCATCCGGTGTATACTCCTCGACCTCATTCCCCATAATATTCGACTCCTCATCCGCCGCCTTCCCAATCGACACCCGTCCCGGCGTCGAGATACTCGCCAAATCCTTCCCCGACCTCACCTCCTCAATCGCCTGATCCCACTGCAACAACCGCTCATCCTTCCTCCTCGTATCATACACCGCGGCCGTCGCCAGCATCGCCGAGAAACTCGCCGTAAACACATCGCTCGGCCGTAACCGTCGTCGCGCCGCCGCTGCTGTGCCCCCGCTCGTCGTCCGAGCAATCCTCGCGCCGGCTTGCAGACATGGTCCACACTGACAGGACCGGCTGGCCTGCACGGTGCGAGACCAGAGAGCTAGCATTATACCATCCCGGGTCCGTCGTGTGTGTGAAAGGTCTATAACACGGGGCTCGTAGGGGAATTGCGAAAGGCCGGTGGTGGGGAGCTCAATTGGGCGTGTTCGGGACTTTTTTTGGAGGGCTCCGAGGACCTGCGTTATGCTCAGCAGTTATTGCCGACCTTGCTGCGTTTAGCGCGCCAAGCGAGGGACGCCGCTTTTGGCTTATCGTGGGTTGGATATCGGGACAGCTTCGTCTAGATTGAGGTGGAACTACTTTTTGATTTCCGCGATAATACGAACGCAAGTCAATTTTAAGCTCCTCTGGAAGAGCTGTTGATTTTTTTGAAGACATGCTTTCTCTTACCTTGACTGCTGATCTCTCCGGGTAAGACGACTCCCATCCGATCCCACAATTCACATGCTTACAACCTCTCAGAGTGACTGATTTGCGTCCGGATGATACTCCAGAGGATCCCTTCTGGTACACGTTCAAGGTTCAATGTACATCTTGCAGGGAAGTTCACCCTAACTGGGTCAACGTGAGCCGATTTGTATGCTAGAACCCATCTCTCCTCCGATATTCCAACAGCTAACGAGGGATTTAGGAAATGAACGAGATGAGCGGCAGCAGAGGCGAGGCCAACTTCGTCTGGAAGTGCAAAATGTGCAAGGTGAGATTTACCACTGGAAACCGTGTTCGTGGCCATGTTTAATCCGTTTGGACAGAGAGAGTCTTCGGCGACAATCATGGCACCACCAATTTCATATCAGCAGGAATCACCTCCAAAGGCCCAGAAGGTCATTGATTTTGACTGCAGAGGTCTTGAGTTTATAGATTTCAAGCCTGAGGTATGTGTTATATCTTATGTGTGTATATGTGCGACTCTAACATAGCTATAGGGAGATTGGCTGGTCACGGGAATCGACTCGGGAACCAAGTTTGAGGCTATCAACTTCGAGGAGGGAGATTGGTACGAGTATGATGAGAAGGCAGGAGATGAGGTTAGCATTAAGGATTTGAAGTGGGAGATCAAGAAGGCGTGATGGGTGGTAGTAGTAGTAGCAATTAAACCAAACTTTGCTGTGATGTTGTGTTGTGTTTGAATTGATATTCGTGTAAAATAATTAAATTTCATGCAAAATATTATAAAGACCGATATCATTCAAATCTAACAATTAAAATCCTCTCATACAAAGTCTATTTCTATATCATACCAGACCACCATCTAGTCTCCAGATTCTACATTGTAGCATCCTATAAATTCCCAAAGATTTGAAATATAATAAAGCCCACCTACCCCTCATTAAGCGCCATCACCAAAATTCGACAGCCTCGCTTACATAATCACACCCACTGAAAAGTAACAACCGCCAAGAATGTTCACGACAGAAGCTCCAGCCGCGTCGAAGCCCAAGTACCCTCGTCCCAGACCAATATACCCACAACACCGCCAAAATGAGTGTAAGTCCCTTCCACCCTCCTCGAATGCCTCGACGATGCTAATATAGCGCAGGTTATGCCAGTTAACCCCCGACCGATGCTACAATCGCTGTATGTCCTCCCCCTCGGCCTCACCCCAGCCCACCCGCACCACCCCAAGCACAAACACGCGGCACAACGATCCTCCTCCCTCCCTTCCCTGACCGGATCCGCGCATGTCTAACTATCAGCAGTGTGAACGAAGAAGTAGTAGTGCGCCTCAAGTGGGGACAAACCGAATACAAAGGCATCCTCGTCTCCATCGACAGCTACATGAACATCCAACTCACCAACACGGAGGAGTTCATCGACCAGAAGCTGACTGCCGCGCTCGGCCAGGTGCTGATAAGGTGCAACAACGTGCTGTGGATCCAGGCTGCGCCGACGGGCAAGGAGGGTGGCGGGGATACGAAGATGGAGGGATGAGTGGGAGGGATGTTGGGCGCGGATTTTTTCGGAACTTGCATGGGAAGACGGACAGACATGCACCTGGGATGGGATGTTGGACATGCGAGGGGTTCTGGCGGGGAGTGGGAAATATTAAGGAAGGGCAGATACCATAGGTGGTGAATTGAGGCCGGGGTATGGCGTTACGACTGAGCACAAGATAGAGCTTCCATATAACAAGGGAAAAGGAAAGCATTATGAATCTTGACTGAACATTCTCGTACTCATGCCTCTGAAGAGTCTGGGTAGGGACTGTGCTAAAATGCAGTGATTATAGTGATTGTGGTTAGTTAAAGGCTTTCAATCACCCAAAGCTAAATTTGCTATAATAGCCATTCACAGATAGACAAAAGGAGAGAACATATGAGCTTAAATCGCTGGTATCAATCCTCAGCCGTATGATTTGTCATGATATTTTCGTAAATATGGCCCTCGTCTACATCAAGCATCCTTGCTTGCGGCTACTGCCTACATCGCTGATGCCGACTCTGAGTCGCTTTCGGGGCCCGGTCATAATGAAAGCCTCCACAATCCACTCATACCACACCTTCCTATCATCCGTCTGTCTCCAGATGCTAACTTCAACCTCTGCATCATCTGGAACGTGTAGCGGGTTCTGTCTCTGTTAGATCATGCTGATACTCGGAAAATGTTCGAACATACCTTCAACGGGAAATATATCGGAAACCAACTGATCATATCCTTGCTCTTCGCATCGATGGTATCCGGCCTCGTGCTCAACTCCACAATCTCCCCCACCTGCTCACCAGTTGCGGATTTCCTCCGTCCGTCGTAAAGCACAGTCTCGAAATATCCCGCAATACCGTGAACCATACCCCTGTTCAGGCATACGAATTTACATCTCGAGTATCTCGCATTATGCTCATTCGCCCCATCTCCACCCGCCATACTACCACCGCCGCCACCGCTCACACCACCCTGTCGCCGCGCCTCAGCCAACTCAAGAGTGGCTGCAGGAAGCGGATGCACAAACTCCCATGCTTGCTGAATGCGGGGGTGGTCAGGGACGGAGGTGGCCAGGAAGTCAATCGCATGAAGCATGACAACGTAAGGCGTATCCGTTGCATCCGCGTCGTTGACAGCACGGTGAGAGATGTCTGCGTGGAGACGCGGAGCGAGAACCGGTGAGAGATGCGCCGTGTAGCTGCTTGGGATAGAGATTCCAAACTCCGGAGCTAGAACGTGCTGCACGCCATCAAGGCACTCGGGGCTCAACTCGTTGTCAGCGAAAGACCCAAGAAGCTCCGACACGATGATGTCGACCTTTCCATATGTCGGGAGCTGTGCTTCAGATGAACCGGAATCCGCCGTCTTGCCTGACCGGCGAAGCGGACCTTTCCAGGCTCGCATATCCGATTTGACAACATTCACAGCGTTGTCCCAGTCCTCTTCGTTGTGGCGCTGGAGGAGCACATAGGCATTTGGGTTCTTCTCCACCGCCCATGCCTCGATTGGGATGCCTGTTTTGGCAGATGCTCTCAGTGCTCTTGTGACGAGTGGTCCGCGGCCAGAGCCAGCTACCGCGAGGACCACAGCGCCAGATGCGGAGGATGTGGGCTTGTTCAAGGCCTTCCAGTCTGTGAGCGCAAGCGCAATGGCGCGCTCGTACCAGTCGTACTTGATAGGATCTTTCTCAAAGACTTCGTAGGTCACAGACTCGAGGTTGTCAGCTAGCGGCTGCAACGGGGCTTGCAAGTAATCCTGGTACCCGGACCCGAAACGTTCAATCACAGACCTGGGAGGCTGGTTACGTTGGAGGTAGCGGAGGTAAATGAGGTGAGCCGTTTGATCCTTTGCCTTGGACTTGGAATTCTGGCTTTCGCGCTTGATCAGAGAATTGAGGTCGGCCACCTGAGGCATCGGTGCCCCCGATGCGTCTGTGGTAACACTTGGGGAAGGGAAGCCGTCCGCCACAGGATATGGCTCGTAGGGCTCAACGTCCGGGATTGGCCCAATATCACAGAGTAAAAGCCATGGCGCATGCTTCAGGCGCATATATCGAGAAATGAGAGTCTGGTGGCCCTTCCCAAGGACTGGGTGGCCGCCCTTGTTTTTCAAGAAGGTAGAAGCATTAAATGAGAGCAATCGCAAAGGCTCAGCATACCAGCGAGATTGCAATGCTTCAGTTGGAAGCTGGCGAGGTATAGCAAGTGCTAAATGTTTGTATTAGCACGTCTGAGGCAAAAACATAAACATGAATCCAAACTTCTGCGGTTGTCCAATGCTTCAAGGGCTACAACAAACTGACATACAGCGAACGGCTTATGACCGGGGGGAGATGGATATATTAAATCGTTTCATTGGTTTCTTACCTACGGATAGCCTTGAGTTGTATTTACACACACTTCGAATGACGTTCCACGCATCCCAGCTGTCGAATAGCTCCTCATCTTCATCGGAATCATCTGATATATATTCGGCTCTAGTGAAAGGTTTCATGTCGCCTAGAAGAGGGATAGCGGTGCTGTCTTTCTGGGGATACATAGGGATATGTATGGCCACATGGACATAACCGGCAACGCCGAGGGCCTCTTGTACGGCGCGAGCATATCGGGCCAATCCATCGGCGGTGGCTGTGCTGCTGTTATACTGGCGAGGCCCGGGTATAATGATGTTGGTGACGCCGCAGAAAGAGGCAAACGCAACTTCCATAGTCAGGACTTGCCGAGATATATTGGAGATCAAGGGATCCGGGGATCCCAGGTCGATCCATGAGCTACAGTAGCCAACCAGCTGGCTGACCGTCTCTCCAGGTCCCAACGGAGTATCTGCCGAGTTGAAGGGCGGCAGTATCGGTGGAGGTAGCTCATTCGAAGAAGAGTCGGCAGACTTATATAATTCGAGCTGGTTTGATAGGAGGGAGAGAACTCGTGAGTGAAAGTGCGGTGTGGTTATTGGACTTGTAAGCATATCATACTGGGCAGGTCAGCGTCGTTCAACATGGGCGCATAGAGAGCAGCTGCATACCCCAACATCCTGTCCTTGACGCAAGGTTCTCTCCGAAATTGGTAGAGCTCTCCCGGCTTCATGGTGCCCAACGTAGAACGTTGGCATATAGTCGTCCACCATTGGTGGTCGTGAGGTTTCGGGATCCATTTGGGCTCACCTATTGGCAGCGAAAGGAAGCTATAAATGCGCGAGATATGTAGCAACTAGTTTATCGAGTTGACCAGCAATCCTAAAATATACAGTAAGCAAAGGACAAACTATGTGTCTTTATAAAGATTGTTCTCGGCCCATGGCTTTCGTGGGATGTTTCCTGTAACTTAATCCCTCGAAAGGCTATGGTGGGGGAACTTTTCGTTACAAGGTAGACAAACCTAGGCGAACACAGATAAAGATTCCCAAGAAAAATACAATATTAATGGGATATATGGCATTTTGTGAATATTATTTGTACTAATGTGTTATATAAAAATATGATAATAGAGAATCCACAACAATTCCAAGACACAGCTCCCGTTTGTAGACAATTCCAGGCCGTGTGGGTTATATAAAGTGATATCGAACATCCCCAGCCTGATCACATGACCCCAGATAAAGCAGTTGCGACTAGCCACAAACTCACTAGCTTACTCGTGTGGATTATACTTTTTCTTCCAGGCGCCAAATATCTCAGCCTTGCGCCGAAACAGAACTATTTTTGAAGAGTACGAGACTCTCATACCCCCATATACACCAACTTCACAATGGCTGACCGTCGTCCAGAGAGTGAAGAAATGTCGCGCGCAAAGAGAGCGAAGGTCGATCTCGACCCGAAGGAAAACCCATACCTCGCCCACATGTATGAGAACGGCGAGGAGGGGGGTTACTCGAACGGTCAGAGGCAAAATGGCAACGGCGATTCTTCCATATTGTCGACTTTCACCAGGCATGAAACGACCGCTGCGCAGGCCCACCAGGCCGAAGATGGCCCCGCCAACCCTTTCAACGGCCAGCCGCTCTCCAGCCAATACTTCAACATCCTGAAGACTCGCCGTGACCTCCCCGTCCATAAGCAGAGGCAGGAGTTTCTCGATATGTTCCACAAGACGCAAATCCTTGTCTTCGTAGGAGAGACTGGTTCCGGTAAAACGACCCAGATTCCTCAGTTCGTGCTCTTCGACGACCTCCCACATTTCAGGAACAAGCTCGTGGCGTGTACGCAACCTCGTCGTGTGGCTGCCATGTCCGTCGCACAGCGTGTCGCCAATGAGATGGATGTGAAGCTTGGACAAGAAGTTGGTTTCAGCATTCGTTTCGAGGACGTTACGTCTTCAAAGACGATTCTCAAATACATGACCGACGGTATGCTTCTGAGAGAAGCCATGCACGACCACAACCTCTCGCGCTACAGCTGTATCATTCTCGATGAAGCCCACGAGAGGACCCTTGCCACTGATATTCTTATGGGATTGTTGAAGGAGGTTGCTGTGAGAAGACCGGACTTGAAGATCGTTATCATGTCTGCGACCCTTGATGCGCAGAAGTTCCAGAAATACTTCAACAATGCCCCACTGCTTGCTGTTCCCGGAAGAACTCACCCTGTCGAGATTTTTTATACCCCTGAGCCAGAGCGCGATTACGTTGAGGCTGCGCTACGAACTGTTCTTCAGATCCACGCAACCGAGCCCGAGGGAGATATCTTACTCTTCTTAACTGGCGAGGAAGAGATTGAAGACGCCTGCAGAAAGATCTCCCTGGAAGCAGATGAGATGGTGAGAGAGGCGGATGCTGGTCCACTGAAGGTTTACCCGTTATATGGTACTTTACCGCCTGCGCAGCAGCAGAAGATCTTCGAACCTGCCCCTGCACCTACAAGACCAGGTGGCAGGCCCGGACGCAAGGTCATTGTCGGAACCAATATTGCCGAAACTTCGCTGACAATCGACGGTATCGTCTACGTGGTGGATCCTGGATTCAGCAAGCAAAAGGTGTACAACCCCAGAATCAGAGTCGAGTCTCTCCTTGTGTCTCCTATTTCCAAGGCCTCAGCACAACAGCGTGCTGGTCGTGCTGGTCGTACGCGCCCGGGAAAGTGCTTCCGTCTGTACACAGAAGCTGCGTTCAAGAAGGAGCTGATTGAGCAAACATACCCCGAGGTTCTCCGTTCCAATCTTGCCAATACGGTCTTGGAGCTCAAGAAGCTTGGTGTTGAGGATCTGGTGCATTTCGATTTGATGGACCCTCCGGCTCCGGAGACCCTCATGCGTGCTCTGGAGGAGCTCAATTACCTTGCGTGCTTGGATGATGACGGAGAGCTCACCGAGCTCGGAAAGCTTGCTTCAGAGTTCCCCCTGGATCCTGCTCTTGCTGTCATGCTTATCACCTCCCCTGAGTTCTACTGCTCCAACGAAATCCTCTCTCTTACTGCCCTGCTCTCCGTTCCGCAGGTATTCGTCCGTCCAGCATCGGCTCGCAAACGCGCAGACGAGATGAAGGCCCTGTTCGCTCACCCAGATGGTGATCACCTCACCCTCCTCAACGTTTACCACGCCTTCAAGGGCCCCGCTGCGCAAGCCGACCAAAGGCAATGGTGTCACGAGCATTTCCTTTCCCTCCGTGCTCTACAGTCTGCCGACAACGTACGCCAACAACTCGAGAGGATCATGCTGAAGTCTGGCCTCGATCTCATCAGCACTCCATTTGAGAACAAGGATTATTACATCAACATCCGCAGAGCTCTGGTGGCTGGCTTCTTTATGCAGGTTGCAAAGAGAGAGGGCAGTGGAAAGACGTATAAGACTGTGAAGGATGACCAGGCAGTGATGCTGCATCCGAGCACAGTGCTTGGCCATGATTCTGAGTGGGTTGTCTACAACGAGTTTGTTCTTACTACTAAGAATTATGTGCGAACTGTTACGAGTGTTCGGCCTGAGTGGCTTCTGGTATGTTCATCCGACATCCAATTAATTCTTGACTGTGTACTGACAGCTTCTGTAGGACATTGCGCCAACATACTACGATCTTGATACCTTCCCCAAGGGCGAGATCAAGACTGTTCTTACCCGTACAACTGAGAAGATCCGCAGGAAGCAGGCGATGAAGGCTGGAAGATGAGAGGCACGTTAGAAATGAGAATGAATTAGCCTTGGGCCGCTTGCGCTCCGCATAGAGCCGAGTTGTTTTCTGCTGGAGTACCCCATTGAGCGGCAAGGAGTAAATACCAACTGTCGCTTCTAATGTCGACTGGAGAACATGGAGTTTCAAAATGGGTAGACGGCGGCGTCAATCACAAGTAGCCATTGATTGAATCATATATAGACGAGTCATGAGTTATGGCTAAGTAGACGAAATAAATCACTTAGACTCGACTGAATAATTCAGCCAAAATATATCAAGACACCAAACTTTGTTGCTATTAACCGTTGAGAGCGTAACTCATTTGTTAAATGAGGCCCCTAGAAATTGATAATTTAGCTTTTGATCTAGAAGGTCTGTGACGTTGGGTGGCGGACAAGGGATCCAAAGGCGGTATCATTTTAGGTCTAGCGCATACGGCAGAAATATACTTGCATCCCAAAGTTTCGTTCTGTTAGCTGGGAGGCTAAATAATAAGTCGTCCTCCCGCCGCCACCATCTCTCGTTATGTTAACAAGTTTAAACAAACTTATCACACTCAACTCACGAATCCGACTACCATCACTCATACAGACTTCAACCACCGCAATGATGAAAGAATCCAGGGATCGACCTCCCCAAAGGCGCGGGCCATATAACGCAGCGAAGAGAGATATGACCACAACTGGACCAAGGCGCAACAATGCTGCTCCAGGATCTCAACAAGAAGCACCACTTCCGAGAGTGTCTACTCCTCCTTTGGCCGAGCCAGTCCCACTCGACACACCGAGATTTGCGGATCTGGGCAAAGAGAACCTCCTCGACCCTATCCTGCTCCAAACTATCACCGAAGACCTCAAGTTCGACCACATGATGCCGGTGCAGGCAGCGACATTACACGACCTCCTCCAAAAGCGAACTGATGTCCTCGCGCAAGCCAAGACTGGAACGGGAAAGACGATTGCTTTCCTCCTTCCCGCTATCCAAACCATGCTCAACAAGGGCAGACAACAAGGTGGCATTTCCCTGCTTGTCATCTCCCCGACGAGAGAGCTGGCTATGCAGATTGCAAAGGAGGCATCGGCTTTACTCCAGCGTCTCCCACAATTCAAGGTTCAATTTGCCATCGGAGGTACAAACAAGGACAGAGAAGAGAAGCAAATCCTCGGCAGATGTGATATTCTGATCGCCACCCCTGGACGACTATACGACCACCTGAGCAACCAGAGAATCCGCGATTCGTTCAGGAATCTTGATACCCTCGTTCTCGATGAAGCTGATCGCCTCCTGGACATGGGTTTCATGAATGCGCTGAAGGATATCATCAAGTGCCTCCCAGACAAGGAGATGTCCCAGCGCCAGGGCATGCTCTTCTCCGCAACCATCGCACCGCATGTGCAGAAATTTGCTCATCTTGTCCTCAACAAGGAGTACAAATTCACATCCACAATCCCCAAGGGTGAAGTCAACACCCACGAGCGTGTTCCGCAACTCCTGGTCACTGTCCCCACATTCTCCGCCGTCGCACCCGCACTCATCTCATCCCTCCGCTCCGAAATGGCTATTGCCGGCAAGGAGAACTTCAAAGTCATCGTCTTCGCCCCCACCGGCTCGCTCGCCGACTGGTACGCCGCCATCCTCTCCTCCCTAAAAGACCTCCCCGAGGTCTCCGTCCTCCACTCCCGCCTCTCTCAATCCAAGCGCACCAACGTCACCGAGGCCTTCCGCAAATCCTCATCCTCCGTCCTGGTCGCCACCGACGTCGTCGCCCGCGGCATGGACTTCCCCAACGTCTCCAACGTCTTCCAGGCCGGCATCCCCGCCGACAAGGAATCCTACATCCACCGTCTCGGCCGAACCGCCCGTGCTGGCCGTGAGGGACGCGCCGTCTTCATCGTCACCGAAGCCGAGTCGTTCTTCCCCAAGTACACACTCAAGGAGATTACATTCGAGACCTCGGCGCCTGATCTTTCCCCCGCCACCGAAATCGCAGGACCGGCTGCGGCGTTCGATAACAAGGGTAAGGTCTACCAGGCCTGGTTGGGATACTACAAGAACTACGTCAGGCAGTTCGGGTGGGACCTCGAGAGGCTCGTGGCTGAGGGAAACCAGTTCGCGTTCGATGCACTGGTTGCTGGTGAGGTGCCTGGCATCCCAAAGAGCACGGTGGGCAAGATGGGACTTAAGGGTGTCAGGGGCGTGAATATCGTCGCGAACTTCGAGAAGCCCCCGAGAGGAGGCGGTGGAAGGGGTGGTGGTGAGGGACGCAGCAGAGGTTCTGGTGGACAGGGACAGGTTGGCGGTGGCCATGCGAATGCCAATGGTGGTGGACAGGTACCTGGAGGAGGTGGTAGTGGTGGCGGCCGCGGTGGCGGTGCTGGACGAGGACGCGGAGGTGGTGGTAGGGGTGGTGGACGTGGCGGAAGGAGCTGAAGGGGACGAGGCAATGCAATGACCTGTTAGATGGATGTGGTTTCTTTTGTGTTTTCAACGGCAATCAATAGACGGCATGTTCAGGGATAGAGGATCTGGAGCACTGGATGGGAGGTGGAAGATACCCTTTCCTTGTTTTGTGACTTGCGTTGTATAATTAGACTAGCAGATAGAAAAGTTTTATTTTGGTATACCTGTACGGATGAAGGTCTACTGTAGCTCTATCTCATACAGTGCTTCCTTCTTCTAATATATTTCATTCTTGTGACAGCTACACTGTATAGTTCGCTCTGACACAATGACACACCATTTCCTCCCTATACAGTTCCATCTCATAATAACCAAGCAAGCAAACTATACCTCGGCATCTTTTTCAAGGCGCTTTCTTGAGCACACTACAGAGCGCAAGGTAACTCTCATCCAGTCACGCGATGAGGGGATTCCGGTCCGTACGGTCCGTCTAATTCATACGTGAACTTAACACCACCAGCAATTGAAGCAACAACAAAAGCAAAAATGTAGCATAAAACCATCATCCGATTCATACATCACCTGCAAAAACATCATCCTCCAATCAATTAAGCAAAAGCACAAACTGTCAAAGACGACAAAAAGATAATTTAATGCGTCGACCGGGACTCGAACCCGGACCGTGAGCAAACACGTTTGAAGTCCACGTTACCGCAGACCCCAGCTTTTTACAGACTGGGAAGCTCACATTCTACCCTTAAACTATCGACGCTGTTGATTGAAATGAGGGAGCAAATTTGGGATTATAGAGGGGGTAGAATGGCGAATCTTTCAGAAATATATTCAATCGCGGGTGAGACATTGAGTTGGCAGGAGTTATGGTGATGGTACGCATGTTTATCACTTGGTATGGTGTCACAAAGAGTTACATATACTTAAACTGACTCGTACCCAGTGGATTTAACTCTAATGGCACCTCTGTACGAGTAAGGAATGACGAATTTATTATGTTGGTGTCTTCCATTTGGGCTCTAGATATGTTTCTTGCCAGGAGAAAAGGTCACTCACCAGCGGTCTACTCTTCACCAGCGATCTACAGTATCAAGCCCTACCCCAGTGATTGGTAATCTGAAATTGGCCTCCATATCGCCATACCCTGCCGCCATCCGGAGGCAAAAGCGAAACGTGCGGGGCATGGCGTGAGTACCTCTGCAACCAGGTAGGGGTTCTTCCACGGTAATTCTTTACTAACTGTTCATCAGATAAGAACGGCGGCGGACATCGATCCTCTCGCGGCCTCCGCCCTCCATTCCATCCCCGGGTATATTATATAATATATATCTTGAACCCCCCTCGCCAGCCTACATAGCTAGACAGCATCATTCCATCGATGCTCTAGAAGACTCTTGGTACTTTCCATCTCCACCGGAGCCCCATGGAAACTCCATGGAGACCCCGGCCCAGACACCAAGAGCGGATCTAGATCCGCTATCTTGCCTCGCCTCGGTCCGACCATCGGTCTCCTCACCACCAACCCCAAACTCCGAATGAAAAAGAGGGGAGGAGAGGGGAGAAGAAGGAGGGGGACACTGCATACGGATATATGTGGATGTCCCGTGTGGGTGATGACCTACTTTTAACCCAAAGCTCCCCCCTCCTCCCCCCCTAACCCCCGACTCCCCTCCCCAAACCCCAAGCCACCACGAGGGAGGACGCACGCTACGGGAGTGCGGCACACAGGATCGGTGGCCTCCCCACCCTACAACCAGCATAGCGCTCCATAGCGCAGCGCTGTACTCCACGCCCGCGAAAAAAATCGAGGTGCCGATTGGAGTAAAATCCACCATTGGCGCCCTTCGCGGCGCTCCATGCTATTTTTCACTATGGGGGAGGGGAGTCATGACATGCGATTACTGTGATCGGGGCCCCGTCAGGACTGAGCCCGGCCCAGCTCGTCTGGGTTTCTGCAACGTTAGCTGGCTTTTGGAGCGAGATGGATGACCCCATCCATGGGGAGAGCCCAGCCTTAAAGGCGCCCAGTCCCGCCCCAAGGCGACTATTCTTGGGCCGCGGTGATTTTATTCAGTTCTTTATTTTTTCTATAGTGACCTTGCTTGTCCGTGCTACTGCTGCTGTTGTTGCTGCTTGTTGTTTAATGCTTCCTATGGGTTGAATCACTGCCATGACCACCTCTGCCCCTTCCACACAGGCATCCATCATCCTCGATGAGAAGGACTTAGAAGCCTCCGCCGAGCGTAGAAACAGCATCCCGAGCCAACATGGCAAGGAGGACCTGCTGCCGGCGCCCACGCGCGAGGCCATCCTCGCCGTCCCAGGTCTAACTGCTGACCTTGAGGCTCCGGGGGTTTACATCGTCAGCTGGGATGGCCCAGACGACAAGGCCAACCCGCTCAACTTCTCAGTTTCTCGAAGATGGCTCACAGTAGCCAACGTCAGCCTCATCACCTTCATCACGTAGGACCGACCGCTCATGCACCCCTCCGCCCCTCCCCCCCAAGAAAATAAAGAGTCTATATCTAACAACCCCCCTAGCCCTCTAGCCTCCTCCATGTTCGCCCCCAGCGTCCCAACCCTCATGAAAGAATTCGACGTCCAATCGCCCCTCCTCTCCGCCTTTGTCGTCTCCGTCTTCATCCTCGGCTTCGTCATCGGCCCCGTCGTCTGCTCCCCCCTCTCAGAGCTCTACGGCCGCCTCCCCATCTACCACTCCTCCAACGTCCTCTTCTTCCTCAGCACCATCGCCTGCGCCGAGGCAAAGAGTCTAAACATGCTCATCGGCTTCCGCTTCCTCGCTGGGTGCGCAGGCGCCGCCGCGCTAGCTATCGGGGGCGGCACAATCGCCGACGTGATCCCCATCCACCACCGCGGGAAGGCTATGGTCCTCTTCTCCATGGGCCCCGTCCTCGGACCAGTAGTAGGGCCCGTGGGCGGCGGATTCGCAGTCCAGGCGCTGGGATGGCGCTGGATCTTCTGGATCCTCACTATACTCTCTGGCTGCGTCACGCTGCTGACATTCGCTGTTATGCGGGAGACGTTCGCGCCGACGCTGCTTGGGCGCAAGACTACGCGCATGCAGAAGGAGTATCCTAAGTACAAGTTCCGCTCGCAGTATCACACGGGTATGAAGGCTAGTGCCTATCTTCGACGCTCGCTGGTGAGGCCGCTACGCATGCTTGTCAATCCGATAGTGCTCATTCTGTCGATATACCTCGCGGTTGGCTATGGATACCTATACATCCTCTTCACGACTTTCGCGATCGTCTTCAGGGACCAGTACGGTTTCTCCCCAGGGACTGTAGGATTGTCGTTTCTGGGCTGTGGGATTGGTTCCGTGGTGGGAGCAATCCTTTATTACTTCACGAGTGATAGAATCTTGCACCGGCTGTCTAAAGCAACCGGACCTCAGCCTGAGCATCGTGCTCCGCTGATGTGCTATGGGGCTATTTTAATGCCCATTGGGCTATTCATGTACGGCTGGGCAGCTGAGAAGCAGGTACACTGGATTGTGCCTATAATCGGCACGGGAATTTTTGGCCATGCGCTGGTAATGGTATTTGTAAGTACACCGGGGACGCACGTTATGAGTCCCTACTAATGATCACCCCAGCAATCTATATTGAACTATATTGTCGACACATTCGACATCTATTCAGCATCGGCTCTGGCGGCGAATATGGTACTGCGGTCTCTTGGTGGGGCGTTTTTGCCGCTGGCTGGCGAAGATATGTATGCTACATTGGGACTTGGATGGGGCAACTCTCTTTTGGCATTTATTGCGGTTGCCCTCATACCAGTGCCATTTGCCATTTTCAAGTACGGCCATCGCATAAGGGCAATGGCAACAGTCAAAATCTAGAATAAAATAAAATAGAATAATATAGGCTTAATAGGCTTCTAACTTCTCTATGAGCTTCGTATTATAGACATGCGGCGCCTCAGCGCGGTTGTGTTTGCTAGCATAAATGAGTGTTAGCGATCTGAAAGTATGCATTGGGTAAGGGAGACTTATCGAAAAAAAAAAGTGAGCGATACCTCTGTTCGAGGTACCGCTTTCAAGAGTCCACCCTGACTCATCACAGCATCCCAAGGCCTCGAAAGGAAACATCACTAGCATCAAAACTAAACCTTTCTCCACAAGTGTAGACAGGCACTAAGCCTTGACTCCAACTCGAGATGGGTCCCACACAAGCGGTTTCGGGCCATTCCTTAACTAGTGATGCACCGGAGGGCAAGGTCAGTCGTGTGAGCAAGAGGAGTGGACTCGCCACCGCAACTACACCAATTTCACCCCTGGCATAAACCCAGCGAATATGCTCCCGTAGACGCCCTTCAAAATACTGTTTTCCCGGAAGAGGCGCACAACTCCGACAGGCAATCGGTCCACTGGCAATCCGAAGCTCGGGTCCAGATCATCATCGCGCGGAGAACAAGCAGATTTCTCTCTGTTTGTAAGCAATGCCCTCGGAGATAAGTTTTTCGATTCCTCGCTTGGAATAAGCAAGCGGGCACAAACGGACAAAAGACATCAACAAAAGCCGTGAAGGCGCGAGCGGAAGCTTTAGGGGCAACTGGTCGCGCGGTGGCCAATTCCAAAAAGGAACTGACGTTGTGTTGGCGCCCTCCAGTCATCTCATGGACGGAGCCATGAGGAGAAGGTTGATGCAGCTGATCGTGACTTTGATGCAAGCATCAACAACGCCTGTGGCTGTTGCCTTGGCAGAGGTTTCTTGGGCTTATAATGGTCGTCAAGGAACGATGGGGTGGATATAGTGATTGACAAAGTAGTCAATAGGAACATATGGAATGCTTCCCTGAAACTGAATTCGCAATCTGCCATCCCTGAAATCAATGCAACAACGTCGAGCTTAGGGCAATGCAGGAGCCAAACAAATACAGCCATTTCTTGGTGAAACCAAGTACCGCCTTCTGCACCATCTCTGTATGAAGACCTGAAATACTGCTAACTGGCAGAACGAAACCAGGCCATTCAAGGCTGGAAGCTCTCCGTATGGAAGCCATCGAAACCTCGCTCTGTCAGACTCTGACAATTCCCACGAGTTGGATCGAGGCAAGAATGAGAGCATAGCCAAGGAGATGGTGTAGAAGACAGTATGCATGTAGGAAATGTATTTGAGCTCTACCGAGACTCTTCGGTCGAGGAATGCTAACAGAGTTGATAGACAGAAAGTTGTCAAAAGACTCTCATCGAACCCAGTGCAGTTGAAAGCACCCGAATACAACCTCCACACTGAGAGTTGCATATATGTAACCAACACGTATATCCCACCGTACCAATGACTTAAGCACCAAAGAAACAGTCGGGGCTTGATCAGAGTATAACGCCCAGCAGATGAGTCTGACGAGCTCCCTCGCGGAGGGTATTACCAGAATGGCTCATAGAAACATCTCTTTTGTGTCCGAAGACTCTAGGCTCCCCAGCTTGTGTTTCGGGCCCTTGGTCTTCCATTGCACCACTTTTCAGCTTAACAAGTTTCGTACCAAGAGACGTAGTAAACAAAGCCGAGCAACATGTCTGCAAAACTTGGAAAAACCAACGATTACTTAGGGTTAAGTTCCAATACCCATTCCCAACTCCAATCCATGTTGCCCGCCCCCCGGGGGGGCTGCAACCAGACGCGGAACCGATCGCGGCATGCTCATGGTGAGACTCGCGTGGAGCTCGAGGATGCGACGCCGCGAGAGGCTGCTGGACTGGAGAAGAGGCCAGAGGCATTCCTTTCGGAAAATGAGTACCGGATGACTGTGGAGAAGGCGCGTTGCTATTTTGTGACCTCTTCATACAGAGGTTGAGAGAAGTTGCCAGTCCTGTGCGATGATGATGATCTGGGTCGCGAACAACGAGCTGTCAATGGATTGGGTCCTGTAGTTGAGAAGTTGAGTCCTCTGCCGGTCGAGTATTCCTGGTGATAATCTAAACGGAGCATATTGGCCATGGCAACATGTCGGGCGCATTGAAATTGGCGATGAGCTGCAAATGGGTTGAAGAAAGAGGGAAGTAACCAGCCAGGGAATATATAAGAGACGCGAGTAAACACGCGTAATCACGTGAGATATAAATGTGGTTTGGGCCCACTTATCAGTGGTTATCAGCGATTAGGTAAGCGATGGATATAGATTATGGCGACAACAACATAACATAGGAGTCAGTTGCAACATTAACATGAAAGCAATATCAGATATAAACTTCGGAAGGGGTTTGTTATTTGCTTTTTTACATAAAATTGTGTGTATGCAGCCACCAGAAGTCTGTCGAGGCTCGAGATGCACAACTGTACCCAGTAGGAAGCAGAGAAGGCATATGCCGTAGGGGGCTCATTTCGTAGAGTATGGGATTCAAGATAAGTGAATTTTAGCTGCTGTCTCTCTCTCAAGTTATGCTTGTCAGGTAAGCTAGTATCAGGTCTCGCCATGTGGGATTATTTAATTGTTATTCCCTCTTTATGGCCACTATATTACATGATCTGTACGGCTGGAGGTTGAAACATGGAATCTTTATCATGGGGATCATATGGCATATCTTCTGGCGTATCTTCTGGCGCTAGCCTACTAAATTTTAATATCTGTTATTTAAATGTTTGTGTGCAGGAAGTACTGTGCAGTATTTAAATTGTTGACGCGAGTTGCACCTTCTTTGCCGCCTCTCGCTCTCTGCCTCTGCCTTTGTTGTCGTACATCACCCCCCTTCTTGCCCTCAGTCGCGCTTACCCCCACAACAACCCTCTAACTTCGCACCTTTTCTGCACAACAACAAACTCTTCGTTGCATCTCCTTGCTTTCTCTTCTTCCTTAATTCACCCCTTCACCACCAAGGCCCCCTTCCCCAAAAATTTAAACTTGTTGATACCCTTTCATTCCAACCTGCTGGATGCTTGCTCAATATCGAACCCCCTACCAATGTCAACCACTGAATCCAGTCGCTCCAGCGGCCGGAGTTCAAAAGAGCTGCGCTACTCGAGGGAAAATTTGCTCTTCTTGCGAGACCAATTGCCTGTAATCATTTGCGACGTGACAAAGATGAATAATACCAATGCTGGTACGTGTTCACGCCCATTCCATACCTACTCGCCATCCACAACCTACTAACACTTCCTCCCCCTAGATTTGCTACGATTGCCATCACAAATAATGTCTGATACTGGCCTCAAGTCGTGCCCTACAAGGGTTTTGCGACGTGTTCCAAACTTCAAAAATAGAGACGATGTTGGTGGCTCTGAAAATAGTCGTCTTCATAGACACAAGATCTCCTTGGAGTCCGACGAAGAAGAGATTGTGTACCGTGGACATCCAATCCGCCACTCCCTCAAAGAAACACAATGGCAGTTCAAGCGTCGCGATGACTCTGATAGATCGAGCCAGCCTCTGTCCGCACCATCCGGATACCATGCGCAGAAGGCCGAAAACTTCCAGAAATTCTACCGTGCCGTTGTTTCGCCAACACACGTTCGAGTGACAGCTGGCGGCCGAATTGTTCCAAACATTCGCGCCCCTCCGCAGCCTGTATTCGTCTGGAACCGCGACAAGTTCTTTTTCGAGGCGAAGCAAGACAAGAAGGCTGCAGGAGCCGTAGATGCAAACTGGCAAGAAGGTGCAGCTTTGAGACCCTCCGACCCAAACCAGTTGCCTATCAATAGCCCAACCACAAATCCGAACATTGCTACTGCTCCACCCTCCCACTCTTTAGAGAAACCATTGAACTCCGGCACTTTGCAGCCGTCGACAATTACTGAGCCACAGGCTCCAGATCCTGCCCCAACTCTTCCAAATATCTCGGACCAAAACAGCTCGGCTGGCCCTTACCCGATCAAGCTGTCTCCGCCAGGCCAATTCGATATGACAAAGCCTTTCATGGTGAATGGGCAGATGGTTTACCCCCTCCCATCGGACTTTCAAATCCCCCACGGCGTTCCCGTGATACCATTCAATATGCTTGGAAATACGATGCCTCTGCAGAATCTACAGCCTTCCCAATACCCTCAAATGCCGCTTCATCACGGCTTATTCAACCCCATAGAGCCTTCTTTGGGCCAGGCGCAACCAATCCCCTATAACAACCCACTCACGACTGGTTTTGGAGGCATGCCTGTTCCTCATTCAAAGATGGGAGACCGAAGTAGTAACAACAACAGACCAGTGACCATGCCGCCTCTACCTGGTCTTGACCACCCTCCATACAATCAGCCGGGGTACGTGAAACAAAAGATAAAATCGCTACAAGATGAGATCAAGAAGTTCGATCATCAGTTGGATCACAATAAGCACCAAATCGACGAAATACATGTCAAGAAGCAGCGTTTCTATGTTGAGAGTCAGATCCAAACTCTTGAAGCAAGCTTGGCCCTGCTTCCTTCAGAGGATTTCAATCACTTGTTTCCAGGAGCTCACCCTCGGCCTCTGGCACCACTCATCCCAAGTTGGGTCGCTACTCCAGTTTATCACTCGAGAAGTTTCGATGGAGTATATGACCAAGGACCGGTTCACCAACCCGCGGCATCGAGGGCGATAAATCGATCCGAGCCATTCCATAATCCCACTCCAGTGCCTGCTTCCAAAGCTTCGGTCGCGAAATCTTCTCAGACGAGCCGAACGCGCCTGAGCCTCTCTGCGGCAAAGGCAGCCCCTTTTAAGCCTAGGTCTCAACAGGGTTCACAGCCTCCCGTTGTGCAGCCACGTACCGCACCGAGCGATGTGGGCGAAGCCAATAGCATCATACTGGACGAGACCACTAGTACCCCAGCAGAACATGGGCAAGATATAGAAAGCCGCCTGAAAGGCACAGGTAATGCATGGGCTGGGCCAAAGGGTGGAGGCAACCATCCTATGTCGTCAAACACTACATTGGTTGAAAAGACACCTACTCCGGAAGTTCTCGAAACCCAGAGCTACGAAGGACGTCATTTGATGCCAGCAGGACAACCTCGGGGCAATGGGTCTACTTCAGCCTCTGCGGATACTCGTACTTTGGTCTCGGCTTCTCATCATACCCCGGGCATGCCTTATTTGATGGGATTTCCTCCGCCAGGAGTACCGTGGAAAGAGGCTCGATCTCACGAACTCATGTATACGAGACCTCTCACCCCGGAAGAAGTTCGTGCTCGACACTTGTACTGGGGAAATGCCAGCAAGGAATCCCAGAAGGGCCTACCAAAATTTGATGGGCAAGACTTTTATCCGCCATCCCCGCAGAAGGGATATGCTCTTCCAGTCGGCCAGGGTCGCTACAGTGAGGCATCAACGATTATTCGGAAGTCAAAGGATAGTAGTGCCACGTCCAAGGAACAGGGATTAGGTGAGGAGTCACAAGCTCTAGTTCTTCGAACAGAGGCAGTCGTGGGTGGGAGAACTTCGCCAGACAAGAATGTTGCCCTACACGACGACAATGATGATGTGGTATCTGTTGACTCGTGGGGTGCTTCTAAGAGCGTGTGCTCCCCCCCACAGCATGCCTCGAAAGCTGCGGCGAAATTCAACAAGCAGTATAGCGCAACTACGTCGGCGTTTCTACTTGGGATGCTGAAGAACAGCCCAGCCGTTTCTTCACCACTTTCTGGGTTGTCATCAACTCATGCTGTAGGATGTCTTCCGAACTATGGCGGGACCGCAATTCCCTCGCTGGCTCCAGGACCAAGGCCAAGCTCATCGTTCACATTTGACGCCCCCAACACCAAGATTGTTCGGTCTGCTTCTGGCCTGTCGGTTCGACATGAAAATCGGCCGCCATCAAGGGCCGGGTCCGCTTCAGCGGGCGGGTATACTGCCGCCGAATTTCTAGCCAAAGTTAACCGTCAAAATGAGGAACGCCAGGGCAACGCCGAGCCAGATTGGAAAACCGCGGCTAATGGAGTTGGGTCTGTTGCCAATTCGAGCTGGTAATTCTAATGTAACTATGGAGCTGCCTTATCAGAATTTCGGGATTTCTGTGTCGTCAGTTGCCTTTCGAGCTGTTGGGGAGGAAGTTATATGTTTCCATACATACATATCCAAGGTTATTGTCTTCCGGATTTTCTTCGAGGGGTGTTTGTATCGATCATTGCGGTTCACAACTCATACGACATTCCACCAGCATGAATACGCCTTCGCAACAATTATACTTGGGGCATTGTGACGTGGCTTTGAATAGCATTCCTACGGTGGATGTTTCTCTTTTATCGAGGGCGTTCTGTTCAGGATTTTACTGGCATAACATACATTACTTGTGGTATGGACGAGTTTCTGGCGGTTGGGTTTTCGGTATTTTCTTTTCACGCTTAATATTTGCTTTTACTTTGTGGTGTACTGGAGTCATTGGGGAGTAAGAATATATATATATGGTGTGGTTGTGAATGGGTGAGGGGGTTGTATTCTGAACAGTGGTATAGTGGAGGAAAGAAGTTACTGTGCGCTTTTCGGCATGATAATAGGGGGGTGTATGGGGGGATTATAATTGTCGGATTGAAGAGGGAAGCATTCATTGTGTAAGAGTAGCAGAGAAATAAAAATATTTTTCCAATATGTGGCTTATGGGGGTGGTGAGTTTGGGTTGTTGATGTTTGATCTTGAGTGATTGATGTCTGAGCGTGGATTGACCGATGTTTGATAGCAGCAGTTATGCGTATGATGGTGCACCTGAAAAATGTAGTATTTGCGAGGACTCATGACCTTGCGTTCTATGCCTGCTATATGTACTGTATATACCAAATAGGCCACCCAATATGATTCAGTCATTATCCTTTCCAATCCCATGTTCAGCCACTCTCTCCTCGCCATTCCCGTCTCCAGTGCGAAGTTGAAGAGCCACATGGATAGATAAGACCTATGCAAGCAAATATTCTACCCAAAAATTCAAAATTGCGCCAATTATCTGACGTAGACCGAGCAGCTACTTTAGATACCCCTCCCAAATCTCGGTATGTGTTTGTGTTTGCGTGTGTGTAGTTTATAGTCCTGCAGACTGACTGTCTCTCTCTCTTTGTATCCCCTCCTCCGCTCTAGTAAGCATATATATGTAACCTCTCTCTCTCTCTATAACCCCCCTCTTCCATCCAGGACCTACGCCCTCTCCCCCCTCAACTCCTCCTCAACCTGCTTCACCACAATCTCCCTCACGCCCTCCCACCCCGCACCAGCAGGCACATCCGTAACCCTCCTCTCCTTCTCCTGGAGACCAACAAACTCCTCCGGCAGCACGCTCGAGAAATCGAAATCTTTGTCCTTAAGCGCAACCTCCACCGCGCCCGCAAACTTTGCCGGATGCGCAGTCGCAAGCGAGATATGCGGCACCCCCTCCGCGCGAGCCATACTACGCAGCGACGCGGCAATACCAACCGCAGAATGCGGATCGAGGACGTACTTCGCACTGTCGAAGAAATCGGCAATAGTAACCGTAGTCTGGGCGTCCGTCACGCGCTCGCTGTCGAAATCGCGCTGCGCGAACTTGAGGATCTCGGTGTTGACGGAGAAGCCGCCCGCGGACTTGAGCTGCGCGTGCCATGCTGCGACTTCCTGTCCGGCTTGCTGCTTGGTCCACTCGTCGTCCATGCCGGCGCCGGAGGCGTACTCGTACGCGAGGAACCAGAGGAGACGCTCGAAGTTGGAGGAGACGAGGATGTCCATTGCTGGGCTGAGAGTCTCGCGGACACCATCGGTGTGGGCCTTTGCGCCGTCGACTGCGAGGCCTTCGGTCGCGGAGGGGGAGTGGGAGGGGTTCTTCTCGTAGGTGCCGGTGCGCCAGAAGCGGTCGAGGATGTCGTTCTCGTTGGTTGCGCAGACGAGCTTGTCGACGGGGAGACCCATGCGCTTGGCGAAGTAGCCGGCGAGGATGTCGCCGAAGTTGCCGGTGGGGACGACGAAGCGCGGCTTTGCGGAGGCGGGGAGGCGCTTTTGAAGAGAGAAGTAGGAGGCGAAGTAGTAGGTTGTTTGGGCGAGGATGCGGGCCCAGTTGATGGAGTTGACGGCGCCGAGCTTTTGGCTGGCGTTGGTGATGGGGTCGGCGAAGAGGGCTTTGACAGTGTCCTGGGGGTGGTGTTAGTGGGGCTAGGGAGGGGTAATGGGTGGGTGGGTGAGACATACTTGACAATCGTCAAAGGTGCCTTCGACGGCAAGGTTGTGGACGTTGGCGTCGAGGACGGTGGTCATCTGGGCCTCCTGGACTGGGCTGACGCGACCCTTGGGGTGCAGGATGAAGACGGAGACATCCTTCTTGCCGCGCAGACCGTAGATGGCGGCGGATCCGGTGTCGCCACTTGTCGCACCAACGACAGTGAGATGATGCCTGTCCTTTCCGGTCTTGCCCTCATTGCGCCTCACAAGGAAGTACTCAAACAGGTTTCCCAGTAATTGCAGCGCAACATCCTTAAACGCCCAGGTTGGGCCGTGGAATAATTCCAGCAGGTACAGGTTCTTCTCCTGGTCCAGCGGGACGAGCGGGGTGGTCTCTGGGGCGCGGAAGGTGGAGTAACTGCGATCGATGATCTCCTTCAGGTCGGCGGAGGGGATCTCAGACGGCGAGATGTAGAGCGAGAGGATGGCGTGGGCGAGGTCGGCGAAGGAGAGGTCGCTCCAGGCGGACTCCCAGTCGGCGGGTAAAGAGGGAATCTCCTCTGGAATGAAGAGACCACCGTCGGATGCGAGGCCCTTGAGGACGACATCTTCAAAGGAGAGCTGTTCAAGAGAGAGTTTATCAGCCACTTGTTCAATCAATCAATTTTTATCGAGACGTTAATTGGTGGCGTACGCTGTATTCCCCGCCGCGTGTGCTTAGGTAGCGCTGCGAGGGGGTGTGGCTGGCGATATTTGCTTTTTCTTGTGACGCCGCGTTCGCATTGGCGGCGGTGGCCAGCTTGGAGGGGACATCGCCCGTGAAATGGACAGCGCTGGGAGCCATGATTTGGTTGAAGAATGGGGGAGAGGGAGATCTCAAGATAAGATGAGGATCTGGAGATGTTTGAAATATGGGGAAGGGGACCAGACGGGAGCGATGCGGTATTTAATAGTCTATATGAGTCAAAAATGGAAATAAATACATGGAATTTAAAAATCATTAATTGGTCAATTGGCAACTAAATTGAATTTCCGTTCACCGTATGGTTCCGGTGTACCCCGCCACGGGGGGCGGGCGAGATAGCAGATAAGCCAAGTTTTTTGGGTGTGTTTTGGTGTGTTTCCGCCTATTTTCTGCCGTTTTCTTGCCAAGAACGGCCTAGTGTGAGCAGAGTTGATCAATGTTGAGCACGGCTGGCCCGATTTCGGTGGCAATGAATGAGGTGACAAGACGCTAAGCTGGATTGAGGATGGCGTGCTGGACTGGCTGGCTGTGAGAAGGAGGGAAAGAAGGAGCAGTATTTGCAGTGCCTCAGGCAGTAGGGGACCTGTAGGGGTTATGTCACACTGTGGACAGCTGTGGATCACTGTAAGCCACTGTAGACTCACTCTACCCCACTGTAACTCTCCATCTCACTCTCATCTCTACCTCATCCTCATCTCTTGTGCATCTCCACCTCATCTCCAGCTTCATATTATCCAAATGTAGGTCTTGCTCAGCCCATGTGCTCATGCTGTGCTCACTCACTGCTCATTCTCTGCTCATGCTGCGCCCATGCTGTGTAATACTATACTATACTGTATGTATGCACAGTATGTATGTCCAGTACGCCACTGTCTCATCCTGACTGTCAATTTGTCAATCTTCACTTTTTTCCTTTCCTCTTGTTCATCATCGCACATGTTGGTTGCACACTCCTGCACAGCCTCATCTCCTCCCCTCACTACCTCCTCACAGCCTCGCCTCCCCCCCTCACCACCTTCTCGCCTCCTCATCCCCCTCTCATCTCCCTCTCATCTCCCCAGCCTTGCTGCACTCACATCCAGAGACCAACCAGGCGGCCATGTGCCCACTCGGCCAACGATGAGAACACGCTGCTGTATGCTCTGTCTCTCTCTTTCTCTCAGTCCTGGTAAGTTCCTCATTTCACTCCTGATTCACTTGCTCATACTCCCTCCAGTACACTCTACTCGGCGCTTATCATACCGCGGGCAGACGCCACTCGGGCATACCACCCCCCAACAAACTCCATGAAAGACAAGGCTCCGTCTTGTGTGCATGCTCATGATGCACTTCTTGCGCCCATTCCCTCACCGAGTTTTTCACCCCCCCTCCAGCCAATCGCTGCGCCTGCTGCATCACATCCCGAGCACTCGCAGATGCAAGCATGCAAGCGCCCCCAACCAATAACGCCCTGCGAGGAGCCGCGCTCGACAGCTGAACTGTAGCCTAGCTCAGCCTTGCGATCCCCTCTCAGCCACAGTTACACACATGTTCAGAAAGTGTTAAAAGACGAGCGTATGCCGCTCATGAGACGGACATCTTGTTAATGCTCTACACGCACGCATAATGAGTTACGGTCGCAACTCCGCGCCAGATTTGATTCGCAACCCGGGCTTCCTTTACGTAGCCGGCGTGAAGCAGAAAAAGAGGAGGAGCGCCACTATCACATACCAATGTGACTTTGGTGGAGACTGTCAGACGGCGGTCGCCAAGTCCACATATTTCTGTAATACTCGTACGTCGTCTTTGTAAATTAAATCTTCAGATATGCATGTGCATTTCTGTTCTCCAATGCCAAGCTGACAATGACTGTGCTCCAAGATACCTGTACCGCCTTACAAGACCAAGCTCGGTGCTTCAACAAAGTGATACAAAGCGGGGCGACAAGATGTGTAGTCCGTGAGTGCGACGACTCCTCAGACGCCATGTTCGATTGATCGAAGAAGCCATCCCAAGCTATTCTTTGCAATCCATGGCTCTTAACTGCCCCAACGTCATAAATACTTACCCAGCATAGACTACCAATGCATAGTCAGTGGTTGCTTGGGGAAACGAGTAGTATCCCCTAATGACAGATGGTGGGACTGCTGCGAGCATCGTGAGTGAACACAATTTGAGAGCCGATAACGAGAACATGATAATAATCAATTCCCAGATAAATGCGACGCCGACGAATGCTATTCTCTCAAAAAATTCAACGTCCAAACGGGGAGGCACTTCCTGTACTGCCCAAAGCGTAAGCTCCAACCAACGCCATCTACAACCAGTAGTCTCACATTATTCTACAGACAAATGCGTGAGAGAAACATGCGAACGAAGTCACCCGACGACGCAACCCCACTGCATCACACGTATGTGCGAGCCTCTGCTTCAGCACAATGATACTAACGACAACCAGACACTTGCTCCAAAGAAGTCTGCATTGGTATGGTAGAGGGCGACGAGAAACTATGTGCTCGCCGTGAGTGAACCCACCAATTGAAAAGACAAAACCAAGTCTCACACATAAACAGATATAAGATGCTCTTACAGGAACTGCCCAAGCAACCGTATGCAAAAAGATGGAGAATACCAGAAATTCTGCTCACGTCGTATGCCTCTCATCTTCTGACCCCCCTGAACCGCCACATAATCCTAACCAACCTTACAGACTCGTCATGCACAAGCTCTCCATGCACAAGAGAGAAGAAACTTGGCTCAGAGTTCTGTGACTTGCGTAAGCTCTCCCCTTCCCAGTCACGATATCGACTCTGACATTCCTAGACACCTGCCCCATGAGATACTGTACCAAACGCTGCAGTGGCAACCACTTCTACTGCAGTGACCGTAAGCCTCCTCGCTCCCGTCAGCTACCCAAACCCCAGCTGACAATCCTAGATATCTGCGACCACGACGGATGTGGTTTTCCGCGAACATTCTACTTGGAAAGAGACAACGTCGTGCCCACCAATTACTGTCCCATCCGTACGTGTCACAAAACCCTTCATGCCCCAATGGGAACTACAGCTAATACACTCCAGATGAGTGTCAAGAACCTAGTTGTCACCTCAACGCCCCCAGCCAAACATGTGGCTACTGCAGAGCACGTATGTAGCCCTCTGAACCCGTCAAATTCTCTATTAACAAGCCCCAGATAACTGCGACGAACCAAACTGTAATGGCCTCAAACTGATCAATCCCGGCGGCAAAGCACCCCTCACCAAGTGCCTAACGCGTAAGCCACCTCCCGCACCCTTCTTCCTTTCCCCTTCACCCAATCTAACAACCCACCAGACTACAACGAATTCCGCGACCGTTCTCGACGTCCCCGCTCGCCCCCCACCGCTCCGCCCCCAGCTCCCCCAGCTCCCCCAGCTCCCCCTCCAACCCCCCCATCCCCCGCCATAACCCTCACAACCCTCTCCTCCCAAGTCTCCAGGCTCCAACGCACAGCCAACAGCATACAAGAAATCGCCCTCAACAGCCGCAGCGCCAGAGCCGGGGCCGCAGGCGACGCACGGGCAGCGTCCGCGGAGGAGGCGGCGGTGGCGGCAGCGGCGGAGGCGGAGAGGAGGTTGGAGGAAGTGTCCAGGGAGCAGAGGTTGGTGGCGGATGGTATTAGTCAGCAGGATGCGAAGATTAATGCTATTTTGAATATTTTGAGGGAGAGGAGGCGGTATGGGTGACAGTTTTAAAAAGGGGGGGGGGGGGTGCCAGGGGAGACTATGGGAGTAATGTAAGACTGATGTACGAAGGGATTAGGGAATGGGGGAGATATGTTGGAGGAGAGATACCTGGGGGAGATGTCGAGGGGCTTGTTACCTTGGAAGCTGATGGGGGTGTATTCTTTGTGATGATTATGATGGATAATGTAGCTTAGTGTAATTTGGAGTTAGTAGATATGCAACTGTTAGGCACGGGTCCAGTCCAATATTCAGTTCAGCAATCACATGTTCGCTCCAGTTTAGAATTAAGTGTGGAAATCGTATTCATTGCTATCAGTGATGCTACAGCCATATCCGACCATAGTCCATCGCAAACCACGCATTCCGACTCCCAACCCCGACCCGAAAGCCCATCCCAAACAACATTTACTTGAGGGGAATGAAACGGGAAGAGTGGGTGGCACCAATACCGGGGCGACCGTGCTTGACTGGGTGGCTGTTTTAACTGGTTAGTCACTGTTCCCAACCGCATCTCCCAAAAATGGTTGAAGGTAAAACTTACTAAGAGATAGAGAACTCGGCGAGGTAGTGACCGACCATTTCCGGCTTGATCTCGACCTGGTTGAACTCCTTTCCGGAGTAGATACCGATGACCGAGCCGATCATCTCTGGGACGACAATCATGTTACGCAGGTGCGTCTTGACGAGGTCTGGCTTCTCGTTGGGCTTGGCCTCCTGCTTAGCCTTACGGAGCTTCTTGATCAGACCCATGGGCTTGCGCTTGAGTCCGCGGTTGAAGCGGCGACGAGCGCGCGCATGGACGATGTCGCGCAGCTGGTCCGAAGAGAGGTCGAGCAGTCTGTGAACGAGGGTTAGCTAGGGGCTCCCCTTTGTGTTCTGGACGTGCCGTGTGACATGTGTGTATGTGTATGGGTATAATGGGGACATGAAGAATTCGGGTTTCATGGGTGTGGGAGGTCGTACTGCTCGAGGTCTACGCCACGGTAGGAGAACTTGCGGAACGCTCTCTTCTTCTTGATCTCGGCAGCCTCAGCTGCGTTCTGTGCGCGAAAGACATGGTCAGTTTGGGGTTCCCATTTGGAATAATCGCGCTCAATTGAGAGGCATTGGGGAGGTAGGCGGGCACTCACGTATTCGTCGTCAGCCATGATTGCGGTATATCGTCGAGAGTTGTCGGCGATTGTGGTTGATGAGGAGGTCGTCGAGATGGGGCTCACATCTTTTCGATATTCCGTGAGGCGGGCGGGCGCTAAGCGGGCACGGGCGGAGTTTGGTTAGGGCAAGACCCCAGCGGAGCGGAAAGGCTTGGCGATAATTTTGGTTGAGCCTCAGTCTGGACCATATGGGCGTCATACAGAATGGTTCGGCGGGGAATCTCTTTGATATTGATAATTTAGATTTATAGATAGTTATAGATGGGTTTCCGGTAAGATTGATTATCCAATTTGGTGGGTTAATAATGCATTTGCCGCTCTTCACAATCATGTCAAATGTCACACATATGTATCAGCAACAAACGCAGTATTTAGCAACGGCTCTGTATGGAGGAAACACGTCTCATTGTATTGATGGATATCGTGTAAACAGAAGTTATCGAGTGACATGAAGATCAATCTCCAAGCCCTTGTTCCAAGTATATTCCCAGCTCAAGAGGAGATCGCACAGCTTGCCCCATAACCCCAGCGCTACACTCTTCCCATTACGGCAAGGCAGTGATATTGTGCGCTTAATCGAAGAGACCGAAGCCCATATCGTCATCGGACTCCTCCTTCTCCTCCTCCTTCTCCTCAACGGGGGCGGCCTCAGCAGCACCGCCAGCGGCGGCGCCACCAGCGGCGGCAGCACCACCACCGCCACCAGATGGGACGGAGGCGAGCTTGGCAGCACCCTCAGAGATCAGCTGAAAAATAAGTTAGCAAATATATGTGGCAAGTAGGTCTCAGTGATAGCGTACGGTGTTGATGTCCTTGCCCTTGAGCTCGGCGATGAGGGCGTCGAGACGGTCAGAGTCGGCCTCAATTCCAACGGAAGAGAGGACGGCGGAGACGTCAGCGGCGGAAGGGGACTCGTTGCCACCGAGGGCGAGGAGGAGGTATGCTGCGAGGTGCTTCATTTTGTATGATGTCTGGAAGATGAAGTCGTCAGCGAAACGTTCAAGCGGCAGTTGTGTGCGATTCCACACCAGGAGAGTATTCTCTGGTGTTCAGGTCGTTTGGATATGAGTAAACTTACACTTGATTTCGAAAACAAGAGATTCAATCAATTTAACCGCAGGTTGGGCGGAGACTGAAACGTCGAGTTGGTTGATCTTTAAAAAATATCAGAAAGTTCGCGATCGCATTAGCATCTGTGTGAGTTGGCTCTAGCGCCGAGGCGGACCTTAGCGAGAATCGCGATTATTAGGGCTGCTATTCCCGATTAGGCAATAACCGACGTTCGCTGGGCGGGCTGTGGATGTCTTACAGAGAGGCGTGCTACTGGTCATACTCGAGGATTAAGTGAACACATCGCCATCAACCCTTATATGCCCCTCAAGGACATATATATGAAGTGCGATCTCGAGAGAAAGGCTTCTTCGATCTACTGCTCTATGCGTTGAGGTTGCTCGCCTCAAAACGTGCCTGATGCACCTGCAAAGAACAAAGCCAGTGACCGATTAGGTTTGACAAGCACTCTCAACTTCCCCGAAGTCGACAGTCAAGATGCCGCCGGTATGCCATGCTCCCTAACTTCAGAACGTTATCACAACTACTCCCTCGATGGCAACTGACTTCGTGCAGATCGGAGATCTCCTCGCGCAGATAAGTGGCGACCAGCCAAAGCCATCGACCACCTCTGCGTTTGTCGCGCCGCTAAAGCGCAAAGCCGACGGCGACCTGCCACGCCACAGCGATAAATCCTCCCGAAATGAGTATCCCGCGACCGCCTCACCAAGAGTCGCTACACCAGCGCAAAGGGCTTCAGGAACACCATCGTCGATGTCCAGGCCTGTTCGCCCCCTCCCAGGTCGCTCGTCGGCCTCCACAACTCCAGTCACGAAGTCGACCAGTGCCCCACCCGGCTCCGCGCCCTCTCAAATCAGCACAGCCAAAGTTCCAAAGAAGGGCTCCTTCGCCGAGATCATGGCTCGCGCAAAGGCAGCGCAAACGAGCATGACTCAGGTTGGAAAGATCCAGCACAAACGCATCGAGAAGGGTCCAACCAAACGGGAGCGCGAGGAGATGAAGTCGACCAGCAAGGGCGCAACCGGCAAAGCAAAAAGGAAAGGCCCAACACCACCACTTCGCGACGGCCGCAATGGTGCAAGAGAGAATGGGAGAGGCTCCAGAACAACTTCGGCCGAGGCAGAGAAGAGACCAAAGAAGGCGGCTGCTGCTACCACAGGTTACACGGGTACAGCTCGGCCAAACCCAGCCGCAGCCAAGAAGCCACAGCCATCTTATGGAAGTTCTGGCCGAGATCGGGATCGCCCAAGCCCAGGCCCTTCGCGAGCTCGGTATACATACGCCGCCAGCGAGGACGAGGAGGATTACGAATCTGACGTTTCGTCTGACATGGAAGCAGCCGCCTACGAAGTCGACGAAGAGGAGGAGAGGGCTGCCAGATATGCTCGCAAGGAGGACGCCTTGGCCCTGGCTGAGGAGAACAGACTGAGGATGGAGAAGGAGGAGAAGCGGAAAAAATTGGCTGCCATGGCCAGAAATAGACGCTGATTGCATTACCTCACTCATAGCGAGCATAGTTGGAGTTTGCAGTTATTATTCCTTTGGGGTACATTGTTGGGTCTCGATTAGCGGTTGGCGCGTGGATGGGCGAGACGTTTGGTTTTGGAGTATTGTAGACATTGTCATCACTGGCGCGTTATTCGAAGAATGGCAACTTTCTATTGCATAGTGTGTTATGAATTTAAGAACTTATTAATTATTTGCTATGCTTTTCTGCAATTCGAACTGGATGAATGAAGTTTCATGCATGCTGTCACCCAGAGGCTCTGAACATGCTACAAATACCATCACCGCTTTGGGTGTTGTAGCAACCGTGGATAAAACAAAGGATTATAGTCTCTTGAGACTACAGTAGTTACGTTACGTCAATGGAGTTGAAAAGAGAAATGTTGATGGTTTTAAAATAGCCAGTATCGATTTATATTCATACTCTAAATGGCAACAGTAGGCTCAACAGTAGAACCTAGGAATGAACTTTGATATCCATCTTCGTGCTGTACTTCATATAAGAACAATGTGAATTAAACATACCATATCACAACAGCCTGTGTACTGTGACGATGACCAGTCAACTTGCCAAGATCGAGACTCGTAACAAAGGAATGGAACATGAGGCTTACATAGCTGTGCAAGATTGGTAGGAGTAGATACAGAATATAAACGAGCACAATAAACATTCACGAGGCAATTACAGAAGGCATTCATTCATGATGACATTTTCATTGATTCATTTCCTTTATCTCGGGCGCCTATTCAGTTCCTTATTCAGATGCTCACAAACGGCTCATGGCCAGGAGCTTGAAAGCGTATGCACTACATAACAGCGCAGATGCTCTCATCGTCATCTTCCTCTTCATCATCCTCAGGAAAATCACTCTTGGGGACCTTGCAGACCTTGCAGAAGCAACTGTAGCCAAACAGCTTTGTGCACTTGGCAGCTTTCTCGCCATGGCGAATAGGGCCACAGTGCATGTCGTTGTGGTAGCTGATGGTAAGCTCCTCGTCTCTCTTCACGTCCTTCGTGGTGATCAGGAACATCTTGAATGGAGGTGCCTCGTTGATTTCCACCATGCAGTTGGGGTCAGCCGAGTGGTTGAGGCGCGAGGCGTCCTGGTAAATTCCGTAGAGGGGCTCACGGATGCCAATGCACTCAGCATCATCACTGATCTTGAAACGATTGGTGACATACTGTCTCAAGACAACATTCTTGAAACCGGACAGCGGGTCTTCGGCGCTGACGTAATGGAGATGCTCTGGAAGCTTGAACGACTTGTTGGCAATCAGCTTATTGATGCTGAGGCGGCTGTTGCGTGTGAACAAACGAGTGGAAAAGTCCTGGGCTTCTCTCATTCTGTTATAGGCTTCATCATCTGGGGGTGAAAGCATCAGGACTCGGGCCATGACCTGACTACTGAATCCTTCCATGTCATTGGCACTCGTGTAGAAAATCGGAGTCTCAGCAATGATGACAGAGTTGACTGGCAGATCCATGGCAGCAACAACCTTGTATTGGTTATTCTCCATCATCTTGATTCTGTAGCGGATACGATAGCGCTGATCGACCCTAATATTGACTGTAAAGTAGTTAGCACATGAATTGCAAGTAGCAATAATATGGAGCACATACAAGGGAGGTTGTCCACATAAGCCGTCAAATCGATGTCTCGGGGGTCCATAACCTCTCCAAGAGTCGGGTCAGGACGGGGAATCGGCTTGGGCTCCTCTTCACCTTTGGCCTCCTTTTCAAGCCTAGCCATCTCACGAAGTTGGTCATGATAATCGCTTGGCACACGTGGCAAGTTCTAAGGACCAGGGGTTAATTTATGCATAATGAACATCCCTTGGGTGACCTACGGCGACTTCCTGGTTAATGGAGCGAATGGGTCTGGGCTGAATGGGCTTGGGGCGATGAAGGCCCAGCTTTTCAGTGAACTTCACACCCATGATCAATCAAGAGGTTATTCAAAGAAGGTGTGTGAGCTACTCATCAGAGTTAATAAGGGGCCAATATGCTAGTTTCGATCTTACTCACCTTGTGCTTCAAGAACAGTAGCAGACTTGTGATATGAAAGGGTGATAGCTAGGTGCTATCAAGGAGCACCAGCAATGGTGCTGAGGGAGGGTGGGTGTGTTGACAGAAGAAAAGGGTAAGAGGAGAAGAAACTCAGAAAGAAAACAAGAAGGTGAATAAGTGAAATTGGCCAGCGTGCGACGTGCGCGCGTCATACCCCGTCCCCATGACCGCCAGGCGCTACCCCATCGGATACATGAAATAGTTGCACTCTTGCAACGGCTAGACTCTTCCTCTATGCCCATCAAACAGAATCATAGACATGCCATGGGGTAGACTAGTCTTTCAATGCTTTATGGATGCACTGAGGTAAGATATCAGCCTTGATAAACCCCTTTGATCATATGCGACCACTGACATAGCCAACTAGGCAAGCAAACAGTCTCAACTCTGCCCAGGTCTCTTGAAGAGACAAGTAGAACACCTGTGATATTCAGGGGGTGCTAAAGATGATAGAGGTACCAACCCTTTATGCATCCGATCAGCGGCTTCAAAGGATGCTGACACAAAGAAAACTTCCATGAACATACCTGTTGCAACTGTGATGCCAACGGGCAATTGCCAAGTGTATCCAAGAAAGGAGTCAAGCCTACCTTTTGACAGTTCGACAGAGGATTTTACCTCTGTGCAATCTCATGGAAGATAGCCTAGAAGTTAGGACACAAATAATGGCAGCATCATATGGTAAGGGGTATTCTATTTCTTCTATGTCACCGACTTCAGGCCTGCCTTGCGAGGACCTTCTTCTCCTCAGCCGCATTGTTCAACTGCTCATAATGGGCAACAAGCTTCTCGATATCCCTTGGGCCCTGGCCAGCGATGACGTTATGTGGAGACCCTGTGTTGAAGGTTCTGGGCTGATGTTAGTAACATCGTCCGTCTGTATTTGAGTATGCACTTACTCAGGGAACCGGAGGTTGATGTGTTCTGTCTTCCTGTCGCTTTGGAAGAGGTTGCGGTCGAATGCAGCCTGCTCAATTGCAGCAGTGTGGAGCTTGTTTCTGGCAGCAAATGTATCCTGGATGTGGGAGTAGCTGTTGATGAGCCTCTCGAGAGCCGGCTTCTTCCCATCAACGGAGGGCTGGGCTAGGGAGTAGACGATGTAGACGGCGGGAATAGCAGCGAGTGTCATATAGACAGAGAGCTGCAGCATTGTCAGTGGTGTTCGGGTTCTTCAGTTCGCTATTGCTTACTCCTAGAGGCTCATCCTTTGGAGCTGCATGGCCGTGGCCTGCTTCATGGGCGGTTCGGGAGGTCGATGAGGAGAATTGGGCGGTTGAACGGGCTGTTCTAATGCCTCTGGCAGATTGAACAGCCTGACGCCGAAGGACGAACATGTTGAGGATATGAATTGGTCCTCAATGGCAGACTCGGAGTGTTTTCCTTGAGGGATCAATATCAAGTGTCGTCGGCTATGGGCGCTACCACGCAACAAACGTGCCGCTTTTAGCGCGACTGGACAAACCTCGGTCACGTGAGGGAAACGATCGAGGATGAGTCGTCGATTAGTCGTTTGATTAGTCGTCGGCGACGGCGATAGGGGGGCAATGCATCGGAGTCGGCACAGAGGTTTTTCCGGAGGCTTATCGATAGCTCCCTCACACTGTCGTCGCCCTTATCATTAACGGGATGTGGCCAAATCCAACAATTTATGGACACTTGTCCTCACCTTGAAAACCATACAATAATGATTACTTATGCGGGTCAACTATGAGTTTCTACTATGAGTTTCTACCATGATCTAAATGACAACAACGACACAAGTGATAGAGAGCCCTCAGACGTAGAATACAACGAGGATCTTGACGACGCCGATTCTCTTGCCTCACTTGCAAGCAGCAACCAAGAACATACTATAGAACAAGTCCTAGCTGAGAATACTCGGACAGATTGGGAGTCGAATTTACAAGGCGGCACACTTCATCGCTGGGTTCTCATAAAGTGGACAAACAGCCCAGTACTCGAATCAAGCTGGGAACACTACTCCATCCTCGACGATTATCCCACTGTTCGCGAGGACTGGGAAGTTGAACTGAGGCGGCAAACAGACGGCAAATCAGTTCCTTTCGACCTCGTAGAGTTCAATTTAAAACTGAGGGAACAAGAAGTTCTCAGGCGCCAACGACGAAAGCTGCGCCGTTTCCGAAGGCACATCGAGCATATCTTATCAGTCCTCGAGACAGACTAAGACCCGGTTTCTCATAGCCATGAGGGCCTCAATGCAGCGATATCTCTCTGGCGGCCTTTTCCTCGGTCTTGCCGCCGCTACATCACAGGCGGACCCTTCGCCTTCCCCGAGCAGCGATTTAATATGCCACACGAGCAACCCCGCAGAATGCTACCCCCGAGTTTTCGAGCCGACGGAGGACTTTCAAATTATACATGATGACCAGGACATCCCGCCTGGGCTGCATGTCCGCATGGATATCTACTCGGGCTTAAAACAAGCTAGGCTTAATATCCCAATGGAGGGCGAGGATGACAATTCCGGTATCCCAACAGAACAGGCTATGGTTATTGTCGACCAACCAGAGCAAGATGTGGCGGAAGAGAAGGAGGAGCCCCTTTCTCTCCGAGATAAATCGGGCAAGAAGCCACCCGCATACAAAGCTGCGGGCAAAATATTACCACCGAGAGAACCGGATGGTGGTGTTACAGATGCAGAGGAGTTCCAGAGAGCCGTGGCCGTCCTGGACAGTGACCAAGCCGACAACTATACCATGTCGGTCTCGGCTCTGACCACTCTCCTTGACCTATCTCACGACATCTACTACGGCGTGGAGCTCATGAAGAACAGTGCGGTCATTCGACAACTCACATTCTGCCTCGACGGGGACTTATCAGATGCCTCCACTTCCGCATCCCGCCGTCGCCTCGCAGCCGGTGTCATTGCCAACTCCATCCAGAATAACCCAACTGCATTGGAAGAGGCACAGAAGTCGTGGCGCTCCTACCTCCCATATCCGCATAGCGCAGACTCTTCGAGCGCCCTCCAGGAATACGCTGCGGACCAGGAGTTTCTCTCGAGGGTGCTACTTACGCTACGCTCGGAAACCGATCCTAGTGCGGCAAAGGCCAAGGTAAACGCTCTCAGTGGGCTGGTCAAGAGCCCTGAGCTGCGCGATGTGATTCTTCATCTTGAGGGACTGGAGACCCCTCTTGAGTTGTTTGCCAGAGCGGGTGAGGAGTGGGATATTGTGCGGAAGAAGGTCGCGGAGTTCGTGACGGATAACTTCCTTGATGAGGACATGGGAGCCGAGATTGGGAAGTGGCCGACGAAGCCACAGAAGATGGATTATACGTGTGCGTTTAAGCCAGTAGAAGCGGCCGTGGCTGCGGGTACGGTTGGGGATGAGTGCTGGGTGTACCATGTGATGAATTATGTGCTTGAGAAAGAGGAGGCAGGAGAAGACGACGGATGGAGCAAGCCATTCTTGCAGATGTTGAGGGGGGAAACGGAGAAGCTGGGGAAGTTTGTACATCAGGAATTGTAAGCATGGGAAACCGATGCGGAACTTGGAGCTGAGAATCAGCGTATATGATACGGCGGCATTGGGATTGGAGTACGAGTTCGACGAAACAGTTCATAGATTTATATACAAGATAATGATAATGCTCTCTCGCTGAGGCAGCCAACAAGGCCACTTTCATGGCCTCCATGTGGAACCAAGTTAAGATCGAAAGCTTTATTTTTGGCATTTCAGTAACCAACTGCCTCAAAAGCCACTACAGTGTCTTGGTGCCAACGGCAGGAAGTGTCGGCATTCCAGCTCTCTACCGCCTTAAGAGGCACTCGGGTATCTTGAGCCAACAGCAGGAAATGCGGTGACACCCCGCCAACGACAAGAAATGGAGAACGGTAACAACACCATAGCGACAGCGATAGACGTACGGTAACAACACCGAACGCCTGGGGAAAGCTTCTAGGGTCTTCTCTGCCGCCGCCTCAGCAGCCTCGTTTTCTGCATTTTCTGCGGCTAGTTCCTCTGCGAAGTTTTTGATCCAGTACTGAACGAATAGTTTGCCCTCGCTGATGTTTAGGCACCATAGATACTATTTAACCTCATAGTACAATTTGGATTAAAAAGCCAACTAATATATATTATTGAAGTTTTTGAATCAATTTACTTAGAAGGTTTGGGGGGCGTAGGAATTTAGTCTTGTGAGTTGGGTATTATTCAAACTTCATATATTCCGTCACAGATAAATTATGGCAAAGTCATTTCAAGTTAATAGCCCGTTAACATTACAGACCTTAATGTACATTTTATAGCCACAAAACACCAGCCACTTCCTTGGTTCTATTCTATTCTACTCTACCCTCAGAACCTTAGGCCCTCTCTTCTTCGCGGCCTTCTTCTTCTTGTTCCCCCGCTCAAATGACGCAGCTGCTCCATGCTCTCGGCCGACATTATCAAGGTCCTTGACCTTGTAGATCCTGATGATCCAGTTCTCACTGGTGTACGCCTCCTCGATCGAGTTCAGGACTGGTCCGACGTCTGGAAGCCTGGCGCCACGGACGCGGTCCTGGGCTTGTCCAGGTGGGAAAAGACCGTTGTAGTTGTAGTAAGACATCTTGTACCTGTTGATTGTTAGGGGAGGGGATAACTGAATGGGAGTCAGAGTACTTACATCAAGCTGTTCTTCATGGTGTCGGTGGCCTCGTGATCAATCTTGTACTCGCCTCTTGGGGTGAAGAAGTCACGCTCCTTGACCTCGTCAGGCCAGATGCCCTCGGCAATCCTGACCATCCACAGGAACTTGTTGATATCATCTCCGGAGTAGCCTAGGAGACCACCGAAGACAACAAGGACGTAATCCACCTCGTGTTGCCTCATGATTGGGTAGCTGACCTCCTCGCTGGAGCTCATGGCCTTACCGACAGTAGCAATGTGAGTGTTGTTCCAGGTGTTGTTGTCAACAAGAGTTGGTCTGTCGGCCATGCCACCAATTTGGTAGCCATAATCCCACCACGACATGATCTTGGCATCCTCCTTGGTGTTCTGGCGCAGCCACTGGTATGCCTCACGGTAATCATCAATGATGTGCTGGCTTCCATCTGGCAATTTGCTGGCGAGAACAACGGATGGAGAAGAGTAGGCATTGGAGGTGACCCATGTGCAGTGCAGGACGAAGACCAAAAGGTAGAGCGTCATAGCACCCACCACAGTTGACTTCGACACCATGGTATAAATACCCACAAGGGGGTTCCTCATGCTGCGTAGCCCACCCTTGGTTGGGACATTCTTCTTGGCTGCTGCCTCTGCCGCGACAGACTCAGCATCCGACTTGGGGGACTTCATTGACAGGTAGGTCTCCAGAATAGTGGAGAGGACCATAGCTGCGGTCACACAGACAATAGGGGTCAATGTGAGCATCAGTCTGACCATGACTCCAGAGAAGTAGCTGGCCAGGATGGAGTAGACGACAACAAACACTTGCTCATCAGTCAACTTCAGGAAGCACAAGTAGACACCGGCTGGGAACAGCCAAATGAGAAGGTTCAAGTCGAAGAAGAACGCAGGCCATGCGGTCGGCTGGTGCTCGGAGACGGATGCAATGATTGGGATATGAATCTTGGCGTAGCCAGTATCCCACAGGGAGTAGAAACGCCCGGTCCAGGGAGCAATTACGCCAGAAACGGTCAACAATACAAGGCCTCCGAGGGCGACGGAAAACACCAAGGCGACAAATCCTCTCAGTAGGGTCTGGAACTGCTTGCTGGGAACGCCAGCACGGACGAACTCAACAAATCCAATAAGTTGGAGGAGACCAAAGACACCTAAAAAATCAGCAAAGAGTCATTACTTCATGGGATGGCTTGGAACATACCAAGTGCCGACATGTGCTCGCTGCTGCGAATTGGCAAGAACCCAACAAAGGGGATTTGCATGCTTGCCAACGTGCCGAGAGCGTACCATGTGCAGTAGCTCACGTACACTCTTGAGCTGAATCGTCCCATGCAGACAAGGACAAAGACATGGAGTGGGATCAAATTCGTGATGAAGACGTATCCTCCCCAGGCAGAGACCATGTAGCCGTAGAACAAGGCGCAAAGGGCGCCCCAGAAGGCTGATCCGAGCTTGATAGCTTTGATCCACAAGTAGAACGTAAATACGAGAAGGAAAATGGCGATAGCCTCATTGTCGTAGCTGCCTGCAACTGAACGAGAAATATAGCCAGGGGCAATGCCCATGAAGATGGCGGCGAGAAGTCCCGCGGAGGGGGTCGAGGACATCTCATTTGTGAAGAGGTAAGTCGCAAATGCCGTCAGGCCCGAGAATCCCGGAGCAAGAAGGACACAGATGTTTCGAATGTCGACGGGGAGTGTCAATGCCTTCAGTGCGTGGTAAATAGCTCCACTGGTCACCATGAGGCCGGGATATAATGTCCCTCCAGTGACTCTGCCAAGTGGATGCCACGTACGGTCATCAAACCAATCCCAAAAGTCGTAGAATCCATTGGCGACCAGGTACTTCGTTGCTCTGAAGTTAAACCATGGATCGACTATTTTATGTCAGCGTTCGTCCCTCAGGTCTATGGCGTCGTAAGCTGTCAGAATTGGGAAACAACGCACATTCGTGGATTATACTTTCGAATCCTAAAGAGAGAGGAAAGTTAGCAAAAGTTCCACTGAAGCAGACATAATATCATAGTAAATTCCCTGTTGGAGCAATCGCAAGACGTAGATTTCTCTAGCCAAGACATGCATATCCAGAGCTACACATATACATACTTATAACAGAGAACAGCCGACTGGAAACAGCTGCCGCCGCAATTGTACAAAGAATGACCAGTCGAAGAAGCCCCCGTGTGTTCCTCCCCTTTGCACCCGTCAGGTAGGAATTTTCTGTCGCGACCGTCATGATGGTGGTCGTGAATGAAAGAGTGGACGACTGATTCACGATCATAGCCAGCAGGGGAATGCTTAGGTGTCTTGAGCTCGCGTCCCGATGTTGCGCTTGTGCCTGAGGCGTCGAACTCAGATAGAGGCAGGGATATGCCCAACCTGCCGCCACATGCCACCAAAGTCACTGACTGGCAATTTGAGAATCATTATTGCTTATTGTGGTGTGAGGGATAAGTCAATTGATTTTATTATAAGATTTGTGTAGTTATAGGCACTGGAGTGGCGATTCTAACAATTGGTGTCCTTTAACAGCGACCAAACAGGCTCTTCCAACTCTCCATTCGCAGCTCAGACTCTCACACCCTTTGCAATCAGATATACCACTTGAATAGTTTGGGAATATAGTACAATACAATGTACAGGAAGTATGCTAAACCGACGTCTAAACCATTTTACGGCTTGCCATTCTAAATCCTGCCGGCCCATCCCCCATCCTTCATCTGTCCAGGAGTAACCATGTCTTCGATCATCTTCCTCTTCCTCTGCCCAATCTCCGCATCATCATAACAGTTCAGATCCTCTATTTGGAACCGAATTCGGCGTTCAGGTATTTCTCTAAGTCGAAGTTCTTGTCCTCGGGGTCACGGATAACTGTAGCCAGATCTGTCAGCAATTGTCTCTATAACCGTCTTCACAGATTCGCGCCAGAGCTGTTCGTCCCTCCAGCAATGTCCCCAAAACAGCCGAACGTGAAATATTCAAATAATGGGGGGAAAGCGCTGTACATACCACCATCAGCCGCCGGAGGAGCGGTCTTCTTGACGTATTCCTTCTTCGCCCTGTCGATCAGGCCCTGCTTGCGCTCGTACTCACGGTTGGCAGCGTTGAGCTTTGCGGAGGCAGAGAGAGTAGCCTGGTGGTAGAGACCGTAGAAGACACCGGCACCAAGAGCCGAGTATCGGAGAACCTATCGCGTTCAAAGTCAGCGCATGCGCGATTGTAGAGTCAGGCTTGGTTTGGAGATCTAGCAGCATCGAAAAGGTCCTTAGAGTGCTCCTTTGATGTCAAGGGCAACGGCGCAAGCCAGTCCCGAAGGGATGATGTGCGGTAGAAGTGGTGGAGGACATACGTTAACACCGGTGGAAGCCATTGGGAATGTCGACGTGTAGTTTCGTTCGTTGGCGCAGGGACTGTGATAATATGCCAATTGGCTTCGGACCGCTTGTCAAAGTGGATATGGCGACGTGATCGCAATTGAACGGACAGCGAGAGAGTGTTGCGCGGGATGGATAGCCTCTTGAAATAATTCGGGTGATGTTGCGAATTCGAATAAAGCTTGCTCCCGAGGATCCCTGACAGTTTTCACGTGACTTTATTTTGGGACAAGCGGGTGCCCCATAGAGTAGAGCATCAACATGTTTCGCGGTCAACAAGGAAATATTCAGGGTCTTTAGTTCGGTCAAGTACATAACTTCAAACGCTCTTCCTACTTTATTTGTGAAGGGTTTATATGGGCGAATATTTTGACTGGAGTGCCTGAGTTTGTTTGTTTACTGCTCATATCGTGGTCCAAATCTACGAAAAATACCAGGGGGTGTCTGCCAAAGGCCTCAAACGCGACTGAAGACGATGTTTGTCTGGCACCGACATCATGCAACAACGAAGAGATGAAATTCTCGCGAAGAAGGCGAAGCTTGAAGAGCTGAAGAGACAGAGAGCCCTCAGGGCAAGAGAGGTCTCAGCAACGAGGCAGAGCATAGGGAGCCCTGTAGATGTACGAACCCCTCGCTTTACACCATGTACATTTCTAACCTGCGCAGTTGATATCTCCGACGCCAGGGAGATCAGACAATCGCCGGGAACTCGACAACCTTATATCCAGCTTAGTTGGCGACAGCAGGCCAGGCTCAACAGGTCCAGGAGGTGCAGGGTCTCCGGCGCACAGAGGGAGCAGGCCGAACAGCGTCCTGAGCGCAGGGGCATTAAGCAATGAGAATTCCGACATTGTGAGCCCGGCGGATGGTCCAGCAGCGCCACAGTCCCAAACACATACAATATCTACCCAGACCCTCTCGACAGTCTCATTATCCACAGTCTACGAGTGTCCGCCATCGCCAGTCAAGGAAGTCTTCTCATACAGTAAAGGGGTCCAAACATCAGGGGACTGGGCGACAAGGGCAGACCAGGCGCGTCCATTCGCAGAGTCGGATAACGAGGATGGGCCATTACCCTCCACCCCCAACACCAAGAGACTGAGTAGGAGGGACAGGGATAGAGAGGAGGAGTTACGTCAAAATTTAAGGAAGGAGATTGAAGAGGAGCTCAAGGCTGCTAGAGATAGCATCTCGGATGGGCCACTGAAACCAGCGTCTCAAACTGGAGCCGCTGCGAACTTCCCGCTTCGAGAATTGTCAGATGAGGAGCTAGCCGCTATCAAAGAGTCGGACGACCTCCAAGACTTCCTCGAGAGATCGTGCAAGGTCATCGAGCGAGCCTTGGACCAAGAATATGATGTCCTGGCAGACTACGCACACAATAACAGCCTTGGCATGGATGATGAAGACGACGAGAATGACAATGTCGCTGGCAAAGGTCGGCGCAAGGTGAAGCAGGTAGCCCAGTTTTACGATGAGAGGTGGTCGAAGAAGAGGATGATTAGCTCTATCAACTTCTCCCCCAAATTTCCAGAGCTTGTACTAGCTTCATATACGAAAAACCCTTCGGCGCCTCACGACCCAGACGGACTTGTTCAAGTATGGAATACCCATCTCCACGACCGACCCGAGTTTGTGTTCCACGCGCAGTCAGATGTTCTCACAGCAAAATTCTCGCCATTCCACCCCAATCTTATCATTGGTGGTGCATATAGTGGGCAAGTCTTGCTATGGGATACACGAGCGAAATCTGCGCCTGTCCAAAAGACGCCCCTGACCGGTTCGGGCCATACCCATCCAGTATACTCAGTCGACATTGTCGGCACCCAAAACGCCAACAACATCCTCTCCTGCTCCACCGACGGCGTAGTCTGCGGATGGTCCGTCGACATGTTCACGCAACCGCAAGAACTCCTGACCCTCACCACCCCACCACCCGCCAAGACCGAAGACCTAAGCCCAACCTGCATGGCATTCCCCCAAACGGACCCGACCTACTTCCTCGTCGGCTCCGAAGAAGGCACCATCTACCCCTGTCACCGCTACGACCGCGCCGGCTCCAAAGCCGGCGTCGACCAGCGCGTCAGCTACCGCGGCCACGCCGCCCCGGTCATGTCCCTCAGCTTCCACCCCGCCCGTGGACCTATCGATCTGGGCGACCTCGTGCTCTCGAGCTCCCTCGACTGGAGCGTCAAGCTATGGCGCATGCGTGCCCCCGCCACGGCCACAACAGGTATCACAGGTGAGGCGCAGGTCGTGGCGCCGCTACTGGATATTGTGCGCGAAGACGTCGTCTACGACGCTGCATGGTCGCCGAGCAAGCCTGGTGTCTTCTCTCTCGTCGATGGCGCCGGCTTCGTGGAGGTATGGGATCTTAACGTCGATACTGAGGTGCCATGTGCGCGACTGCAGACGAAGCCGCGGCTGGGTGCGAGGAGCCAGTTCAGCCGCAGTCTGAATCGCGTGGCGTGGGAGGAGACGGAGGGGAAGAGGCTTGCGACGGGTGGTATTGATGGCGAGCTGACGGTGTTTGAGGTTGGGCCGGACTTGGGAGGGAAGGAGAGCTCGCGCAGTGAGGAGTGGACGAGTATGAAGAAATTGGTGGCGAAGCTGGAGGCGGCTGGGTTGGGGGGACAGGGGATGGGGATGGGTGGTGCGTTGTTGTGAGGGGTTGTGTACGTGTACGTTTAGTTTGGCGTCGTATATACCCTCTATATAATCCTACGTTGCTGAACCGAGATAACAGACACTGAATGTATGATGTTATAATACAGCAGTAACTGAGAAGACACGTTGTGTCGCCAGTAATTACCATGATGGAAATGAGTTCATGTGACCGAAGTGTGGAATATAGGGGGTGGTGATGTTTGAGTTGATTGACGGAATTGGATAAAGAAAAGACATTTAAGCCAATCATGTGGGGGGTAATAGATAGCTTTTAATGTTGTAAGCAAGGATTTGGCGGTGCAAGAGTGAATTTGTGAATTTGTGAATTTGTGTGACTGTGGTACGGTCGTACCTTCCTTCTCACATCTCAACATCGCTCTTTCCGTCAACCCCTTAAGATCGCAACTTCCCATTCCAGCAGTAACCACCCACGCTCTTTTGTCAACAAACAACTCTGCTCCTGCTTCTTCTTCTTGTTGATTCTTCTTCAACATCTTCTTTTCCAGGCATCTTACGTTTTTATTCGCAACTTTTGGGAGGACGGATACAATTTATATTCTCAGTAAGTAAATTTCACTTCCACGCGATTTATATTGATCAGAATTCACCTCAACTCTCCTCTCCTCTCCAAACCTCACCTCACCTCACTTCTTCGTTCTTTAACTCTCCTCTCCTACCCTCAATCAATCTGCCAGAACAGATCAAAACGCTCTCTACATTGCAGCAGCTAACCAACACAGCAAAACTCCAAAAACACTTTGATTATCAAGATGTATTTCTCGCAGATCCTCGTTCTGGGCGCTGCCTTTGCCATGGCCAATGCCAAGGTCATGATCACCAATTCCGACTACAGCGGAATTACCTTTGACCACCCATTCACGGTCACCTGGCAGGGTGCGACTGGCATGGTCAGCTTGCTTCTCAAGAATGGCGTGCCATCCAACCAACTCTTGGTCGACACCATTGCTGGTAAGTTTCCTTTCTGAGCCCTTCATGGCCACAGAGTCCAACCCCACGAGTTAAAAGAATAGAAACTATGGAAATAGTTCAAGCTGACCTGCAACCAGATGGACTTTCCGGCAATTCATTCACCTGGTATCCCGAGGGAAATCTCGAAGAGGGAATCTATAACCTGGAGATCAAGGATTCCAGCGGTGGCGTCAACTACAGCCCACAGTTCCGCATTGACCATGGCATCGACTACGATGATGGTGAGGGTGACGATGCCCAGCACCACAGTGTGGCCCCAGGACATTTCCTCCACAATGCCACTGAGTCTGTTGCCACCGCGACCACCGAGAATGTTAGCGCGGCCACTGAGCATGCTGGCGCGTCGTCCACCTTGGTTCCGGTGCACAATGCCACGGTGACCTCTTCCATCGGCGTGAACAACCACACCGGCGGCACACCGACCAACACAAGTATGTTCCCTAACAACGGTAATGACGATCTCATACTGATTATGCTGCAGGCATCTCTCCACCAACGTCGAGCGTTCTCACGGCCAAGGCAGCCCGCCATGTGTCGCCGTTCAATGGGCTCGTGTTCAGCCTTCTCGGTGCACTTGCACTGGGCATTGCCAACTGATAGGACCATCTGCTCTCATCACTCTGCATCGTCGTCTCTTATTTCAGGCGTGGGCGCGGACGTTTTCACGGATGGAGATTGTATAGGATCAGGTTTGGCGGAGGCTTATATTTGTATAGTTTCCGTTGCTGGTGTCATACTATGAGGTGATGAAGGTGGAAGGGGTTATTGTTTTTATTGTCTGTGAAGGTTTTAGCCCTTTACATTATTCTTTGTTTTTACTGTACCAGCAGAGATATGGGCGAGGGGGGATGATTAATCGGAGAGGAATAGGGATAGGGAGTGAGGAATGAGAGCTGGATGTACAACTACTGGTTGGACTTCAGTATTTGGTTTTGTGACACTGGTGACTATGGTGACTCTGACAGCCGTATGAACCCTCTGACAGCCCCACGAACTCTCTGGCAGCCACCGTATGACCTTTGGCATTTGTGACCGCGTAGTGATATCTGTGGTAACTCTGACACCGTATGAGGCTGATGATGACTGAAGAAGTAGAAGGACGAGGTTGTTTCTATCCCACCACGTCATGCGGCGTAGCAATGCAATGGGATGCGGCGTAGCACATGTATTATACGGCATCCGACGCATTGACGGCAGCCTGAATCCAAGGATGGTCTGGATGCCTCGACTGGACTCGATGCCGTCCCGTCCATATACGATGGTTGGCTTGCATTATATTACGCCACCAGCACCGGGATTCGCGGCATTTCCCTGCTTTTTGCCTCGTTTACGCCATTTTGTGCATATTTCCGTACATTTGTGCATTCAGCTGTGGCTGTGGCTGAGTTCTTTATATTGGATTTATATTGATTTCTTTCGAGTATAATTAGCCCCGCCACCATTTCTAGTTTTTTGTGTGTTCTCGTCCAATCCTGTTGCAGTATACCTGACAGCTTCGTCCCTGGATCCCTGGAATTGGTGGATTAGTCAGCAGGAATTCGATCAGCACGCACATCACAACCTGACAACTTGGCACCCGCCCGCAGCAGTCACTGTCATGTCACTTTACCGCTCACTGGAACTCACTGTCGCTCATCGACGGCGACGAAGAATGAAGCCATACGAATGAACAGATCAAAGCAGATACCCAAATACTCAAATACTCAAATCATACTCAACAGGTAACGCGACAATCCCTCACGCGACACAACTACTGACTAACGACGCGTAGAATGTCTATGGAAGAGAGACAAACCGTTTGAACTGCATGTGTGAGACCTACAGTAGTAGGCGGGAAGGTGGTACTGAAGATGTACAGCTAGTAGATCTAGAACCACCACAAGCACAGTACAGTTCCTGCCTTAGCAGCGTTCTTTCTACCCTCGGCGCGTCGGCGGACGATGGACTACGGATCCTCCGCCGCCGCCCTTTCCTTTCTGCGCCCGTTCCTCTTCTTGAGCGTCGCTATTGGGTCAATTGAGGCAATCGCGGCCATGGCGGCGTTGGAAATCCTTTACATGCAGTTAGACTCGGTTGGTTCCTGCACTGTCCCCTCCACAATCCCTCCACTAATCACTCCACTATTCCCCCACCCGTCATCTCAATCCATCACAGCCTAATTTCCCAATATACCCCAATCCAGAACATCGCCGCCACAACTTCCCATGGGCGCCGTAGAAAATGGGCGGAAATGGGGGACTATGGGACTATCGGACCATGGGGCGGCATAATTCCCCATAAGACACGCACACCCCCTCTCCCTCTCCCCCCCCAAGCTGTCAAGCGTTGAAAGGAGATTGTCTTGAAGAGAGATTTGCAGCTTGTATCGTGCGCTTAACTGGATTCATTCGCTGTTGTTGTTATATTGCTTCTTTTACCCTTTATAATACTTACATCTTCTCACTGTCGCTCCATCCGTCAAAGCATTTACCAAAGAAACTACTCGCTCAAGCTCTTTCATCACCAACACAAAACCACAACACAAACACAAGTCACCATGCGCTTCATCTCCGCTCTCCTGGCCGGCGCCCTCGCCGTCGTGGCCGCAGCCCAGACGACTGGCTCCCAGCCAAACCCCTTCACCAACACTGACTTCTCGGGTATTACTGCTGGAAGCCCAATCACCATCACCTGGACGCCAACCACTGAGGGCACCGTGACACTGGAGCTCGTCCACAGCGACACCGGCAACAGCGATGATCTGAAGCCTGTTGCTACCATTCAAGGTGCGTTTAGTTTCCTTCTTCCCTCTCTCTATTTCCACCCTGCCGCGTCCACTTGCAGTTGCTTGCAGTCAAAGGATAATCACTATCGCGCTCAACTAACACCCACCCAGCCAGCATCTCCAACTCCGGCTCTTACACCTGGACCCCTGACTCCTCCATCGTCAACGGCAGCGGCTACGCACTCAAGATTGTCGACGACGCCAACCCAGACGAATATAACTACACCCTCCAATTCCCTATCAAGACCGACACCGAGTCCGCCGCCCCAACCTCCGCCTCCTCCACTGCGGCACCAACCTCCACCGAGGAGTCATCCACCTCTACCACTGAGGAGTCCACCACCACTGAGGAGTCCACCTCCACCGAGACCACCTCCACCGACGCGAGCTCAACCACCGACGCGAGCTCTACCGCCGACTCCACCACCACCTCGGCCCCAACCACCACCTCGCACACCGCTGCGACCTCCACCAGCCAGGGTGCTGCCGCGACTGGCGGCGCCAAGGTCGGCGCTGGCCTCATGGGCTTCGTCGGTGCTGCTATGCTTCTGTTGTAGAGCGTGGATGCGTGATAGCCTTGATACCAAAAGTTCGGTAGAAGGGGGGGAGAGGAAGAGGAGGTTGTTTGTTGTATTTCATGGCGGCGGGTGGAGGAGGATTTAATGGGATGTGATGTGAGAAGGGGGTTTTATTTCGTGGATATAGTTTTGTGTGTCGCTATGCATGGCGGTGTATGTAGGCTTTGATTTATTCACAGCGGGAGTGGGAGCTTTAATTCGGGGGGAGGGAATACAAAGATTTCACGTAATATGTTCCGCGTCTGTGTCTCGATTGTTGGTTGGCGGTGAGTCCCCAGTGTGTTGTCTGTCAATGTGAGCCATCCAATCTTTTGTCTGTCTGTCTGTTCAGTGTCTATCCTATTATATATATAATAGAGATTTTTGACGAGTGTCGTGTCGTTCGATGCGGGGTTCGTCTGATGTTTATGCGTGGGGAACCCAAGGCGACCTTATCGCGGTCCGAGCCGATCTCGTATTCGACGCACAGGCAGGTACGGTTTGTGATATGCATTGTCGATCTCGTATAAGTAAGTAAATAGAGTTTTCTTTTGCCTTCGTATTCCTTTCAACTACCGGGTTCGACAGCGATGGATGGGGTGGAAGGAGTAGTGCAGGCGGGGCAGGTGCAGGTGAAGTAGTAGTGCTCTTGGAGGAATGCTTGTCGGGCGGCGCGGGGCTGGGTGGTGTCTATGTGGGTTGTTAGTTTTGGTTTCACAGAGAATGGGAGTCTTGTCTGGGTGGAGGAAGTTGGGAGATGCGGGAGACTGGACTGACCAATATACGAGATGGTGACCTCCTCGCCCTCCTCGATATGCTTTAGTGCCGTGAGAACCGCACATCGCCCGTCGAACTCGAGAGACGCATTTGGCGCACAACTGTGGTTTGCCATCCCGAGCAGCGGATCAAAGCCGATCCCGATTTCGTCGCCGCCAGCATCCGTGATGCGGAAAGAATTCACATTCATCTGTTTTGCCGTCAGCCACCCACTCCTCACCACTTCTACCACCGCAACCGGTCAAACCCACCACGCAAAGTAGCTCCAGCGCATCCTCCAGCCTGCCCCTACTCATCTCCATGCCCGAATAATGCACCACAGCCTTCGCCTGCAGCTCAACCCCTTTCCCACCCCCCAACTGTTTATCCCTCCACCCCACCATCCCCCTCACCCGGTCCCTCACCCCCTCCTCTCCAAACCGTGCCAACACATGCGCTGCCCCCCTCACAGGTGTAGGGAGTCTCTCCCCCTCTCCCCGCTCCTGAGTCACCCTCATAAATGTAGCACACTCCGCGTCATGCCTTCCCGCCATCCCCCGCCGCCGCGACACAATGTGCCCCTCCTTGCACCCCTCGCAGAAATGCGCTGCCTCGCAGAGACGGCATGGGAGGAGCAGCGGGGCGGGGAGGAGACAGTTCGAACAGTGTGTTTCGAGAGCTGAGTTCTGGAGGAGGGCCAGGAGGGGCTGTGAGAGCCTGAGTATCGGAGTTTGCGGAGAGAGGGGGACCGAGGCAAAGAGGCCGTTTTGGGTGGAGTTTGGGAGGGTGCGAGTGCGGGTTTTGTTGAGGTCTGGAGGAGGCATTGGGTGAATTAGGGTGTTGATAGTTGAATTTGCAAGTTATGGCTTCATATTTGTGTTTTCCGTCGTTTCAGCGTCTATATTCGTGTATCCGTGGTGCTGGTGTCTAGTTTGAGAGCTTGAAAGCTTGAATAGCGGGAGGGCGCATGAGGCGAGGCTGAAGCTATCGTGCGCCACATGCCGAGCTTGGGCCGCCTCCCCCAGACTTGATTGAACCGTCCACATATTGGGACCGTATCGTAAACAGCTATCAAGCCTATTTTCGCCGCCTAAAAGCTCCGAAGAGAGGCTTTTCACAGCTGGAGATTTATACCTATAGTAAGAACTGCTAGAAATTATCCCTTTGGCTTAATTTTTTCGGTAGCTAGCTAACTGAATGTCTGAAAATAGGCCGAGTCAATTGGGGACAGTTCACTCCTGTCCCTCCCTCCCTTTCCCCTTATCGCTAGGGTCTCTTAGTGGTCTCAGCACCCGTATTTCGTATTCCTTACTTTACAGAAAAGAGAGATCGAGTACCACCGCAAATATCCCCCTGCGTGGCACGCTGCCAATTGAGATTTGGATCTTCATCTTCCTCTTTCCGAGGCACATATTCCCCTTACACAGGACACGGTTTTGTTCATTCTTTGCGGAGAGCAACTGCAAGCGTCCGCAAGGCTGCATAAGTTGGGGATCGCGCCACAATCTCTCAGGGTTCAACTAACTAATCCGGCGATTCTTCTGACGTACGAAACGAACCACCAGCCGCGGAACTAGACTGAACACTGCTGCCATTGCAAGACCAGTGAGACGCCATGCGCAATGGCGCCCGACATCACCGGCTCCACGCAAGCCCGCCCGACTACATCTTCTGGGCGATTCCCCTTCTCGAGGCGCAAAGTGAAGGCTGTGCCGCATGAAGAGACAGCACAGGATAGACCACCAACCGCAGCAACGACTACGGCGCCAGATGCAATTGTGAGCCCAGGAAACGATACCAGGGGTTTGCGGCTCCAACAGACCATATCCAGCAGCGGGACCGTGAGCAGGCCGGGGACAAACAGCGAAGGGAGTGGTTTGAGACTGACGGCACAACCGCAGGGGGAAGGGAATGCGCCGAGAGCACCAAGCATAGCACCAAGCGACGTCTCGTCAATAACAACAGGGAGCCGCTGGAGGATACGAAGCAGGAACGGGGACAAAGGCAGCGAGAACATACCAAGGACACCCAGCTCGAGCGATGATGTGCCAACACTAAGCTCAAGCCCCGAGAGAGAATTTACACCGCTCACGACGAGCTTGCCGGACACACAACTGGATTTTATAAACCAAGTCAGCTTTTCGACCCGGGGCAGCGTGCTTCTTGGAGGGAGGAAAGCGGTTAATGCGAAGCCCATTTCCAAGCCGGCCTCAGAAAGAGTGCCCGCTGCGGTTGAGCCACGGAAGGCCGCACCAGAACTATCGAATACTGTGGTTGAGCAACCTAAGACTGCACCACAGCCACTGAGAACAGCGCCAGAACTACCAAAGGCTGTGCCCGAGCCATCGAATACGGTGATCGATCCACCGAATACCGCACCGGAGACATCTAATACTGTAATTGAGCCATCTAATACTATGGTTGAGCGACAAAAGTCTGTGCTGCAGCCACCAAACCCTGCGCCGGAGCCACCAAGGACCGCGCCAGAACCACTGCAGACAGCGCCAAACCTATCGAAGGTTTCACTGGAACCACCGAGGACTGCGCCGGAGCCATCACTACTTCCGGTGCTGCCAGAGGAGATCGCGAAAGAGAGTTTAAAGGTCAGGTCTATGTACGAGGAGGATGTGATAACGGATTGGAGAGATGGCAATCCGATAAACCCTCCCCTGCCGCTGGCCGAAGAAAACGAGGGGCCGAGCAATGATACTTTCAACGTGCAGCTACGGCCTAGACCACAGACTGCGGCGGCACCCAGTGCAAAGAGATACAGTGTTCTGAGGCGTGAACATGAGCTTGCTGGTGGCATTGAGGACTGGGAAGATATCAGCGGCGAGGACGTTGATCGATATGGATTCATCGTCAAGACCACGGAGACACCAAATAGAAGCGGAACCCCCGAACCTCGAGCACCACAACGTGTATCGACATCCCTCCAGCTTGCCTCTCAAGCGCCTAGGAAGCAGCGAAGCTTCAGACTGCAATCTCCAGCCAAGAATACCGCGGCCAAGTCTCTTAGGACGCAAAACACCAGCGCATCTCAACGAAGCGTGTCACATCCCTTGAGGACCCTTACCAACCGCCTGCCTGGCAATCAGGACAGACGCTGGATGGATGAAGCAGGCGATATGCTAACACTCCCCCACGGCCTCGCCGACATCACTGAAGTCGACGAAAGAACCACAGCAGCTGAAGTAACCAAGAAGCGCGAATGGGCGCGCTCGGAGAAGTGGCGCCGGATGGCCAAACTTATCAACTCAGGCCCGGACGGCGAAGGCATGGAATTCGAGTTTGACGTCGCCCATCCGAAGCTCATCGACCGGACATGGAAGGGAATCCCGGACGTGTGGCGCGCGACAGCCTGGCGCTGTTTCCTCAACGCCAGCGCGAAGAAGGTGGAAGGTAGCCCGACCGAAGCGTCTCTAGTCGAAGCGTTTCAGCGGCTCGTGGGCGAGGGCAGCGCCGACGATGTGCAGATAGACATGGATGTCCCGCGCACGATCAACAGTCATATCATGTTTCGGAAACGGTATCGTGGCGGGCAGCGTTTACTATTTCGCGTACTGCACTGCCTCGCGCTATATTTTCCCGACACCGGATATGTGCAGGGAATGGCGAGTCTGGCGGCCACACTACTGTGCTATTATGACGAAGAAAAGACGTTTATCATGTGTGTCAGGTTGTGGACGTTGAGGGGACTTGACAAGCTGTATGCGCATGGATTTGCTGGGCTGATGTCTGCATTGGATGAGTTCCAGGTGGATTGGATGAGGGGACATGACGTATCCCGTCAACTTGTAAGTTACCACCCCATCTTTCTGAGAAAGAAAATACTGATTTCGCTAGGACGAACTGGATATCGGCCCCACGGCGTACGGGACACGCTGGTACCTCACGCTGTTCAACTACTCCATCCCCTTCGCATCACAGCTGCGCGTCTGGGACGTTTTCATGCTGCTCGGCGACTTGGATCCCTCAGTGCCAGCAACGCCCGAGCGGCCATTCCAGCATGGTCTGGATGTGCTGCATGCGTGTAGCTGTGCGTTGATCGATGGAACGCGGGAGATCCTGCTTGATTCGGACTTCGATAATGCAATGAAGGTGCTCACGAGCTGGGTGCCGATTAAGGATGAAGCGCTGTTCATGAAGGTCGCCAGGGCCGAGTGGAAGATACACCAAAGGAGGAGGAGAGCCCGATGAGCATCTGTCGAGATGTATGGAACTGTCAGTCTCTCGACGTGAAGCAAACTGGTGCCTGGCACCCTACTCTGTGGACTATACCAACCCTCAATACCTACATTCCACGCCCTACAACAACTCTAACCCACCAAAATCTTCATAATCCATATCTCACCACAACCACCGCAATTACTGAGCTACGACTACACAACATAATATCTCTCACCAAGCTTCCGATTGACGACAACTCTAATATCAGAGACACACAAAGATCTAATTTATACCCAAATCATACTAATCCATCTAGATCTTTTTTCTTTTTTCTTTTTTCTTTGCTATTTGTATACCTGGACTATTAGGAGCGGGCTTGAATCCTGCAAGCGGGATGATGAAGCTATTGTGAGAGGAAGGGAGGATGCGCAGACAAAGGCGGCGGGATGGATGTAAAAATATCCAGATATCCTAGAGGCACCGCGGAAGGCGCGACCTATATGGTGGAGGCGCCAGTATGGAGCTTGTGGAGGAAAGGGCGACTCGCTGCTGTGGCCTCGAGGGGGAAGGAGCGAGTCACTAGCATGAAGTAATGGAAAGGAGGAAGGAGCGAATCAAGTAGGTAGTGTGGCTTCATAGGGAAGTTGCAATCAAATAAAAAAGTCTGCAGTACCAATGGATGAGATATAACCTCCCTGGCCATTGCCGCCGATGCCGCGTGTATATCCCGTGAACAGCGTCATCAGTCCCAAAAAATCGTGTTAGGAGTATTACGAAGTCAGTCACAAACAGAGTAGAAAGCCCGAGAATCGAGTGTGAATTAGATGGTATTGATGCATATAAATCCAGGCATCCCAGCCCACCTATCTGTTCTCTTGTTTTTATGGAGCAGATGGATGCGTATCTAAGCCCCCGTCTTTGTTGTCTCGTTGTTCGAGACACACGCACCCAGTTTCTCGGTCTATAGTACATATGCCGCTCCTCCGAGCTCAAGGGCCCTATCCGTCGCGCAATGGCCGATGGAAACGGTGCGGACAATGTTGCTGCACCGTGCTTCGCAATAGCAAGCTATCCAAACTTCCCTCCTTCATCTCTCATGTGGCAGTGTCGCCCATCCTGGAACCGGTCCTATGAATTACAACACAAACGCACACGAAATAGAAAGGCCGAGGAAGAAAACGGGCGAGTTTCGATGCCGCCCTGCCTAATCTATTCGTTTCTGAATTTCCGAATAGAAGATGATGTGAAAATCGGAGCTGAGCTCAAGAAATGCGCAAGTGGCGGCGGCGGAGCAGTAAAAAGTGTGTGATGATGAAGAAGAAAATGCCCCCTAAAGATGCGTTCCGTTTGAATGAAGTTGAAAAAAAAAAAGAATCGAAGTAAAAGTATGGTTGGCAGAAGAAGGGTTGGTATAATTCCATGACCCCTGGCTGAATGTCTCAGAACTGAACCCGGATATATCACACGGCCCGCAGTCTGAGACATCACAACTGTCGCGGTGCCAGCCGCATTGTGGCAAAAGTTGCACCAGGATCAATTGATCGGCTGGTGTTCGAAGTAGTAAAAATGGTGGGTGTGTCATCCCCAATCTCTCCTCTGTCAGTCCCCCCAGTCGTCGAGCAGGGTTCATTTCCCTATCAACAGGACTAGGTCCTCTGTATTTTGCGCATTTTCATCGCGTCCAAGTAGGTACACCGCTCATTCTCTTCCCTCTCTCCTCCGGATTTCCTGCTCAGGTGTTCGCTCTTCATACCGCCACTCCGCGCCCCTCTGCTGTTGCTGCTGCTGCTGAGGCATAGGCAACGGGTGCCTGCCCTCAGAGTGAAGTGTGTTCCTCCTCCCGCTCTGCGCTGCCTCGGCATATCCATAACCCTCCGGCGATCGCGGCGCTGATTCGCTATCCTGGAAACGTCCGCGCCGCGCCTGGTCCATCGAGCCGCTGCGGTGGGAGTGTGCGCGGCGACGAGCAGGTCCCTGGGAGTAGGGTGGCGAGTGGTGGGGATGCGTCGCCGGTGGAGGACCTTGGGCCTTTCGCTTCTTCGGAGGAGATGAAGGGCGAGGCGCTTCTGCTGGGAGTTAGCGTGGTGATCAGAGGGAAAACTGCTGGGGGGTTATTCACCTGATGGCGTAGGTGGCTGAGTGCTCGGCGGCGGTGGCGCCTGAGAGGTTGGTGGCTGCCAGTGGTGAAAGTAGATCCCTGGACTCTGCTGCGGGGAGGGTTCTGAAGGCTGCGTCTGCGACTGAGACTGGGATTGCGGAACGGACTGCAGGATCTGGACATCGCCTGTGTTTAGGCGCGGGAGGCCTACGGACTGCGGGGTGCGCGCGAGTGCTGAGGGACCGGGGAGTTGGGTCCGTGAGCGTGGTGGTGAAGCTGGGTAACCCTGCCCTTGACTTTGTGCAAAGGGGGTTTGTTGCGTGAGAGAAGCGACGGGTGTTGACGGGACTGGAGCGGGAGCTGGGTGTGAGTGTCCATACGGGTGGGAGATTTGTCTATCCTCCCTCCTTAACATGGGCGAGGCAGGCTGCGCTGTAGCGAGAGGATTGGTGAGTTGCTGTTGCGGCGGCGGCGGCAACTGCTGGAGCTGCGGCTGTTCCTGCGCCACGTAGCGCTGCGCCCATTCTAGACCTGCGCTAGGTAGGCTGCCACCGCCCATGCCGGCGAAGACCAATGGAATGAGGTGAGGTGGAATGCCGCCGCTCAGTGAAGTGCGGAGGATATCGTGCTCGATACGGCGCTGCTCGAGGCGTAGAGACTCCTGGGCCGTTCTCTCCTCCTCCTGGCGCCGTTTGTCCTCCTCCGACTTCGCCTGTAGCCAGGTTCGCATGGATTCCTCGGCACCATGCCATTGTTGCGGCGGCGAGGGTAGTTGACCAAGCGGCTGCTGTTGCGTCATGGGCTGTGAGGGAGCTGGCGGCTGTTGGGCCGGCTGGGACTGGGAGGCCTGCGAGGACTGGGAGGGAGGCAGGGCGAGAGCGGCGGGAGGGGGAAGGCCACGGTGCGGTGTAGACATCGAGGGAGGAGTGGTGATCCTAGGCGGCGGAGGGTAGGCGGGCCCGGAGGTTATGAGTGCTGGTGAGAAGCGCGACGTGGATGGCGGTGTGGGGGGGGAGTAGTCATGGAAGGGTTTGAAGGCGTGGTTCGAGGGCGGTTGCAGGGTGAGTAACATGGCGATGGCGCTCTAACGGGACCGGTGTGGTGGGACCATGGATGTGGAAATGGGAAAAGTTGGATTATAATGATAAATAACTACAGGTGTCTCTCGAAGATGTTTGTGAAGAAGCAGAAGAGGCCGAACAAGCAGCCTTGGTGGGGGGGGGGAATCAAGTGAAACAGAAAAGAGGGTAGAAGAGAAGTGAAAGAGGTCGAAGGTAAAGTGAGTATAAGGAAGAAGAAAACCTCGGAGTGAGAAAGGAAGTAGGAGAGAGTGAGAGAGCTAGAAGCTCTGTTGGGGGAAGGAGGGGATTTTATGTAAGCCACAAGGGAAAGGCTGACTGCGGGGCATGTGGTTGGTGGAGAGGGAGGCCATGTAGGTGCAGTAGTGGGAAAGATAGAAGTGGGAAGTGCCACTCGTGCTCTAAGCAGCTCAGACCAGGACGAAAGTTCCCACAGTGGAACAGTAGAGTTACACTGGCACTATGATTACCGTCGTATGCAGAATTTACTTCGGTACAGAGTGTGTGGTAAGCGGAGCAGAAGGAATAAGTTAAGTTGACGTTAGCAGCCATGGGGGGAGGATGCCGTAACGGGCAGTCATTTCGTGCAGGGCCGGGCCTGAAACGGGAGCTGTAATGAAGGAGGGGTTATGCGGTGGAAGACATGTGGAGCGCACGTTCAGTATCGAGAATGGAAAATTGAGAATTGAGAACTGACTGAGAATTGAGAACAGGTGGCCCCTGAGACGAACACGAGGAACATCAGATTCTGAGAAGACGAGGTGCGACATACGGAGTCTACTCCCGTTGATCACGATCACGATCACTGTGTTCTGGAAGTTTGCAGTGCAATATCCCCAGTGCTATATCCCGATGGTCATATTACCTGACACTATATTTCGCATCTGGACGCCGGCGACGTGGACAGGGGGCGATGGATGCGGGCCGGGGAGTTGAGTACCATGGAGCTTGGACAGCCAGAGATAGAGCGATGCACGGCACGTCCTGGCCTGGAAGAGAGCTATGGAGCAAAAACATGGAGCAAGGGGCAAGCTATGGAGCTCAAAGGGAAGACAGGAGCGCACCATCCCCTCAAGCTCTCCACCGGAGACGAGATAGGCAAGATGTACACTGCACATTATGCGCCATCTCGAACTGTTTATGGACAATTTGGACAATTTGGACAAAGTGTATGAACACCCTGTATGGACTCCATCACAAAGTGGTCCGAGTAGTCCAGCCCTCACTCTAAAAGGAACACGCGGGAACAGGGCACCCCCACTGTGTGCCGTCCACTGATGAGGTCGCTCCACTCGCCGGGGTCGCGGTCCTTAATCAACGAACCGACAACACAACGACAACCCGCCCGATCCCCAGCGCCGATCCTCGGTTTCGTGACGCAGGCGAGCAGCTTGACGCTTGTTCCGTTGTGGATTCTGCCGATCGGGGAGCACGAGGATCCGCTGGTGTTTCTGTACGTACAGTGCGCCGAGTAGAGTACAGTAAGAGCTCACCCTCTCATCTTCATGCGCGAGCGAAAGAGTGACCATGTTCTGGCATGTGTGTGGTGAGGGTTCATGTACCACTGCTCTACGCTACACAGTAACTTTGCAACGTGGGCGGTGGCGACGGTGATTGTGGATGGTCCACGGCTGTCGGCTGCGCTATTACGGCGCCGTTCCTGTCCTAACTCTCGAAACGAGAGCAAGTATTGAAGCTAAATTTCTGGGCTTGGGTCGTCATCTTCCAGGCCCTGTCGTTGTTCGTAGTTTCCACAAGTGTCTGGCGGAGGATTGTTGGGCTTGCCCAGTCTCCCAGTCGTGACTTCCACGCCACAAATAGCGAAGTTGGCAGCATCACTGCAGTAGCCTCAAGTAGCCCCAGTTTGCTGCACGAGCGTAGTCGGGAAGAGGCAGGAGTAGGAGCGGGAGCAGCAACAGCAGCATGGACGACGCGAGGCGTAGCTGCACCTCGTCACATCAGGAATGCATCGTCGTCGTGGGAGCGAGTGTGGCTTGGGATAGTGCTGAAGCCACGCGGTTAGCATTGCTTGAAGTGAACTGCTATCAAGACAAATGTTCCACACAATATCCACACAATATCCACGCTGATATCCACTGCAGCTACGGACTCTGACGGGTCACAGGGTTTCTGAGTTTCTGAGTTTCTGGTCCACTCTATGCCACTGCCCATCACCCATCAACCCACTCCATCTCTCAAGTCTAGACCTCAGTCTCAGCCCAGTTCACATCCCCAGTCCAGTATAATTCCCATCTAGAAACGTCGCGTCTGTCCGATCTCCTCCTCACCCCACCCCCCACTGCTGATCTCAGCGTCTTGTTCCGAAAGAGATGAAAGGATGGCACCGGGATGGCAGACATCCCCAGCAAGCCGTGGCACAGACACCCGCACCGCGCACAGGTCATATCCAATCCATCAACAGCAATCAATCCCAAGCACAGCTCGTCCGATCTGCCGGGATAGAACGACACAGATTGTGACCATGTACTTGAATGTGGCGGTGGGTGAAATTGCAGGGGAACAAGTGCATATCGCGAATCATTCCCTCGGCCATTCAGCCATTTCTTAGCCCTGCATTTTGGCTAGGAAGGGCCATGGCAAAAATTGCCCAAATTGCTCAAAGCCCTGTGCAAGAGAACGCCCTAGGGATGCTGGTGTTGCTGTTGTTGTTGTCTAATTTGGGGGGCATCCTGGTACGGGGCCTCGATGGGTCCGGGTGGCTTGTTTCGCATGGCTGCAGGGGGCTTGAGTCGTCCGTTTGTGGGAATCGTGGTACTGGGGTTCGGTTTTTTGGTGGATCACCCCTCAAAAACTGTAGACAGGCGACTGTTCCTGTCAACGTTCTCGTCTGAGGCTGGGTAGGATGGTTTGGTATATGAAGCTTATGATGGAATTGTATCCTCTATTTGTGCAGTATAGGAAGTTGACAGCTTGTTAATGGCAGCTAGCATCGCTAGGACCAGGCCAAAGCTTCGGCCTAGAGCTCCATCTCTGAGTAACTGGCCGGTTGATTGTAAACCTAAGTGATTGAACGGCTTTCCTTGAACAATAGATACTGTAGACGTTGCTGCCCCTCAGAGTTCTGTCTGGAAGCTCGCCGATCTGTACATACTGAGTATAGCTCCTTCGACTTCCAGCTGTGTGCCGCCTTTCATCCCAACTTGCAAGCGTGCTCCTACCAAAATCCGCCGGCACGCGCCGTCATCTGAGACATCTGGCATTTCTCAAAAGGACCACCTTGGTATAATCCTATAGTTCTGCAATCCTGCTAGTTATACATATTCCCTCATTCGTCCTCCCTGAGCACGCATCACATTCCCAATCCTAGCGCCACGAGTGCCGCAGCTCGCTGTGTACCGTAACACCGTAGTACTGTTGCCGCCCACGAGCGAGAGTCCCCGATGGTGTACATGGGCGTCTCGAGGCAACCTCTCGGGATCTTCGCCAGGGCTCAAGTCTGGTAGTGATCGGGGAGCGACCGAGGCGATCAGATCATCCAGCTTCATATCACATCACAAAGCGGCAATCACAGCAATCACATCACAGGCGGGGCGTGTCTAGGGGCCAAGAGCCGATCTCCATCAAGTACCTGCCCACGGGTTCGGAATCGCTCTTGGCAAGACGAGGGCGAAGACACGTCCTTTTTCGAGCTTTATGCATGACCCTCGACACAAATTCGACATCTCGGATAGAGCGGTTTCCACCCTGGTCCCTCCCGATGGATAGAATATGGCTTGTCTCCCGCGTTTCAGCATGCCGAAAACAAAATGAGAGCACCGCCCAGCGCTCTTTTTTCGGCCGCGTCATGTCTCACGAGAGCGGCCTTGCGTGAAATCCATAATTCACGGCATTAAGCTCTCCTTATCGGGGTTTCCTGATGCTAGACTGGTCAGAGCGTGTCAAGGCCCAGAACGGATGGTACGGGCACTTTGCTTGGTATGGAGTCTGCTCTGGACGAACGGGGTTAGAATCATCGCGGACGAATACCGCGATGACATGCGATGCTGGTATCCGTGGTCGGCGACGGTGATGTGCGAGAGTAATCTTTCCTCCTCAGCCCACGAAGATCTAGATCTAGAGGTTCCAGTACTAGGATAGTATGTGTGCTGAGCAGCGTCCAGAAGAACACGCTGCTCTCACTACCAACATCGAGCATCACCGAGATCTCCTGAACTGGCCACCGGTTCCTTCTCGACACATCCAATCGGAACAGATAAACACCATGCCTTACGGCCGTGTACTTCTCCTGGACTCCAAATCCACTCCCTTGTCCCACTGCCCTACGGACCCCCAAAGGCTACAACATGCTTCTGTCCCCCACATCCATCCCGAAACGCCACCCCTCCACATCCCCACACGCGAGCTCCGTTTCACATACATCAGTCACGCCCAACGGATCGAAACCCCTCTCCAGTGTCACACCTGAACTTCTTCCCCTCCCCGAGGCGAGCGCGAGATGAAGGGCTAGCGCGTTCGCACGGAGCTTGCGGCTGATATGGCGCGACGCCGCGGGACATCCGGTATGTGGCGCGTGGCCGAATCAAGGAATGCTTGAGAGATTGACGGGGGTAAGATAAACGGTTTGGCACGGTTGGGGTGGTGTCCAGTTTGAGTTTGGATACAAGGGTTCACGTGATGTGAGATGTTGCATCGCAGATGTGTGTGATTATGCGCCGTGTTCCTGCAGTAGTGTAGAATCTAGTTAACGCGCAGCGGCCATGGGGACAATATCATACATAAAGAGAGCGCAATTTGGCAACCGTGACTCCGCATATTCAGGTGCTTGGGTGAGTCTGAAACGAGAAGATGTCTCTGGCGAATCTTAAATAGCGGACTATCAATCTTCCGAGATATTGTGTCTTAAAGAGAGCTCCAGACGACACAGAGGACGGGATTTGATATCGTTGGGAGGTGTTGAGGCGTGTTGAGAACCTCTTGAGAAGGAGATGGGGTGGACATGCCGGGCCTGGATTGTAAGACATATGATTGTGCAGGCAAGATGCCGTAGGAACCTGACCCTGATATGGGGATTTGCAACATCTCGTTCGATCCTTACTCCTGTGAGTGCTTTCCACGATATCCATCAATTTCCGTATGCTCGACTCCTTCTGTGGATGTTGGCGATGTCCCAAGGGGTAGACACTATAGGAATCCAGGTCTGATTTTGAGGGTTTAGACCTCTCGTTGAACCTTGATCTTTGTAAGTGCTTTCTACAATATTTTCGATTTCTGTCTCCTTGATCCCTTTTGCAGAAGCTGTCGATGTCCTAAAGGGGTGGGAGACCTCAGGGATTTAGTTCTGATTCTGAGGGTTTAGACCTCCCGTTTGACCTTTGGTCTTGTGGATATGAAAGCACTGTAGACCTTTTGGGTGTTTTCGCCAATATTTTTCGGTTTTTATATCTTTGACCCGTTTTGCAGGAGCTGTCGGTGCCATAAGGGGGTGGGAAACCTCGGGCATCCAATTCTGATCCTGAGGGTTTAGACCTGGTGGAGGATGGAGATGGACATTGTTGTCTGCGAGTTGGTCAAAGGGTGCCAGGTCGATGGGAAGTACGGAATAGGTACTGTATCATTCTGTTACCACTGGGAAGTGAGATATAGAGCTTCACACATTCTATAAATTCATTTCTCTTGACTATTTCTCTGGTCTTTTATCTTCCTTCTTTTGTTCACCTCTGTCGACTGGACTTGACGTGACTGGAGGTGAATTTGTGAGGCAAAATAACACTGCTCTATCTAGACACGTTCTTTCCAAACTGGGCAACTGAACCATTGACCACACAACCACAAATCAACAACTCTATCTTGCCTGGTAAGTTAAAGCATCTGCATCCTCAACCTCATCGTTCATCTCACGAACTGCACTTTCCAATCCTACTACAACCTATAAAATGTTACAAATGTTACATTTGTTCACTTTGATCCAATTTCTGCACCGCTCTCAGTGTTGGCCATCTAAGGCAAACAATGCACCCTTTCCTGAGCGACGACACTAGTGTCAAGAGAATTAACGGGAAGCTTTGTCTAGTTCGCCCCAGCCGTCGCAAAGCGAGAAGCAGTTCATCCTACGACTTGGGACATGTGCTTAGTATCGGCTACGATCTTCTCAGCGAGGTCTTCGACGGCGCCGCTTTCAGAATGGACAAGGACAAAGCAGATGCTGAGGCCGTCAAGACTTCTGTGCTTCATCATGTACACGAACCAAATCCGATGGCACCTGCGATGCCCCCTCCCCGGCCAGGAATATACCAGCAAGGTAATCGCCAGCTTGTCTTGCTCCCCAAAGTTCCCACAGGACATGGACCGCCGCCGATGATGCACCAAGGCCACTTCGGATACCCACAGCAGCCGTTCATGTATGGCGGCCAGCCACAGATGGTGTCCATGATGGGGAATATGGGATTTGGCGGCTTCAATTCACAGTATGATAAATCTGCTCCCGCTGCTGCGCCTGTGACTACGCCAACGTCGATCACTGTTACGCGGCACTTGTGCGCAAATTGCGGGAACTTGAGATCGAGAAAGTATCAAGCCGCACACCCGCTCCAGGCAGGCGATACAGCGCCTGTGTCGTTCTGCAGGAAGTGCGAAAAGGAGTTTAGATCGACTGATTCTGAGGTCGAGGTTGAACTTCCACTGAAGAAGAGTAAGAGGCACTATAGAAAGGCGCAGAGGGAGAAGCATATCAAAAAGGTGGTTTATGAGAAGGATCTATTCCCGGCGACCCATATTTGCGCCCAGTGCGGCAATCCCAGATCAAGAAAGTACCAAGCGACGCATCCGATCAATGCTGGAGAAACCCCGCCTGTGTCGTATTGTGGAAAGTGCCAGAAGGAGGTGACATCGAGCGAGGACAGTGCTGGAAGTGAAGGAGAGACGGTGAAATATGTGACCAGGGGGAGAAATACGCATGAGACAGACCGAAAATATTACCAAGACCGAAGGATGAAGGTATGTATGAAACCACGAGCTCCGTTACTGTGAGGGCATATTATAGGTTATTCACTAATGCTCTTAAGAATATCTCAAAGAGCACCAATCAACGCCACTACCGCGATCTAGATGGTGAATCTGGCAGCACTGCATCCAAGGTAACGCCAACCAAGCCACCCTTCTCCAGACTCCTGCGGGAGCTAATTTCCGGTCAGAAGGTTCGCGCAAGAACCCCCGTGGAGGAATATATTGTCGTCACCGAGAAGTCAAGCGACCAAGTACAGAAGGGGCGCCAAAGTCAGCGTTATTTCAAAGGAGATGGCGACGAACCGCAACAATCCCCCCTAGTGGCTATTAGGGAACCAATCAGGCGTAGGTCCAGCGAGTTGTTGCCAGCAGCTGTGCGGAGAACTAGAAGTTCTTCTCGGCGGAGGAGGAGTCGCGGTAAAGCTCAACCACTCTCGGAAAACTATGAATACGATAGTCAGGAATCTTCGGATCCGGAGGGACTTGCCGAGAAAGCATATATGGATTATCTCAGCGACGGCGCACCTCTTCATGAGAGAGATCGCCCACCAGGGCGCTCGAGACATAGATCGCCAAAGGCACAGGTCCACAGAAGAAGAGTATCAACGCAGGCTTTGGAGGATTACATTTCCGAGGATTCCGTGGCCAGATTCCGTGAAGCCGCCTCAACCAGACGGAAGGAGCGTGCAAGTTTGCCACCACAAAATGTTCGCAGTGCCCATCCTGGGATTCAAGAAGAGTTGAAGAACCTCAAAGACGACGAGATGCTTGTTGTCACCGAGCGCTACGACTACCGCCCACAGAAATCCTCATCAGCCGTTGGTGAGCTGAGATATGAACAGGCGGATCGAGGCAGAAAGCCACATCGAGCTTCACAGAGGCTCATCAGCCAGAATGATGCTGCGGAGTATTTCCCCGAGGAATGGAGTCGGACTAGAAGCCGTACCAGTCGGCACACTAACTATCAGCGAATTCGACCGCGCGACCTGGACGGTGCAGCTCTACCGAGCGGGCCAGGAAGCTCCGAAGCAAGCGTCGACCAGCAAAGTTATCATGAAGGTTTGCATCAAGTTATTGAGCACACGTAGACAAACGCTGATATGAAACTAGGCACAGATATTCGACCACTCCTCCCACCAGCACCTACACCTCCGAGCGTCTCGACGGCAACCAGTGGAAGCGTGGATACATACAGTTACTCCTCACGCGACACGACCGAGTACCCTCCCTCCAACGAGCCACGTGTTTATCGCCCTTCTCGTCTCCCAGGCGAGTACCAGCCCAGTTCTGACTCCGGTTCCTCGCTGCAAGCTGCGTCGCCTCCTGTTGCCTCGCCACGGACTTCAAGACAACAACGCTCGCCTATCCGCACGAGACGTGGATCCCGCACATACCGCGCGCCGTACGTGCGGGATGCAAATAGTGGAGGAAGTGAAGGGGCGAGAGTCTCGTCGCGTAGCCGGTCGAGAGAGAGGGTGGTGTTTTACTCTGAGGGAGAGGAGGAGCCGAGCGATTTGACGGCGAATGATCGGATTGACAAGCGACGAGTAGCGTTTGGGCCAAACCAAGTGAGGACGATTAGTAGAGATTCATTGGCGGCGGAGGGGAGGCGAGAGAGAGAGAGGGAGCGGGAAAGGGAGTTTGGGGTTTCTGGGATGAGATATGGGCACTGAGAGAGGAAGGGGAATACATGGAGTGAAGAGGTGAATGTCTGACAGATGAAAGATGTGGTAGAATGACAATTGTAACTCTTTAATGCTCCGGGTTTCTACGTTGGCAGTTTCCACCATGCAGAAAGAATGACTTCAGCTCGCATGAATAGTAGTTCCCTCGGGCTGGAGATGTCGTTCCTATATTATGACATGAATAATCTCTCTTATGTGTGGGCAAGACGCACCCACGAAGACTCTTAAGCCTGTACAAGTATGACCGAACTATGTTACACATTCTTAACTGTTAGTATTTTGTAGGTTGACCTTACGATGTGGTCTACTGTACAGTCACACTTTTTTTCAAAGGCTAGACTCGAGTCAACGATATAATTTGGTATCAAATTGCAAAACAAGTCTAAACTCCCATACCCACGCTATGCAAAAACCATTCCCACTCAAGCCTTGCTCTTAATCTCTAATGGCGCCTCTCTGCTGGCCAAGAACTCATTGCTGAAGGGATAATCAGTGTACCCCTCTTCTTGCATGGCGTTGTAGAACGTCTTGCGGTTGTACGGCGTCAGCGCTAGTCCCTCGCGGATCCTGAACACTAAATCTGGGTTCGCGATAAAGTGGCGCCCGAAGACAACGACAAGCTTGAAACCCTCATACTCCTTCACGAGCTCCTTTGCGCTCTCGCCATCGAATCCACCAGCAATCAACAATGGCTTCTCCTTACCCCATACCTCGGCCAGGAAGCGGACAGAGTCCCTCTCCTCCTTGGTCCCATCGAATCGGCCCTCGACAAGATGCAGGTAAGCGAGATCGAACTTCTTAAGCTCATTCACGAAGTACGTGAACTGCTCGGTCGGATCAACAGCGTTCATTCCGTACCCCTTGAAGTAAGGGCTCAATCTGATACCGACCCTCTCGGCACCAACAGCCTCAACAACAGCCTTGACGACCGCGATTCCGAAGCGTGAGCGCTTCTCGACGCTCCCTCCCCAGTGGTCGGTGCGCTGGTTGCTCACTTCCTCCAGGAACTCGTGGGGAAGGTATCCATTCGCGTTGTGGACCTCCACGCCGTCGAAACCGGCCTCGATGGCGTTGCGCGCTGCCTGCGCATAGTCGCGGATGTACTGCTGGATCTCCTCCTCCGTGAGAGCCTCTGGAAGCGCACCACCGGGCGCCGCGATGGCGCTAGGTGCCTTGACAGTCTGTCCCTCACTCTCGGCGCCTTCCTTGTCCGCAGTGCGCCCAAGAGCCCACAGTTGGCTGAAGATGATACCCCCACGGGCGTGCACGGCTTCGGTGACAGGCTTCCAGGCGGCAATCTGGGCGGCGTTGTAGATTCCCGGGGCATGCTTGTAGCCAACAGCGGCAGGAGAGACATACGTCGCTTCGGTGATGAGGAAGGTGCCGGGAGTAGAGGCGCGCTGGGCATAGTAGGTTGCTGCCATGGGGAGGGGAACATGGGCATCGGTCGCGCGGAAACGGGTGAGGGGCGCGAGGGCGAGGCGGTGTTGGAGAGTGTGGTTGCCGAGGGAAAGGGGGGCGAAGAGGTTGCTTTGAGTGACTGTCATTGTGGCGGTTTGTAGGGAGTGGATGGGAGAGTCGTTCTTGGGCGAGTGATGAGCAGGTCAAGGCAAGTTCTTGTTATCTTGTTTTATTTTCTCTATCTTTATTGCCGGCCCAGAGGGGTTCTTATAACCGCCCCTCTCCCCTCCTCCACTACCCCCCACTAACCCTTCATCGGAGACAACGGTATGTCCGATGGCCATCTTTCCTGATGCTTAATCAGCTTTCTTCACCATTGACTTACCAATCCAGGACGGCATTTGCGCCAGAAACCCACCGAAACAGCGATCGAACACGGCTCGTAGGGTGCACGCAATTTCTGGATGTCGCCAATGAAATTTCTGCATTTCTCGCCCACACCTCGGCTCGTTCCTGGATCGCAGTTTTGTACTTCGCGGCTAGTCGATCTTTAGTGTGCATCTACGTCTTTTTGTTCGGGCCGTTGCACCCGAAAGGGTTAGGTGTATACGCGCTTATCAATCAGCCTTTTTTCGTAATATCAATCTGGGATTGAGACGAGAGTTTTACCTGATTACTGATTCTAATATTCTAATACGAATAACAATAGGCAGCAGTTGGTGATGCCGATGGATGACGACTTTTTCGTCTAGGATCCTTGGGGAACAGAGTGGTAAGCTCTTCATGCATAATACTAGCCTTACCTAACGTTGGGAGAGAACTCATCCTGATACCCCCATCGCAGCCGGCGACCTGACCGAAGGTCACCCTCTCGACATCCCAAACCTGAGAATCTAGTCCCCTTATATTATCTTCAGCATCACGAGAACCGTGATCAAGTGTTCGGCGAACAATGCGGCGACAACAGACACCATATTTAATAATATGTGGATGAGTGATTGTAGGGTCCATAATATGCTTCGATTTTCTTAGAAGTAATCTGGCCTCCATGAGACTCTGGCTCGTCGCATGCAACGAATAGTGGCCTCAAAGAACAATATATGGCCTGAACTAAATTTGGGTACTACCCTGCATATATATCACGAAACTCAAACGCACGCTCACAAGATACTCACTGTCCACATGGGCCACTCTCATGCCACCACACCCTCGCGAGCACTATCCTCAACCTCCTAACTCGCCCCTACCCCTCCCCCAAATCGAAACTTTCCGGGCCTGACCCTTGCCGCCACCCCAACTGCAACCAAGGCCGCCGCACCCCCCAAGAAACCCAATTTCAATCCCAACACGTCCCCTCCAGTCTCCGTCAGTGCCGCCGCTGCCACCGTAATCAACATCAGCAGCAGCAGTACATACCCGCTCGCACGATGCCATCTATACACCCTCTTTGCCTTCTCCACGCCACCGTAAAGCCCTGGGACAAAGAACTGTGTCACGCCGACTAGGGCCTGGAGCAGGATCAAGATGTAAGTCGTGAGCCCGAGACGGCCATGCGCAGAGGTGAAGTGATTAACGCCGTGATCGAACTTGTTGTATTCTATGACCGAAAAGGCCGCTACAAAGGCCAAACTTGCCGCGCCGAGGAGGGCAGCATGGACGTGAGTCCCTGATATCTTTTGGGAGGCTGTGTGGGTCGGCTGGAGGATAATGACGGCTTGGGTGACGAGGGCGACGGCGGAAATGTTGAGGAGTGGATGGTAAGAGAAGAGGGAAAATGGGTAGTTGAAGATGGCATAGACGATGAGGACGATGAGGGCGATGATCCCGGCTTGGGATATGAGGGCTGTCCCTGGGAAGGTTTTAGTGGATGCAGGATCGGAAAGCAAGGAAGACATACCGAGAATCAGATTCCACCCCAATGGCCTCCCTTCCCGCTGAGATGCAGCTCCCCGACGGCCAAGGAGCGGTTCATCCTCCGCGAGTCCCTCGGTGGGAACCGGATCGCGGCGCGCGATCTCGTCCGGTGTAAGTTGTGGAATGCCAGTCGCCGACGCCATGATTCCGATAGCTGTGACAGTGACTCTTCGTTCACAGTTGGCGAGAGGATGGATGATCGGGAGGGGGATAGAGGGTGAGGGTGAGGGTGAGGGCGAGAGGGGGGGGAAGTGCAGAAGTTGGCAGTAATATGTAGGTCGGATGACTTGTCTGACTTAGATTCGTAATGAGTATCACCACCATCGATGACGACTTTTGAATCCTAGCCAGTAGCGGGAAGTGGGGTTAGTGCCCCGGTAAGCGGGAGACCAGCTCATCGGGGCACTAAATCGCGACTGCCGGGTTACAAACCTTACTAAATACTGTGGGGTAAGCTGCTCCTGTCCATTCACAAGACTCGTATATATAAGCTCCTACTTAAGATAATCGTGTTGGTTAAAAGTTTAAAAGGGACTTGATATAGGTTAGAAATTAAATATTATTTCAATATGACACTGTGTAAAGAGCTGGTTTTAATAGCGCAAGGAATATTAATAGTGTTTGTTAAACTTTTATAGCGACGATACATAACTGGCACAGATTATAAGAACCATAGTTATTAATAAGGCAACTTTACCTGCTTATCTCAAACATACATAATATTACCATCGAGAGATGGACAGACATAGAACCCAAACGTTAGTTTAAGCAGACATCAGCTGCAACGGGGGCGCACCCCTCCTCGCTCGTAACTTGTTGGAGTGCTCTACAACGCCCCGATCCAAAGCCCACCACCAATTCTGGAACACGACCTGGCCAATCTCCCAGTTCTTGCCGTCGTAACAGTCTTCATTTAAAATCCTCACTCCTTCCGCCGAGTCTTCGAGGTCGTATTGCAACTTGATTAGCGCCATCGGATCCCGCGCCGCCTTCGGCCTCATTTCTACCGGCTGCGAAAATATGTAAATAAATTTGTTCCGCACTGATGGCCACGGTAGTATATCAAGTAGAGGATGATGAGGGATTGTCCCCTGGACTTCAGTCGGTTGTAGGTCTGGTGGAAGTGTTATGGAAAGAGTGGTTGATGTGAAGAGGCGAGTGGCTGTTGGGTCCCAGAGTGCATCTCCGCAGTTAAGAAGCATAGCCATCTCAAGACCTGCTTTGATAACCTTGAGCTCGGGCACCTGGAGATTCGCATCGTCCGGAAATGTGAACTGCGATGACTCGAGGGCCTGTAGCTCGGAATCGAAATCGCTCAAGTTGTAGAGCGGCGGCGTTAGGTCTTATTCAGGCCTACAGTTAGCATGTGTTCTGTGCACACGGCGTGAGACCTACTGAAGAAAACTTGATCTAGGCCATTTATATCATTGAGATAATTATCTGGGCTGCTGCCCGCACTGGTAGACAGTGAGTTCCAGGTGTTATCCGAACTTGGAGTTGATCCATCTGATACAAGACAGAAGTTATCTCCAGCCTGCACCATGTAGTTCTCCATGCATTGCTGATTTCGGTCACCGGCTCTACTGTTGACAAGGAATATCTCATTCGTGGAAAGAGCCTTGGTAGCAGCAGATCTACGTTCTAATGCATGCACTTTCTCCTGCCTTCGCTGACCTGTCCTGGCAGTTAGTATATTATATACTCCGTTGAGCGATCTTATAGCCTTGTAACCCTATGGACACTCACGATAGCGACGCTGAGCCAAGACGTTCAGAACACGCTTCCTGTCGGGATCGCCCCGTTTTGGTACTTCGAGCGATTGCGCTTCAGTTTCCGGCATTATGCTTTATGATTCCTGTCATGAACTACCCAGGTGTTTTGAATTATTTACGATGCGGGGGAAGGAGAGGCGCAGCTGAAGGCCAACATGACAATGAAGGCCAAGCTATTTGCGGTTAGAACATAACGTTATGCTTCACTCTTGGCATTTTTCGTCATGGAACATCATAACCCCATCTTGTCCATTATGCCCATAATGATCACAATAATGTTGAATAATGCTTCCGGGTAATACAGCAGGATGTGAACTAAATTATATAAATATGGGCTTGGTCCATTTGAACCTGTATCACTCTCATATTTTCCCATCAACAGAATAATATTTCGCAAGCTATTAAGAACTCTCAAAAATGGAATCAGACTCAGCATCGCAGTTCGTTCCTCAGGAACCACAGCCAACCTTCATGACCAAGGCATTTATCACAGCCCTTGCCGATGTTCGACTCCTCGTTGGAGCCACCGCAATTATCCTGCCTCTCCCATCCGCGTCCATGTTCGGGCTTCCTATCGCCTCTGCCTCTAGAAGTATCGGACAATTCTACGGAGCGCGTGAGCTAGGTATACTACGGTCCATGACTCTTCACTGAATGAATGCTAATAGCCATTTGAAAGCTATCGGCGGACTTCTGTTTGCTTCTTACAGCAGCTACATGAAATCATCCAAAGAAGATGGGATTCCACTTAAGGCAACACGCGACGCTACCAACGCCACGATAGTAGAACGGAAAGAAGCCTTGAAAAATGTCTTATGGGCATGTCTGCTTATTGATACCATCGACTTGGGAAGCATTGCTGTCAACGCGTTCAGAGGGGAGATTGGATTGCGAGCGATGTGGATGGGTGGTGGCGCTGGGGTGGCTGGTGTGGTTTTTGCGGCCTCTGCATTGAGGGCATTGTAAGGAGGTTTTGTTTGAGCAATGTTGTGAGATTATTTAGATTGGCGCAGAACTGAATGGGTTATAAATATACGCATGGGATTTAGTGGTTATGTTTGTTCGAGCTGCCCGCTGGTGCTGAGTCGATGGTCTCTGTGGCCAGCGCCTAGTTCATATTTCATCCCAAAGAAGCTCATTTCGCGTCTTGCCATATGCCAAGGTTTGCTGTACTTTTTACTTGTTTTGAGGCACCGACTAAGGTGGCATCTATATACAGTACTCTCCCATTGTAACCCCCATTTACATCCCCGCCTACACAGGTTCATCTGCCCAATCCGCCTCCGCATAACTCCCACCCTCCGCCCTACCTCTCGCATCCAGCTTCGCTAAAAACTCCGGAGGCACCGTCGGGATATACTTTCTCTCCCTCTCTCTATTCACCCCTCCAAACCCAGCCCCGAAACTAACTAGCATATCCGTGCTCGTCGGCAGCGAAAATGGAAGCATGAGTGCGGGATCTAGTAATAAATTCTCGGGCGCATCCTCCTCCTCCTCTTCCTCTTCGCGCTGTATCGAGTCAGGCGTCGGGGGTACGCTGCTGTTGCCATTGTTCTGCCCAGGTTTTACAGGCGTTGAAGGCGCCGAGTCGCCTGGTCTCGGTGATGAGGCAGCAGCACGCTGGCGATCTTTCCGTGCTTGCGTTTCTCGTTGGAGATTGATGATGTATTTCATGGCGCTCTTCGGTAGACCCTTCTCGCCGACTTCGGGACGGTAGTGTTTCACGGAATGGATGAGTTGTTGTGGCGTTAGTTTCGTAAGTTGCTGGAGAGTCCCGACAAGACTCTCAAAGTCGTCCGGGGCAAGGGATGAAAAACACTGCAACCACTGAAGGAGCTGTATGACAGGAGCGAGATGGCGGCGCGCCGCTTCGACTGTGGTCTCACCTGACGCGGACATGGATCCGTTTTCGTAATGCTCCGGCTTGCGATTGTTCGCGCGAGCCCAGTCCTCGAGGATGGAGATGTTCATGCGGATCTGCATCGCCTTGGTGCGGGCTAGATAACGCCGATTGGACATGACGCGGTTGAAGAGCTCGGCAGCGATCCAGTAGAAGAGCTGAGCGAGGATCTGTGCCGAGATGACGGTGTGAATGTCATATAGGTCGAGGACGAAGAGGGTTGAGGAGAGGAGGGACGTCACGTTGCGCGGGGCTGGCTTCGCGCGCTGTTTCGGGGACGGTGGTCGGAAGCGCTTTTCTGCAGGCTGCTCCTTGACAGTCGTTTTTCGCTTGAAGATCTTCCATTCGTCCTGGAAGGCAATGTCTTCGAATCCGGGGATTGTTTCGTGGTCGAGCATTGCGGGGTCGAGGACCTTGTCTATCCTGCGTTCTGCGTCTCTGATGATAAGGATGAATATCTCATTGATGAGCTCCGCTAACTGCAGCTGAAATTCTCCCGTAGATTCCGAGAGTCCCCCATCCTTCTTCAAGTAATGTAGTAGGAGTGTGGCGTTCGACATCCAAAACGCCAAGATTGTCATATCCCACTGATATGCCTCGACGACATCGTTGATTTTGTCCATGGCCATGATGAGTAGCTTGCCGAGGAGCTCTTGACTGGAGTGGTAGTGTGCGTAGCGCGCGCTGAGGAAAATCATGTTTGCTGGCACCGGTTTTTGTGAGGTTGATCTTTGGGGCGTCATGTTGGTGATGACAATATCCAAGATGCGGTTCAGCTCACTTTCTTGGAAGACGAACATTTGATCGTGCAGGCAGCGCGCCCAGTCGAATTCCTGCATTTCCTCTTCCAATTCTTCGGGGGTCTACAAAGTCAGCACAGTCCCCGGTAGGGAAGTTTGATCTCACCTCTGGCTGGTCATCCATCCCAACATTTCCCAGATCGACCTCCAGATCCCTTGCGCTCTCCATCATCATGCGCCGCCTCAATTCGTTTTCGGCCATCTCCTCTTCGAAGCGATCTTGCTCAAAGCCAGCATTGTAAAAGTCGTCTGCCACACCGGCATTCCCAATGTGATACCCACTATCATGAAGATAATCCGAGAGCTCGCTGTCGGGTGCAACAAAGTCGAAGGCGGTGCGGCCAGAAGATGATTTTGCGTCCGGGGAGGCGCCTGCGTCGAGGAGGGTTTTGGCGATTCCTTTGTGTCGGTTGGTCATGGCCCACATGAGCGCACTCCATTGGTTTCGGTCTTGCTTGTCGACGTTGGCCCCAGCTTCAAGGAGGGCGACTACCACTGGTTCATGGCCCTACATTTGTTAGATGGGACTTATAGCTTGGGGAGGGGGACGTACAAAGCAGCTGGCATAAATTAGTGGTGCCGTGCCCTCCTCATCTGGCAGATCCAGATCGACGAACTTCCTCGCATCCCCTCCCAGAATCCGTTGTATGCGCTCTACATCTCCATTACTGGCCGCCATATTCAGCGCCCGTTGCAACGTTGTCCTCTTTTCCGCATCGTCCAATTTCTCGTCCGCTGCGATTGCGTCTTCGTCTCCGTCTGGTGCCGACCCGTCACGGTGTGCGGCCTGAGCAGCGAGCATCTCCATCAGCCTGTTGTCGCTGTCCTCGACTCGTTGGGAGACATCGCCAAAATCGTCCGAGAGGGAAAGATTGTTGAACTGTAAGGGTCTGGCGAGCACTGGCGCAGTGAGGAACTGTGATTGTCCTATGTTATATTAGCGGGGTCCTTCACCGCATGAGGAGACGCACCCTGCCACGCATCATACATCTCCGTCTCTGCTGTATACTCGGGAATGGCGCGGCGATCGTTGAGGGATTTGGGGAGGTCGGCGGGGAGCTCTTTCGGTTTCGGCCTGGTGGGGGACAGCTCATCGTCGCTGTAGGTGGCAGCAGGGACCCCGCCATCGGGGTCCTCAGTGTTCATTGTGGCCTGTCGGGCGTTGTATTCATGCGTGGTGGTGAGGGCGAGATGCGTAGGTTAGATGCTTGGTAACATGGCGAGAGAAGGTATTATCTCGTGCTTTATATCTTTGTCGTAGTCGTTTTGGAAATTCCAAAATATGGTGGTGGTGGTTGGCCGATGCCTTGAGGGGCGCGTCATTGGTTAGTGGCTTGTTTGATGTCCTGGGCGGTGAATGAAACGAGTGATTCTGCCGGATTGTCCTCGGGAGCTTCAAAATATATAGCAACGATGCCTCTCGGCGCCTCCAACAGTAACGATGCCTCCACGCATACGACCTCTCCTTCGCCGGCCGCAATGGCGCTCTTACCATCCATCGCCTCGACTCCGGGCCGAACCTTCTCGACCTTCTATTGCTCAGAAACCGACCATTGACATCAAGCACATCCGCCAAAATCCGGACCTTTACACACAAAACGCGATTGAGCGAAACTACGGAGCTCAGAGTTCGAATCCGCAGCGTATCACCGAGCTGTTTGCGCAATGGCAGGGACACCAGCGGGATGGTCGATCTATGCGCGAACAGAGCAATGTTCTGCAGGCTGCGCTCGCGAACCCGAAATCGGCCAAACACCAAGACGCCGCGCGAGCGATTGGATTCGACGACTTGAGCAGAGATGGGATTATTGCCGCCAGCCGCAGCCTGAAGAGTAAACTGGCGAGCATTGAAACGGAAGAGGCGGAATTGACTCGGTCGATCGAAGGGCTGGCCCTCGAGTTGCCGAATTTCACAAGCCCTGACACCCCGCGCGGACACGAAGCAAGGGTGGTGAGCTACATCAATGAGCATCCGTCTGGGGAGTCGGAAAAGTCTCACGTCGATATTGGAACCTCTCTTGGGATACTCGACTTTGCGAGCGCAGGCTCAACGTCTGGGTGGGGATGGTACTACCTTATGGGTGCTGCGGCACAGCTCGAGCAGGCGCTGGTGCAGTTTGCGCTTTCGAAGGCGACGGCACGCGGATGGACGCTTGTGGCGCCGCCGAGTATTGTGTACTCCCACGTCGCGGCAGCGTGCGGATTCATGCCCAGAGACCAGAGCGGCGAGACGCAAATATACACGATTGCGCAGGGGGAGGCGGATGTGGCTCGCGGACGTCCAGAACTGTGTCTGGCGGGGACGGCAGAGATTCCACTCGCGGGGATGGGTGCAGGTGCGGTGTTGGATTCTGCGGTGCTTCCGAGGAAGTATGTCGCTTCCAGCCGCTGTTATCGAGCAGAGGCAGGCGCGAGGGGGGTAGATACGAAGGGGCTGTACCGAGTGCACGAGTTTACAAAGGTTGAGCTGTTCTCATGGACCACGCCAGAGCTCGAGGCCGCGACGGAGGTGTTTGACGAGATTGTAGAGATGCAAGTGGAGGTTTTGCGCGAGCTGGGACTACACTGCCGCGTGCTCGAGATGCCGAGCACTGATCTTGGTGCGAGCGCTTTCCGGAAGAAGGATATCGAGGCGTTCTTTCCGTCGCGGAGGGGGAGGGATGGGGGGTATGGTGAGGTCACGTCGGCGAGCGTGTGTACAGATTTTCAAGCGCGACGACTCGGCACGAAGATGAGTCGAGCAGGGAAGAAGGAGTGGGTGTATACGGTTAATGGGACGGGCATGGCAGTGCCGAGAGTGCTCGCGGCGGTGTTGGAGAATGGGTGGGATGAGGGGAGGGGGGAGGCGAGGGTTCCCGAGTGTCTATGGCCGTGGATGGGGGGGATGGAGGTTATAAAGGGGAAGAATGTAGTATAGATAGTAATGAGAGTTTTGTAGTTTATAGTCGCGCTCCCTATTGCATGCAACTATAGTTGCTCTTGCTCTTTTCTACTATGCCCGTCACTATCGTTCGTTCCAACTGTTGCCGTTACCCTTGCTCCTTTCTGCTATGCCCGTCGCCATCGTTCGTTCCTACTGCCTCTGTTACTCTTACGCGTTACTATTCCGCCTATTACTTTATGTGTTTATACTATTCTACGCGCAATTAACTATGTTGACGACGAGGAGGAGGAACATAAGGAGGAGGATTAGGTTATAGAGCCTATACTTAGAAATAAAATAGGATTCTTCTATTATATTACACGAATTATCACTCACGATTCTATAAAAGTCTTAAACTAGATCTCTGTTCACTTTCGAAAGCCGGAGTGATGGAGACACAAAAGCATCAGAAAATATAATGTTGCTCCAACCACTAAAACATCCCTGCTAATATTTCCGGAGTAACGGATCAACTGCAAAGTTCGGCCTAAAGACCGCCGACTTAACAGAAGAATCACCCTTTCCTCTATGTTCAGCCCATTATTGTTAGATAGATGTGCACTTTTCGCTTCGGGACACATTCGCCCGGCGAAGTAGTGACTGTATATACAACCTAATTTCATAATGGACCCAACTACGACTCCATGTTTTGATTTCTTACGTCCTTTTATATGCTTGGTCTGTGCAGGGGTTCGAGTCCACTGAATGGTCCGGACATCAACATATTTAAGGCAAGGGAGTTCTTGCCAGCACATCCGGTGAGTTCGGCCATGGTATCATAAATATTCTGCGCCTCTGGTGCGTTATACCTGTACGTCTTCGGCTAAAACGGCGACGAAGCATGCGCTTTTGAGAATAGAGGCGGGTTCGCCTTGCCTCCATTCGCAATGACCTGCGCTACTACACTTCCACCACCGGCTGACTGGCCCTAGATGGTAACGTTTTTCGGGTCTCCACCGAATTGTTTAATATACTTATGCGTCCATATCAACGACTCCTGCTAGTCGAGAAGTCCCAGGTTGAAATCCGACTTCCTATCCGCAGCGATCTTAGCACCAGGAAGGAAGCCAAAAGCGTTGACTCTGTAATTCGGGTACACGAAGATAAAGTTGTTGGCTTCTGACACATTGAGGATTGGGTATCCGGCTGGTGGGAGCGTGAAGGAACCGCCGCCTTGGATAAAGGCGCCACCATAGTACACGACGACTACGGGTCGGAGCGGTTGCGAGGCATCCCAGGGTCGGGAGTAGAGCCCGAGGTATAAACAGTCCTCTGTGCCGCTTACCTGTACTTATTATCAGTCGAGTATTGTTAGGGGATGAGGGGGCTCACGGTTCGCTGATGGCAGTAATCATATCTCTAGTCCGAGTCGTAGGTGCCGTTAGTTATCGGAAGCGGAGGCTGTGGGGCTCGAAATCTGTTTTCCCCAGTTGGTGGAGCAGCGAAGGGTATTTTTCTCTAGTAGCTTATATTATACTCTGGTGAGTATGAGCCCTGAAACGTTCCATAGTCTAGGGCAGCAGTTAGTTCTACCGCTTAAGCCGACGCTGTGAGGAATGAGAGGACGAAGAAATCGCAGATGCAAAGAGTCGCGCCATGGCTTCAATGTCAAATTGTCCAATTTTCTAAAGCTATCGCAGGTCGCTGGAACAAACAGTAATAACCGTAAGGTGGGGGTTCTTACCGTTGACGGTTTACCCCACCATGCCCTGCCATGATAAAGGTTATTTTCTGGTATCGCGGGGTATGGGGTAAATAAAGAATTGACCAGTGGGAATAACTCCACGAATAGCTCTATGAGCTATACGACCTGCCTGCCGATCGTTATCGGCACTGGTTGAGTCGGCATTTAATACCCCGAACTCTATACGATGCTTATGGGGATTAATAAATAATCCCCGCTCGGCCGAATGCATTTTTGCATGCCGTGGTAACATCAAGAAACGCATGAATGCAAGCTTCGCTGGCAATTATCACTTTGAATGTCCATGGAGCGTACTGGATGGAGCAGACGCGGCGGGGTATAATAAAGTGGAGCATAATACAGCTCAATTGTTCCAAATGTAATCATAACGATTCTATTGAAGATGAGGAATAACTCAACCATACGTGTCAACATCTAGATTATATCTATAGACGGTTTATCTACTAAAATTAGCACTGATACTCGATATGGCTTGCATTAGCATTGAGGTATGGCGCCAGCTGTGACTGTCTGAATAGAGATCGCTTTTCACATTTAACAGCCGTAACAAATGCTTCTGTATTGACTATATGATTGTAAGCCACCAGTTACGTTAATGTATATTATAAGACTTACTTTCGGCCCCCGGCCAACTGGTGTGCGTAAAATCATCGAGTGGATAGTATGGCGCTGTAGCGTTGACAGATCTAAATGCCTGCCATCTGTTCACGGCATATTTCGTGTGATCAATATACTCAACATGCTCTTGCTCAGCCACCTTATTGCCTTCAAGTTAGAATCTACTCGCTCGTGGTGCAGTTCGAACATAGACTTACCTCTCGCTCATAATCGGCAAATGCCCAGTCCGTCTCCAAAACACCCCCATTCCAAGACATAATAGGCACCATGCCACTCAGGATCGGCACCCCACCCGCATGCTTCACATCGGAGATCATTTTTCTCAAATAATGCCCAAACGTGTACACTCGCTCAGTCGTGCCTCCTGTGGCATTACTCGCGACAACCACACTCTCATGCCCAATTCCTGGAAGAGTGGCACGGAACTTGGTATCAGTCGTAGGATCACCATTGTCATTATGTCCCATCTCGATCAGCACGATTGTTCCCTCGCCAGGAACAATACTCGCTACGAGAGAGCCCCATAGACCTTCGTTGATGAAAGAGCGTGTGCTACGCCCACCACGAGCGAGGTTCGTGATGTTGAGGTTGAAGAAATTATGCATGTAGAAGCCCCATCTGGAACTAGTTAATTTGGTTCGAATATATATTTCAAAGTAATTTACCCTTGGATTAAACTCGTTTTACCATAGGGCATGGTAGTGCTGTCAGAACATATGAGAAGCTGGCGTTGGGGGACAGGCTTGGTTGGGAATGCATCCGTAGAGGAGAGAATGGCAGTAATGGCAAGGCCGACCTGGGACGTGATACTAAGCTTCATGATGAATTATTTCCGAGATACTAATAAATACTATGAGTGAGATTTGTAAACCAGACTCCCAAGAAAGCATAATGGGAGATATTAACGCTACTTATAACACTCACGAAAAGGATTTGATGATCGCTAATTTAAGCTATACTAAGGTTTCAATTTCCAATACTATAATGTACGATCTGCTATAATCTAGATTATTGCGGCTAGGAAATAAATTATTTCGTGGAATATGATTATATGCATCGGAATAATAAAATCCGGGTCAGATCTGCATTCGCTTGATACAAGCTTTTTAGCGGGGAAACCCCTCACTTTTCTTACTACTCGGAGTTTGATGCACCGGTTACTTCTGAAAATGATGTTTTTGTTCCTTTTCTCCGAGGGAACTATTATAAGAGTCTATTTTAAGTGCATGTGGAGCCATCTTTGTGGCACTCGGTCTAGTATTAGGTACGGTAAAATAAAATATGTCAAACAGCTTTCGAAAAGCATAAATGCATTTTCTCATTCAACTCAGGCTTTCAATACCTGCTTCTAAAGGAGGTCTAATACGTAAACCAGCGCCGGGGTGCTTTATGTAGAAGCATTTATTATAAAGCAGCTATTCTATATCTACGGACACAGAGAAAGACGCTAAGCCAGCTTGCATATTCGCAGCTCATAAAGACTAAACGGTTACAGATATCTTGAAATGATGCTTTAAACGGATAAATAGAACTTTTATTATAGCTTGTAGATCCCATAAATGGCTCTAAAATGCTACAGCGGCAACGAGAGCATCTAGTGCGGAACTCTGTGTCGATGCGTTGGCTGGATTAATAAATGGCACCGACCACACCAGGCTCAGCTGATTCCGGTCATTCCGATCTTGATTCCAAGGGCTGTCAGCATTCGCTGTAATAAAGCCCAAGTAGTCATCCGACTGCGATGCTGCCTGCAAGATTTGCAAGTTGCGCATAAAAATGCCCTTAAACCATGGGGCATCAGCTCCACAGTTTGGCTCACACGGATCATGCAGAATCCCATCTGAGTCCGTCAAACCTAATATGGCTGCTTTGGCAATGCTATGGGCTGTATCGATATAGTAATCATAGCCAGATGCGGCATCCAGCTCAACCAGTGCACCCAGGGTTTGGCCCTGGTTGTATGACCACTCAGTCCCGCCATTGTTCGCGCAATCGCCCGTAAGGCTGTCATTAATCAGGTTTCGCTCGTTGATCATACCGGATTGACAAAACCAATCCCATTGTGCGAGAGCCTCGTTGAAGTAAGTCTCTTTTTGTCCGCTGACACGATTTAGCAACATATCAAGTTGATATGTCTTTTGAAGAACCAAACTCCAGATAATCTCCGCGCTAGATTAGGCGATGGTCGGTGGGAGCTCAAGCCAAACGACGTCTCTACGGTTTATGAAAATGTACCATCTCGCTCAGTTATCCGTCAGCTATGCTCTGTGAGCCTGGCCTTAGCGGTTCAAGACCACCTAGACATTATATAGAATTCTAGGAGTTCGAGTTCGATCAGACAACACCCTGACCCCTTTAAATGGAAAAAAGTCTTTAAAAAGCATACCGAACTTGGCTGGGACTATTTCCGAGAAGTCCAGACTGCCCAAACGCAGTCCGCAATTAGCTGTGGTGGGCCATGTCGCTTCTACGACCATAGAGATATGCACCATGCTAGAATTCTAAGTATGGGTACGTGCCCATACCTGTATCTCACCACTGATCCAAAGCGTCACAATGATTGGGAAAGTCTACTTAGGGAAGAGGAGCTGGTGGAAGTGGCCCAGCCTACGGAAGATGAGCCCGTGGAAGAGGAGCCCGTGGAAGAAGTGCCTGTGGAAGAAGTGCCTGCGGAAGAGGCACTCGGTCAGGTCGGCGTATTGGTCTCTGACAGCAACTCAGATGGCAAGATACTCGTCTTTGTTGGAATATTAGAGGCCGATGGCGGGTTGGCAGGTATATAGAAGTGCGTTTTGGAGTTGTCGAGGATGGCAATGCTGGAGCGGATTAGATGTCAGATCCATCTGCAGAGGGGTTTGTTGGTGCTGCAACAACTGTCGTCTTCAGCACCAGTTGCGTTCTCGTCACGACCAGTCCCTGTATCCAAGCTTCACTCAACTGCGTGGCTATCCCTTGTAGCTCCTGTATCATTGCCTTGCCTAACAGCATCACTGGGTCTGTCACAACCCCGTAACCAGCAACTCAATCCTCGTCTGTGGATTCGTAATAGAGTGCTGGCCTAGCGGTGTCGAGTATGCACTCCACAGTGCATTATCAAAGAACGCAAAAATTTACAACCATCAGTGTAACCAAGGTCAAAATCATATCTGCCAATGCACTCTGGCGATCGGCCACCTTACTTTCGTCATGTTGTGTGTCTCTTGATGATTTAAGAGGGATGACCCCCCGGCTTTGTCTTCCTCATTCTTCTCTTCGGGTATTTATAATAAAGGCAGGGATAAAAAGTGAGACAACGTAAAATGAGATCAATGATGCGAGAAGAACCACATGATATCGTCGCCCTATCTGGCCCTCCTGCAAGCTTCCGTGGACGTCGACTTGTGGTTTATCAAATCTCCTTAGTGCACGGCTCCTCCCCTCGTCGTCCTAACTCCATTCTTCAGGCTAAAAAGCAGGGTTGCTATAATGTGCGGTATTATAATGACTATTTTAAACATGCTTGTCTGGAAGATCTGCCCCAATGGATCGTTTCAATCACTGTTGTACTCGTACTTTGAGTGCCGAAACTAGTTGCCTAAACAAGACCAAAGAACTTCAAAGGGCTCCATTTGAAGATTGCAACTGCGTTGTAGTCGTGATGGTGCGCTATGAATTGATATTATTGTTATTGTTATTATATTTATTTATTATTTCGTCCATCGGGTGGCAAGTGACCCTGAGACCTCCCGAGGGGAACCCTTGCTAAGTCGTAACGTACTCATATCGTAAAGATTTTTCATCATATAACTGTACACAAGCTAATAGCTTAGAGGTGCTTTTACTAGCTGTATTAATGGCTAGAGAAGACAATGCTGTGTCTAATCTCGACACTTCTTCCGGGGCAGTGTTCGCCCTCGTGAACTCTGAATGCACTTCTCAACCTATCCGCTAATCGTCTTCTCTGTCTCGCTTCTCCAGCTATACCGACTGAATTAGAAGCAGTATGCTCTTGACCTGCTTCCGCAGCGAGCTGCCCCAAAGTTGCTACTCGCTCATGGACAGGTGCGTGGTGCACAGCTAAGATGCTCTGGACACGGGAGTGGTGGGCATAACCACCCTCAATTACGGCTGAAGCAGGCGGCGGAGTATCTGTATCAGTAGGAGATGTGACGTCGGTGTCAGTACAAACAGGTCTAAGATTATCACGGCTAAACAGGGTCGGAATCAAATCCGAGGGAATTGAGCCACTGTGTACTTTGTCCATTGTGAAGTCCTCTGTATATATAGAGTATCCCAGGTTGCATTCCTGAACTTTAGCTTCTAACTGTGGCGGTGAGTGAAAAGGGTTAGAAGGAGAAGTATTGTTTGTGCTAATAGCTTCAACAGGCGCTGTATATGACTAGCTTCAATCTCCCATTGGCTCTCTGTTGTAATATGCACATTAGATAGGTGTGGGTCATTTATTCTTGTTGCTTTAAGTTCAAGATCGAGACCTCCTAGATTTGTTGGGAGAGGATCTCTAAATTTCACAATTGGTAGTTTTCAGCATGACTCTGGCGAGTCCTTTGGCCCGGCTCTGCCTTAGACGACCAGGAAAGCCGGTTTAAGGTCTATATCTTTCCGGGTTTCCATGAGTTTTCCAGGCATCTGTAGCAATAATAACAAGGAAGAGGACCGTAAAGATGCCAGTGAGAGCATATAGTACGCCCATAGAAGCAGCAGGTGGAGTATTTCTAGATGTTTGCGATGAACCACTATCTACAGACGTGTTGTTTAAGGGTACGGCCGCTAATGAAACTTGTCCATCCATCCGAAAAGTAACTAATGTGTCTATCGTTCCTCTCGTTGTATTCGTGATAGTGAAATACGTTGCATACATATGGTCTAATATCCGAAATAGCGCAATGGGCAGAGGTAAGACTACACAGGACGACGACTCATGGTTCCTAGGGAATGATGTATTCAATGACTCCTTTAGGGGGTATATTTGATAATATAGAGATCGGGCTTCTACAGGGCCTAATATATCATATCCCCTACTATAAGTTCCCATTATAGTACTTAAGGTAGAGACTATCATATGCTTTCAGGGCTTTTTCTACAACTTATTAACTATAATAACTGTCTCTCTATATAGAAAAAAAGGGGTTATTCCTCCACGTCTTTATTATGTAACCTTTTGCGATATTTCTACGCAAACTCTGTAGCTGCATGTTACTCTAGCAACAAGTTTATTGTTCTATCTATAGTTCTCTAGGAACCTCCTTTCCCTTTAGTTATGTAAGGGTTGTAAACCTACAGGTCTCATAGGAGTCTAGGGAACTAGGCTAAGAGGCAGGAATGGGTATTGTATTCGTAGGGACAATAGGTCTACGTAAATACAACAACTATTGACTGGAGGCCTTCGTCTTAGGCCTCCAGCCCCTTTTTTAGGCAGCTCCACAGCAGGGCACCCTATAGGGTGGACTGGCTACGTGACAAGCCCTTACGTGCCGGCCTTATAAGTTAGCATTGTTTGCAAAGTAGAAGTTATGTCGTGTCCTACCTTCTCAGCATCGTCCAGGATGTTTCCTTTCCCACTATTAAGCCGATCCTCATCTTGTCGAGCAGTATATGTAGCCAAGGGGTGGTCTGGTGAAGAAAACCATTTCTCGACTCGAGTTTGGCACATCTTATTCTTCTCATCGGTGGTCATGTTGCTATTGGTAATATAAACTTCAATAGTTGTCGTGTTTTGATATGGTCGAGTACTAACCACGTAGATGTTAGTTGGTTGCTGTGAATTCAATACCAGAGGAGATTCAACAAAGTGTGATCGTAGGACAATTGGAAGGTGAGGAGAAACGAGCAGAGCTAGGGATTACCTAACGAAACAGGGCTCAGAGCCCTTCACGACTTCAGTCGAAGACATTGTATCTAGTCAAAGGTTGTCGGTGCGTCTAAGACTTCTGCTGAATGGTGCTTATGCTGATAGAATCCATTGCCAGAAATCGGGAGGGAGAGACTGCCTTTATACCCCCCCGCGCTCTGTTGGAAATACTCCCTCTACTTCGTCTCAGCATAGCAACCCACATCGCCGGGCATACATACACCGCCCACCAGTTCGAAGCGTGGACCAATTACAAAAAGGATATTGATGTCTATAATGTAGTTGATAACAAGCAGGTCTCGCCGTAAATTCACACCACAGCTCGAGAGTTGCCAGAGGCATGCTTTTACGCCACCTATAACCCATGCTCCATCCCCTGTTCTTGGCGGTCTCACGCCTTGCATGCCTCCCTCCGCATCCGCGGAAGACAGGGATTGAGGGCTTATGTAGCCTCTGTAGGAACTATGTTCTTTGTCCATTATAACGCCGACACCGAAGCAACTCTAACAATACGCGCGGCTCTGTAAAGGCTGCACATGTTATATTGATAACTATACTATGATGCGCATTGCTGAGCTGAATTTTGGAACTAAACTATGTAGCTCGATTGTACACTGGGAAACACACATGTTGGGGTCTTATTACAGAATCTGGAGTTGTGGGCAGGTGAAATGATGTCAACGTCGAGGCTTCCTAGCCCCACTCTCGTTAGCGCAAAACCGCCCAGAACCATCCTGCCCCTTTACTCCAGTATCTAGTACGTTGACCCGGGTACCCTATCAACCTGGACACAGCGTACATGGGTCAGCGTGAAAGGCGAGAGGCTTCAGACCAGAGGCTTCAGACTAACAACAACTGCCAAGCGTTCAGTGAGGCGCATAGTAGCTTACACTGGTTGTGTTAGGGCCATCCCGTGTCCCCGTGTCTACATCTGGCTAGGATGGTTATACCGCCATTACCACAACTGTGCAAGGCGTATGCCGTCAAAGGTGCATGCTATACAAGATGCATATTGTCCAAGGTGCATGCCGTTCAAGGTCCAAGGTGCATACCGTCCAAGGTCCAAGGTGCATGCCGTCCAAGGTGCATGCTACTTGTTATCATGTCACTGCGCTGTTCAGTAGGCATATAAAATCCGGTCTATTATTGGACCTCGCTGCTACAAGGGTATTGAGAGTTGACGCAAAAGGCCACTAAATCATACTAGTAAGTATGTCCAGAATCACCGCGAAAAGCCACAAAAGACTAACAAGGATGCAAAATCGCCGCGAAAAGCCACCAAAAGCATTCTAGCAAGGATGCTCAGAATCAGCGAGAAAAGCCACAAAAGAATAGCAAGGATGCAAAATCGCCGCGAAAAGCCACCAAAGGCATTCTAGCAAGGATGCTCAGAATCAGCGAGAAAAGCCACAAAAACATACTGACAGAGATCCCTACCATCTGAAGCGTACACCCGGCCCCCTCTTGCGGATCCGCAGCAACCGGTCTGCAAGTACCGCCTAGCCTTAGAGAATAGACTAGTGGAGTATTATTGGCCCTGCATCTAGAATCTTTTACAGGGGTTCAGAATCCGCTGAATAGACACAAAAAAGAGAGGCTAGGTAATAGAGATATTCTCTTATCATTATTCTAGTAGTAATAGGGGTTAAAATAACCCTACATGTTTAATAAATTGTTTTGGGTCGAGGAAGACAAATTAGTCAGGGAGAGAAAGTGGTCGGGAAGAGAAATTAGTCGGGACGAGAAAGTGGTCGGGAAGAGAAATTGTTTCAGTCGAGGAGGATAACTTGTTTGGGTCGAGGAGGATAAATTGTTTGGGTCGAGGAGGATAACTTGTTTGAGTCGAAAAGAATAAATCGTTTAGGTTGAGGAGGATAAATCGTTTGCGTCGAGGAAAATAAATCGTTTGGGTCGAGGAGGATAAATCGTTTGGGTCGAGGAGGATAACTTGTTTGGGTCAAGGAAAATAAATTGTTTGGGTCGAGGAGGATAAATCGTTTGGGTCGGTAGGTAAGAGGGCGCTGTTACTGTAACAGGGTAGCACGGGTTAAAACCCCACCTTTGTCCTACAATAGGTAGCTAGGATTAAAATCCCCCTGTCACCTACTCTTCAACGTAGGGATCAATTCCTCCTAAGTCACCTACAATAGGTACTAGGGATTAAAATCTCCCCTGCTTACACTAGCAAAGATCCGACCATGTTCGCTCGCAAGTTCCGACCATGTTCGCTCGCAAGTTCCGACCATGTTCGCTCGCAAGTTCCGTTCATGTTCGCTCGCAAGTTCCGTTCATGTTCGCTCGCAAAGTTTTGCCCATGTTCAGTCGCATACTTACGTACGTTCAGTCACCCAGGTCACCTAGCTTACCCTCACTTACCCCTTGCCTCACCCTTCAGGCACCAGACGGCCCTAGATATATGTAATGTCTACTCGCACGACTAAAACTAGCCTTTGCATCTAATCGCCTGCTTTGCTTTGTTAACTTTTTACTAAGCGAACCCCTATAGATCTTATAAAGATCTTTCGACCATTTCCAACTAGGATATATCGACCTTCGAATTCCTTGGACGAGGGGGGTTTTAGCGGCGGTAAGGCAAGAATACGGACCGGAGCCCCACTTGAACCCCTCCTAAGTTCCACCTGTCATAAACTTAATCTTACCCCTCTTTCTCCCCTTTACATACTTTACATACTTAAATCACAACCTAACTTCTCTCTAATAGATACTATCGCACAACACCTGTTGGTCATCGCGACGGTACGGAGTACCAAGATAATCACCATGGCGTCCCAACAGATTCGAGCCACGCCGCCCTCTAAAGACGCTATGCTCAATTCCTTCCTCGAAATCGTCCGTAATTACAATGCGCGCCCACCGCCCGGACGCAACAAGATCGTCTTTCCCGCGTGTCAACTCGTCGTGGAAATGCCCCTGCTTTTGAACCGGCCTAGCGAGCCCCTCCCATGCAGGGAGTCGCCGGCCGTGTTCGAGGCCATCAACGCCCACTTCTCAGCCCAAGTGCACGCGTTTTTCAACGCACTGCATGACCTCGAGGATATGGCAGACAAACCGTCCTCGGACGACCTGGAACTCCTCCACCAGGATGAATGGCTTCGGCCCGTCATCCAGATCACCAACCAGTCTTTCGACAACCCCGAAGGCAACGATGACTGCGTGCACCGCTGCTACCACACTCGCCGCCTCACTGTCCAAAACCCGGAGAGCCTACCTCTCCTCAACCGCGTCATACAACTGCGCATCTTCCACGACAACGCTTACAGCCCAGATCCGGCCAACATGCGGCCCGTCTCCATGCGCACGCCCCTCGAACTCGCTACCCGCCTCCCTCACCTTCGCGAGCTACACTGCCCCTGGCTATGGGAGGAATTTCCCATTGCCTTCACATCTCAGGCGATGCGGAGAATTGCTCGCGTCTGGGAAGGCCCTTGGCGTGATGCCCGCGTTGAGTTCGGGCGGGGTGTGCGTCATGTCATGCCCTTGTTGCCGTCCTCCCTCACCAAGGTCAGTCTCTGGTTCTGGAGGACCAACGCCTATGGGCGTGAGGACCAAGCGGTGCAGATGCCTGACCTTGTCGGCGCATCCTTGTCGTCGCCATCGACCAATGAGTTTGAAGGCATGGACCCTGTGTCTCTTGGGTTGCGAGACCTGGGGAGTCGCCTGGAGGAACTAGACGTCATCGCGCTCATCACCCCTGATCTTTTCCATTCTAGCGGCGACGGTTTGTTATGGCCACGAATGGTGCACCTCAAAGTAGAATTCCACCCGTGCGCGCCTAACGGCACCTGGTACTTTTCCGGCCCGAGAGGCGAGAATCCCCACTCGACAGGATTCGCCATCACGAGAGAGGAGCACTACCCGTCCGAAGGCCTGGAATACGACGACGAGACGCACGCCTTATGGGATGATGAGGAGGAAGAGTACTGGGGTGATGAGGGCATATACGAACACTACACGCCCGATATGTTCCGTACGCGCCCCATCGTGGAGCGCATCAACCCTTTGCTCTTAGAGTTCGCCTCATCTCTACAACGGCAAAAGATGCCCTCCCTTCAAGACGCTGAGCTATTTACGTGGCTTACGTGGCGGCCCTCGAAGGACCGAGTTCAAGAGTATGAAGGGAGTGATGAGGTGCCTCCTACTACAGATGTGGAGCAGACCGTTATGTTCCGATGGGGGGTGAGATACGATGCGCCTAAAGGAGATGGGAAAGGAAAAGTGACGTGGCAGGTCGGTGACTGGAGGCCGGAGGACAAAGTCATTGCGGCGTTTAAGGATCTTGTGGGCGGGGAGGGGGAGAACATAGAGTGGAAAGCGTTTGAGTATATAGAAGAGAGGGAGCAAGATGTAGAAGCCTTTATCTGATGAGACCTACCTAGGTAGGTAACTATTACAGAATTAACAGGACAGGCTGGTAGAACAGACTCACTCCTTTTCAACATTCTAACGGAAGGCCGACAGTTGCGCTCACAGCTACTGGCAAGCACGAGAGAAAACATTCCTTTCCTTCAATCGATCCTTATCTATATATGTACCTACTCCCTATATGGTTAAACTATCTATAAAGGAAACTACCAAAGATGTCACTAGCACAGCAGCATTATTCGCCCCCCTAGTCCTACTAAGCACTAACGCCGACACAATACGCCTCCCCTAACCAATAATTCGTCACACAATCGCTACTCACAGCCGGATTCCACGCCAAAAACTGTGCCAATGTAAGGCCCGCCTGGCTCGCCATATCCGTGCAGGATAGACCGTCAGTCACAACAGCCCACTTATTGCAGTTGTCTGGCGAGCCGGTCATGGTCGGTGCAGGAGGCGTTGGCTTAGAAGTAGTCGTAGGTGCAGTCGTCGTCGGGGTAGAGGCGCCAGCGACACCAACACAGTACGCCTCGCCCAGCCAGTAGTTGGTGCTACAGTCGGAACTGACAGCCGGGTTCCATGCTAAGAATTGGGCGAGGGAAATGCCAGCCTGGGTGGCCATGTCTGTGCAGGAGAGGCCATCAGTGACGAGGGACCACTTGTTGCAGTCGGCAGGCGAGCCGGTCATGGTTGGGCCAGGCGGTGTTGGTTTTGTGGTCGTGAGACCACCGGTACTTGTGGGAGCTGCGGTGGTTGTTGGACTGCTGTCGTCACCCGAGATACCAACGCAGTAGGCCTCGCCTAGCCAGTAGTTGGTGGAACAGTCGGAACTTACAGCCGGGTTCCACGCTAGGAATTGTGCGAGGGAAATGCCAGCCTGGGTGGCCATGTCTGTGCAGGAGAGGCCATCGGTGACGAGGGACCACTTGTTGCAGTCGGCAGGCGAGCCAGTCATAGTTGGGCCAGGCGGCGTTGGTTTTGTGGTTGTGGGACCGCCGGTGCTTGTAGGGGATCCGGTGGTTGTTGAACTGCCGTCGTCGCCCGAGATACCGACGCAGTAGGCTTCGTCAACCCAGTAGTTGATCGAGCAGTCTGATGAAACGGCCGGGTTCCATGCTAGGAATTGCCCGAGGGTGATGCCGGCTTCAGAGACCAGGTCCGCGCAGGACAACCCGTCCGTGACGAGGACCCACTCGTTACAGTCTGCGGGCGAGCCTGACATGGTCGGTCCTGGTGGTGTCGCGGAAGTTGGGGTAGCTGTACTGTCCTGTTCGATATACCATGAGCCGCAGTAGCGAACGCCCTTTTCAAATGCGCACGCCGGATCCGAGGCGTTGCCGAGGCCGGGATTCCACAAGCCAAATTCCTCAAGGTCGACGTTGTAGGTGTCCGCGGCGAGTTGGCAGTTGCTGCCGAAGGTGGAGCCGGTGAGGTTGAACTGGAAGTCGTCTCCGGCGAAGTAGTGCACGCAGTCGTCGCGCGTGCCCGTGGCTTCGGGGAGGGGCGTGTATAGTCGGGGGTAGGGGTTCTCGGTGGCGTCGGGGCGCTCGGTGTAGGGGATTCCGGTGAAGGGCGCAGAGGGGTCCAGGGTGACACTGGCGTAACCAGGGCGGCCCGTATAAGTGTTGATATCGCCCACTGCGGCGACGCAGTAAGACTCCAATGCAAAGAGGTTGGTGCAGTTGGTATTGACGGCCGGGTTCAGGAAGAAGAAGTCGGGGAGGGTAATGCCGAATTTGATGGCAACGAGATTGCAATAGTCGCCTTGTTGGACCGAGTACCACCGCCCGCAAGGCTTGTCGGCACCGCCGGAGCCGTCTGCTGCGTCAGTGGGCTTGGGAGCCGCAGTGGTGGGGGTAAGAGGGGGCAAGGCGGAGGTGTCGCTGGGGATCACGAACTTGCGGCCAGGAGCATCGACGCAGATTTCGGAGCCGTTCATCTTGGGAAGGTTTGCGCACCCGTAGCTAATGGAAGGGTTCCAGGCAATGAGTTGCGTCTCGGTGATGTTGGCTGCTGCAGCCACGGCCTCGCACGTCGCATTATTGGGGACGGTGACAGTGGTGCACTGGTTGGTAATGCAGAGAGAGGTGCCAACGGCGGGAAAGTTAGTGCAGAAGGCCTCTAGGTCGTTGTCGGCTAGCAGCCAGTTGGTGCCAACGCCCTGGCTCTTGGATATGGTGTAGCAGTCTTCTGAGGCTTTAATGGTGTAGGTTGACCCCTCACACACCTTGGCCGTTGGAGCAGGGGCCGCCGTGAAGTAGTCGATGGTCGTTGTTGCGACGGGGCGCCCCGTAATGCTGCAACTCGCCGTCATGCTCTCGTACAGCGACATGCTGGCTGCAATAGGCCCGTCACCGTACGGTGACCCCTCGCGCAGCCGCAGACGCTCGACCAGGCACTTGTCGCAGTCATCGGGTCGCACCTGGTCCGTGGTGTTGCTAATGTAGTTGAAAGGGCTAATACCGGGATCCGAGAAGGCCGCTGCCAGGGCTGCAACTGGTCCGCAGAAACGCCCCTCGTCGTCCTTGAGGCAGGCATTCTGAAAGTAGAACTGCAGCGCTCCAGGAATATAGACCGCCGCGGCCTCGACCTCAAGGTCGACCGTGATGGTCTGGTTCAAGCACCCGGACTGTACTGATGACCGCCATGTATCAAGAGCGGATGAGCAACCGGTGGTGCAGATGCGCGTCAGTGACGCGGGCGGGTAGAAGACGTCTGGGCGGAGGTCCCTCACCAGCGGATCGCAGGCCGTGACATCGACGGTCAGGGCATTGGTGCACTCTACGGTAAGTGTCGAGGGAAGACTATCTGGGTAGAGCAGCACCGTGGCAGATGCTGTTGATGCAATCCCGAGAGAGAGAAGCAGGTTGACGACGAAGGTCTGCATTATGAAGGTTGTCCAGGCCCAATCCCTCGATTGCGGCTTACCTTGGGACCTTTAATGAGACAAGTCAGCGGGGATAACTGCTTTCTGTGGGAGGAAGAGAGGGGGCTCTTCGTGTGGCTGACGGCGGCATCGCATCGGAAGAAGGACATTTTTCTTAGGCAGGTTGCTGAGCATCTTTTAGACTCTTAGATGGAAACAGCATACAAGAATACGTAATTCGGCTTACAGCTCTAGGTTCCCCCCCTGTCCTTTGGCAGATATGGCTCATGGGTGGATGCTACCCTTATTCCACCTGTTACTAAAATAAGTGAGGGCAGTGAAACCGCCCGCTGTCACAGGCCATCAAACTTAAATTGCGGGCCGCTACGGCTTGCCATCTTCGGCCAATTATCCTATTTCTTATTCGCGTAGGCAATATTATGCAGGTACAGTACGCTTAAATGTAAGTCTAAGTCCCAATCTGGCCAAGCGATGCACGTTCAACGCCAAGACGGAAGACTGAAGAGATAACATAGCTCCGGGTATCAAGGACGGGATTGCATTTTCGCACTATCTTACTATCTTAATTAATATTGCAACGCCTAGAATCCTATAGGATTGTGAACCCTGACGGGACCTGCTTTTCTAGTGGTAGCTTGCATCTTGGGGGCTGCTTATTCATGTGTTAGTTGAGATCTAGACTCAGTGACTCGGGCATCACTTTGGCACTTCCGCCTTTTCCGAAGCAAGAAAAGGTCCGCATAATTACCGCAGAGATGCTCGAATGCAATGATACCCAAAAAGGTCCCCATTTACGCTTCTACCTGCCTAATAGGATGTCGATAGTGGCGAGATCGGACCTTGATATTACCCTCGGCTGCGCGAAGGCGGAGTGAACTGTCATCGATGCCGAGTGCAAGGCCTGACCAGGGTAAGTGGAGTAGAAATGAATCCCACCTACTCAAGATATCATCTTATACAAGATGCAGCGGCAGCTTGCTGCCCTCCAGGTCATAGACATTCCCGAGCAGGTACAACACCCGTGACGGACGGCCATGCGGTATCCTATTGTCCTTGCTCTTCTATGGGGGCAGAGGCTCGCCGAAGGCTTGCCCTGGCACCAGGCAGCAGATCGTGCTGCTGTTGCTGATTTGCCAGCAACGTGTCGGAATCCCGTGTCGTGAGTGTCTTGTTGCCCCCTTTGAGCTGTCTTACTAGACGTGGTCTAATTCGTGATTGCCGCAGACCGTTTGACTACTCAGCCAAGCTCAGACGCGAATATGAGCTGCCACTGTGTCGGGACGGCGACGAAACTCTTGGGGTGACTCCCTTCCTCGGCGCCATGGACACGCCGTCTTTACTGAGCGGCCGAGCAACAGACGACGACTACACGTGCGGGCCGGACCGGCCTTGCGCCAACAAGGCTTGCTGCCCCAAGGCCACGCTGTCGTGCAACTACGGCGAGGAGGCGTGCGGCACATCGGGCATCTCGCCCAACGAAGTCTGCTGGTCCAACTGCGATGCCAAGTCTGAGTGCGGCAAGGACGCCAAAGTGCCCGGCCAGGAATGCCCCCTCAACGTCTGCTGCGGCAAATGGGGCTTCTGCGGCATGACCGAGGATTACTGCGACAAGAAAGATCATGGTACCACCGGCGGCTGCCAGTCCAACTGCGACCAGCCTGGCCCTAAGAACAAGGCCAACTCGCAGACCCGCATCATCGGCTACTACGAGGGCTGGCGAGCTAACAGCGCCTGTCAGGGCATGGGGCTCAAGGACATCCCCGTAAACTCCCTGACGCACCTGTACTTTTCCTTTGCGTCCATCACCCCGGACACGTACAGCATCGCGCCTATGGACGGCATCGCCGGGTCTCTGTTCTCCGAGTTCACCAACCTCAAGAAGAAGAACCCCGCCCTCAAGACCGTCATCGCCATTGGTGGATGGACCTTCAACGACCCGGGCCCAACCCAGAAGGTCTTCAGCGATATGGTGGGCTCGGCACAGACCCGTAAGACCTTCATCGACAACCTGTTGAGCTTCCTGCGCGAGTACGCCTTCGACGGCGTCGACTTTGACTGGGAGTACCCCGGAGCTGATGACCGCGGCGGCGTCGACGCCGATGGCAAGAACTTTGTCACATTCCTCAAGGAGCTCGACGACGCCAACAAGAAGCAACCCGTCAAGTACGTCGTTTCCTTCACGTTGCCTACCTCATACTGGTACATGCGTCACTTCGACCTCAAGGCCGTCGACCACGTCGACTTTGTCAACGTCATGTCCTACGACCTGCACGGCGTCTGGGACGGCAAGAACCCAATCGGCCAGAAGATCTACGGGCACACGAACATCACTGAGATGGAGCAGGCCTTTGACCTTTTCTGGCGCAACGACGTTCCCGCGAACAAGCTCAACATGGGCCTCGGATTCTATGGCCGCGCCTTCCAGCTGCAGGACCCCTCGTGCAGCAAGCCGGGGTGCGGCTTCAAAGGCGGCGCTACCAAAGGAGGCTGCAGCGGCGAGTCGGGCATTTTGAGCTACCGTGAGATCATGGCCGTTATTGATGCCAAAAAGATCAAGCCCGTACATGACAAGAAGGCAGGCGTTAAGTATATTACGTGGAACAACGACCGTACGTTAATATTCTTTGTTCTCCCCCATTTAGGGTGTCATCGAGGGTCGTTTTACTCTCGGACCGCCCCCGAACTACCCCTGAAACACCCAAAACAAGAATAATACAGCTAACAATGTTGGGTAGAGTGGGTGTCGTACGATGACGCCGACACCTTCTCCCAGAAAAAGGACCTAGCTAAGGACCTAGGGCTGGGTGGCTACCTCATCTGGGCCATCGATCAGGATGACGAGCACTTGACGGCACTGCAGGCCGTCATCTCGCCTAAGAAGCTAGGTGACTTGGGCGCGGCCGGCGACAAGGACGACTGGCAATCATCTAACAAGCATTGCTACATCACATCCTGCGATGGCAAATGCGACACCGGCGACATCAAAATTACCGACCAACCCTGCGGCGACGACGACAAGCGCAGCAAGCTCTGCTGCCCGCTGTCTGGGGCCCCGAACCCCAAAGAGTGCGCATGGCGCGGCAACCCCCCCTTGTGCAACGGCCACTGCCATGACGACGAGGTCATGATGGAGATGAACAAGTGGGGCGACGGTGGTGGGTGCAATGATGGCAACAAGGCCTACTGCTGCAAGAGCCCGCTGGCCGAGGAAAACAGCTGCTACTGGAGTGGTGTTGGCGGCTCCTGCAAAGGCGATGACTTGCCGCTGACATTTTCGGGCACCGTTCTAACCATCTTAGAAGACGTGGCCAAGGTCATCCTTCGCGTCGTCGGGCGCGCCTATCCTCTCACCGCCCTAGCAGGAGAAGCGCTCCTCTTGGTGCTCGACGAACTCGATCTCGACACAGACAAGTACTACTGCTGCCCTAAAGAAGACATCCCCAAATGGAAGAACTGCGAGTGGTTCGGCAAGCCCGGCAGCTGTTTCGACGGACACTGCCCAGACATGACATATGCCCAGCTGACCGACAGCTACTTCGGCGGTGGCGAGACTTGCGGCTGGCAAGCTTCTCGAGTACGCACCTTTTGCTGCGAGCCGTCCGAGGACCCCTTGTTTCTGCCCGTACCCCTAGGGAATCTTTTCCAGAACCCGCCAGATAGTGATAGTGTCGACACCGACTTCTCCCTCGAAACGGACAAGGACTCAGACACGGAGCAGAACCCCAACGATGCAGCCTTCCAGTTCGTCGTGCTCGCTTCGCCCGAGGAGCTGCAGGTCTCCATCGACAAGCGCGACGGCTCCCACTGGGACGTATTCTCAGGCTGCGACTCGGCCATCGGCGATGAAGGCCCCCACACGGTGCAGATGGTATGCACAGACTTCTCCGAGGGTAGCAACTGCCACAAGATCGGTCTCGGCCATGGTGTCCCTGGCACCATCTTGGAGATGCCCGCCGGGTGCGGCCCCGGAAAATACGCCATTGCAAAAGACATGGTCCCAGCCTCTGAAAAGGTCCGTCTTCCCCGTCACCTCGAACACCTTTCAGCCGCCCACACCCCCATCGTCTACGATTTGACCTTCGACTACGACTTTACCCGCGTACCCCGCGACCTTGGCGACACCCAGATGCGCATTGACTTCAGCAACCAGGACGACTATTGGAACACAGTCGTCTCGGCGGCCGGAAACACTAAGAAAAAAATCAAGCGCTCCCTCGCCGAGGCTGGGGGCAACCACGCCCGCTGGTTGGAGGAAGAATACCGCGACGACTACCATTTTGGGGGACTCTCGCGTCGTGACCTCGAGGAGCGCTGGTTCGGCTCAGGTGTCCTCGACTGGCTTGCCCGCATTGTCCGCCCGGAAATCAAGCGCGAGTTTACTTATGATTACCAGGACACCCTGACAGCCAAACTCATTGACGAGACCTGGCAATGTACCCGCAACGACATCAACTACGAGGGCCACATCCTCGCCCAGGCCCTCCTTAAAGTGAACATAGCGACAAGCTTCGGGTTTACCCTAATCGTCACAAAGCTGACCCCTCCCCTCGACATGTCCCAAAGCTACCTAACCTTCTATAACAAGGGCGAGATCACGGGAGTTCTAACCCTCGAAGCCGTTGCTAAGTTTTCCTACCACAAGGGGGACGTCATCGTGAACATCCCTTTCCCAGGCGCCTCCTTCAAAATCCCAGGAATCGCAACTATCGGCCCGCAGCTGACGGTCGAGGGCAGCATCGACGCCTCGCTGACCCTGTCGGGCAAGGTGGAAACTCGTCTCGAGTTCGCCAACTGGGAGGTTCGCCAAGTCCTTCCCGACAACGGCGACAGTAACTACACGCCCAAAGAGATCGGTGACGGCGACCCGGACCTCAAGCGCACCGGCGACAACGAGGACCTGGACGAGCCGACCTTCTATGCCGGCGCCCAGGCCATCGGCGACGCGACGGCCAAGATCTCAGCGGCGGCTGAGTTCGGCATCCGCTTCGACAAGCGCTGGGACGTCGAACCGGCCGCCGCGGCTGTTGTGGCCGAGGCCAGCGTCATGGTCAAGATGGGCGTCGGCATCTCCACCAAGGACACCTGCCCCTTTACATTTGGGGTCGATGTCGGCGCACGTCTGTTTGCGCGCGCAACAGCACCCGGCTTCAAGTGGCCAGGAGCCGAGGTGGCCATCACGCCTGCTTATAAAAAGCCCATCATCGAGGGCGGCACATGTCCGGGCCTAGGACCCCTCCCGACCAAGCGTGATCTTAACTCCATCCTCACCATTGATGGCAACGATACCCGTAGCCATAGCCATGGCCATGGCCACACCCATACCCACAATAGCCTAAGCCACGGCCATGGCCACATCCACAATAGCCGCGCCCTGGTCAAACGAGCAGCGGTCTGGGGTCCAGTACTCAGCGTGCCCGTGGGAAGCTACTTCTGCCCACCCGAAACCGATGACAGCGCTGGCCCGGGTACCATCTGCTCTAAGATCGGGTACGCCTGGGATGAGGACAATGTTATCGAGGACGCACTTCTAAGGCGGGCCCTCGAAAAAAGGAACTCAAAGCCGGCCGAAATCTGCGGCCAAAGAATCACCTTCGAATACCCGTCACCCTCGGAGGCCAAAGCTCTGAAGAACCCGACCTATGGCTTCGAAAGCACCGACTGCAAGGACTACAAGTTTGGCGCTCTCCCGGCCGATGTCCCCGGTGTCGACTACGAAGCCGAGCACGTTCTCGAAGCTCAACTCATCAAACAGTTCTTCGAGTATGTCGCTAAGAATGTTGGCCCCTTCCCTCACCCCGACCCTGAAAAGGCTAAGTTGGGCACGACACTCCAGTTCTGCCCGCTCGTCAAACTGCTCTGGAACGTTCCGGTTGAAATCCCGAACCTCGATACCGCCTCGGGGATTGGCGCCCTCCTTACTCCCTATAAACATGTCATCAACCAGTTTCCCACCAAAACATGGAAGAACAAAGAGTACGTCCTCCTCGACACTAACATCAACTCCCCGCCTAAGGCGGGAGCTTGGGCCGGATTCAGTAGCAAGGGCAAAAATATCCAAATCGTTTCTCTCAAGAAATGGCTCGGCACCGAACCCGACAACAACCCCCAAAGTCCCTCCGGCCAAACCCCCCCCAAATACCCCAGCACTAGCAAAATCGCCACCATCGGCGGTGCCGAGGAGATCATGAAGTCGATGCGCGCCATCCTCGGCTCGCGCCTGTACCACAACACCCCCGCCGTCTCGACCATTCTCAAAGCCCAAAAGGAGCGGGTAGGCGAGGTGCTCCGGCGGCTCGACACCGAGGTCCTGCCCGCCAATCCCAAGAAAGAAGGCTGGGCGCCCTGGGCGCCACTAGGGCTGAAGGGAATGTGGGACACGTTCATGACGGGCAAGATGGCGCTGGTTGTTACCAAGTCGAACATGGTAACTAACGATATCTTGCCGCGCATGCAGGCCTTGTGGGCGGACCAGGCCGCGAGGGACGCGGCTAAGATTGACGATAAGGATAAGGCAGATGTAGTGGAATTGAAGGAGAGGAAACAGAGGCTGATTGATACTATTGATGCGTTCGCTGCTATTTTGCAGACGACGCCGGCGTGGCTGTTAGCATTTTAGAGGGGTCATTTTCTGTTACGATATGTTAGGGGGTTATCACTAGTATATAATTAAGCTTGTTAGCTTACGTTTCATTATAGACTAAACTAATTTAAGTTAAAACTTGCATAGAAATGCTCTTATAATCTATGCTATAACACTATAACACTTTCTTCCTACCTTAATATAAGACCTGTTTTCATTCTTCCCCTTTATTTAATTCTATGCTTAAATAGCCATTTCTACACTAAAGATAGACCCTTCCCTATTTTCCCTAAAGTACTAAGCCCTATCTCTCTAATCTATATCCTATTATCTAACTACTAATACTAAGCTAGCATCTCTTATTTAAATAGCATAGTTAGATAAAATTAACCTTAACATTACTATCTAGTAGTTAGTAGGTATCCTAGGTAAATAGGAAGCTTAGGACATTATAATAGAGTTATATAGGTATTCTACCTTAATAGTTACTATTATATAATAACGTATTTCCTAGGCAAGCTAGTTACTTAGGCAAGCTAGTTACTTAGGCAAGCTAGTTACTAAAACACTAAAATTAACTATTACTACCTACTACTATACTACTACCCTATATAATAACCCTTATTTAATTGTAATTAATTCCTAGCACCTCTTATATAAGGACATAGGGAACTATATTATAAGAAGTTATATATAGGAATATAAGTTAGATATAAGTTAGTATAATCCTATAGGTCTCCTATAAAGGATATAAAAAAGATAAAGGGGGAACCCTCTATTCTTATTTTCCTTCTATACCTAAAACCCCTCTAACTTAACTAACCCCCTATTTACCTAAGGCTTCCTTATACTATATACCTAAGGCTTATAGTTATAATTAAACTATAACTACCCTAAGTCTTAAGGGCAGCATATAACAACTATAACTAACCTAAGTAAGGAGGCATCCTTATACTACCCCCTACCTTTAAAGGGTGCTTTATCCTTAAAGTATATATATAGAACTCTATATTTAGTTTATTATATAAGTTATAGGTATTATAGCCTAAGTTGTTGCTAAGGAGGGTAGAGGAGTAAGTGTTTCTTTATTTAAGGTAGTAAGTTATATATAAGGGTCTAAGTTAGTATCGAATTAAGTCTAATTAGGGCTATAGACTCTAGATTGTTTGTGTAAGGAGAGATAGATCGCGCTAAACCTAATTTAGACAGCTTTGTTATAAGCTAGAATATGAAATCGAGGTTCGCCTAATTCCTGTTGTTTTCTTTATAACAACAACGCTAAACCCCCCCTCTAAGACTAGTAAGTAGCCCCTCTTAAACGTATAGAAGGATACTAATTGATTGTTTTTAGATACAAAACCAATTCGAACGATTCGGTAGGTTGAGGAACTGTACTAGCATAGTAGTGATAACTTAGGCTAGGCTAACGGGAATTGCAGATTTCTAATTTAAAGATGCTAGTTCCTATGCCCTCTAGGGCTTTTGCAGATTCCTTCTACGTCCTGTACGTCTGCTGCCTTTAGGCAATTTCCTATAGGGCTGTAGCCTATACTTATGTCTAGTCCTCAACTAGCTTAAAGTGCCATTACTACACTTCGTAGCATTCTATGTGTGTTCTAGTAGGTTTCCTATTGCTTTTTAGTTTTGCTTTTAGCTTGTTCTTAGGTTTGTTTAGTGTTGACTTAGTAGGAATAGCTGCCCTAGTTCCTAGGGACTAAGTTCGCTGCTATCGTCGCTACTAAAGCAGCTACCCCCCTTGTCCCTACTAACGTCGTTAACGCTGCCCTTAAGGCTAAGTGTGTCCTATTGCTTGCTACTGCCTCTGTCCCTAAGTTCTAGGACAAGGCGACTTAGGACCTCTATAAGGAGGCCTATACAACTTACGCAGCCCTTAAGTCTCTTAATTTAAGACTTAAGGTAAGTGAATCTCCTTTCCTAGTAGGGTATTAGTGCTGACCTAGGTTAGGCTGTTCGTTTATCGCTACGCTATCTTTAGACGGAGTAGGTAGAGGTTCCTAGCCTCTTAAAGGAGGTAGTAAACGCAGTAGAGGTAGGTGCTGTAGCTGTCGTTGCCGTTGCTACAAAGTTAGTCCTAGCACCTACCCCCTATAGGAAAGAGAAGGAGAAGGAGAAGGAGGTAGAGAATAGGGTTAGGGCCTCCTATAGAGAGTAGGGGGTAGGCCTTATGTTAGAGGGAACTTAGGTGTAGTCTTTTATGTAGGGTCACTTTAACCCTTTGTCTCTTATAGTAGTAGCCGCTTGTTACGACGCTAGTAAGATGTTTAGGAAGGGTGGCTTCTATAAGGGCTATAGCTCTAAGGGTGCCCTAGCTTAGAGGGTGTTTAGTTTAGTGTTGTAGGTAGCAACAACGCTGTTTTTCCCTACTTTGCTGTGCCTCTTATAATTGTAGCTTAGCTTGCCTATCTCCTATTCTATAATCTAACTAGGTAGGTGTAACGCTGGGTCTTAAACTATAAGACTCACAGAGGTTTCGTTGCGTTGGTTTACTTAACAGAGGAGGCAGGGGATTAGACACAAAGGCTTTCGTAAAACACGTTACAGTATATAACAAATACTATATTGAGTTGAGCACGAAGCTCCTATCTAAGAACTAACTATCTACTTATATAGTGGCGTCGTGCCAAAGGGGATAGTTAGGATAGTTAGATAGCCCTAACTATCCCAACTATCCAACTATCTATCACGTGAGCTATTCTCTTTCCGGTACCTGTGATTCTTCCAGTACCTGTCCATCCGGTACCTCCTAATCCTCAGGTGCCTAACTGTCTTCCGGTACCTGTAAACCCAGGTACCGGACACCCATCAGGTGCCTGATAACTGACCCTGCCTTAAAGGTGGTCAAATCGCTAACATTCTCATTACTACTATAACCGGTGTGTCGGCGAAACTGTAGCCGTAAACGCTAGCCGTAACACTAGGTCCCCCTCCGAGAGGCCTAGTCCCTAGGTCTTGCTGACTAAGGAAATGTGCTAACTACTTAAGTGGGGTGATGCCCACCACTATCCATGGGGCAGGTCAGGCTGCAACCATGTCTTCTTCCAAACATACCAAAATCAAAGAACGTCAACTGCTTGCTCAACGTATCGAAAAGGACGGAATCCCAATGTCCCCTTGTTCTAACTGTGTATGCAGCGAACGTACTTGTATCGTTGCTCCAGGTTACCGTCGTTGTAGTGAATGTGCTCGCCGCAATTCCAAATGCGACGCTTGCGCTCCAAGCGCTGCGGAGTGGGAGAAACTCCGTAAAGAAGAGGAACGTTTAGAGGCGGAGGAAGAGGCTGCCGCTGCCTAAGAGCAAGAGGCCTACGCTCGTCGCATGCGCCTTCGTAAACAGCAGAAAGCTCTGAAGACTCGTGGTGCGGAGATGCTGCGGCGCGGTCTTCAAAACCTAGACGAGCTGGATGAGGCCGAGGAGAAAGAGCGCAAGGAGGCCGAAGCTAAGGAATCCTTCCCGCACAGCCCTCCTACTACTGACCTCGGGGGTGCCGTTTCCGAGCACGACTACTTGTCGGCCCTTTCTCCTGGTTTCTTCGAACGTTGGGGTGTCGACGGTGGAACTCCGCCAGCAACTCTAGGCAGCTGAGGTTCCCCCTCAACTCCCACGAGTTATCCGTAGGTTCGTAATCTTTCTATTTGATTAAAAACTCTTCTCGGCGTCCTACTAACCTTCTGTCTAGGATCGCCTCGACCTCATATTCGATAATTTCATTCTCGGGTTGGAGTTCGGTGTCTGTTGCAATTAGGGCGTCGCCTCTTGCTGGTTCTAATAATGAGACATGAAACACTAGGTGGAGTCTGGAGTTCTTAGGTAGCTGCAGCTTGTAATTAACTGAGCTGACTTTTCCTAATATCTTGAATGGTCCCAATTTCTTGAAGTCCAACTTCATGCTTGGTCGTTTCGTTTTGATGTGTTTCTAGAGTAGGTATACTTTATCCCCCTCCTTAAAGGCAGGTTCCATACTGCGCTTCTTGTTTGCGTATGCGGCGGATTGTTCATTTAAGAACTAGATGTCCGTCGCAAGTTGTTTCTGGAAGGAAAGTATCTTCGATACTTCTAACGTTCCTTCCTTAGAGCGAAATTTATCTAGTCTCGGCGTTTTGTACGCTTCTAGTTGCCATCCGTTATTAGCAAAGAAGGGTGAGACTTTTGTCACCTCTGATGGTGCTAAGTTATATGCGAATTCTGCTAAATGTAGGTACTGAACCCAGTTGTCCTGTTCAGTATTAACATAGCTTCGCAAGTATGCTTCTAACGTCTGATTAGTTCGTTCTGTTTGTCTATCCGTTTGTAGATGAAAAGCTGTGGACAGCTTGTGGTTTGTTCCGAGCTGCGCCATGACTGTCTGCTAGAATTTGGATGTGAAGAGCTTATCTCTATCCGAAATTATCTCGTCTAGTAGCCCATGCGCTACAACAATGACTTTTAGAAAGATATATGCTAACGCCTTCACGTCTGACGCTTCTTTAAACGGCGTGAAGTGTGCTTCTTTTATAAGCCTGTAGTTAGAGACCATAATGGAGTCTATAACAAATCCTGTCATTGGCTCTTTCGATGCTAGCAACTTGACAATGAAGTCAATTGCTATCGAGGACCATGCTCGTTTTGGTGTTGGTGGGGACTTCAAAAGTCCATATGGTGCGTGTCTATTTGCTTTTGACTTCTGGCAAATGTCGCATCCTAACACAATTGTTTCTACCTGCTTCCTTAGACCTAGGAAGTAGTAGTGTCGTGCAATTCGTTCGAAGGTTCGTGTTACTCCCTAATGACCGTGTGCTGGCAACGAGTGTTGTTCTTGCACTAGCGGGCGTCTCATTTGACTTGGGACATACACTAATCCTTTGAATCGGATCAGCCCTTGTTCGTTGATGGAGAAGTTTCCTTCGACTTTGTTTAGGGTTCGCTTCGCTATTTCGTCTGTTGCGTAAGCGTTCTTGAGTCTCTGCTCAAGTTCCGTGTCTTCCACGATGGCGATCGTGGCTAGCAGTTCGTTGTATTGCATTCCTGCGTCTGTCTTCTTTAGTATTGCTCTAGGCCTTTCCTCCTTCGGGCCGATGTAGTCGGTCCTTCTGCTGAGAGCATCTGCTCTTGCATTCTCGGAGCCTTTGCGATAGGTTATCGTGAAGTTGTAGGCTGCGAGGGTTTCTGCCTAGCGGACTTGTCTGCGGTTCAAAACCTTAGTCGTGGTGAAGTATATGAGGTTCTTGTGATCTGTCTACACTTGCATAGTGTGGGTGGATCCCTTAAGATATACGCGCCACTGCTCAAAGGCAACGACAATAGCTAGTAGCTCCTTGTTGTGGATGTCATAGTTGAGCTCCGCGGGTGACAGTTTCCTAGAGTAGTACGCGATTGGTTTGAACTTACCGTTCTCGCCTGGCTGATTTAGACATGCTCCAATCGCGAAGTCAGAAGCGTCCGTCTTAAGGACGATCTTCTTTGCAGGGTTAAATGTCGCAAGGATGGGTGCCTCCGTGAACTTCGTCTTAAGTTCCTAGAAGGCAGCCTCCGCTTTGTCTGTCCATTTGAACACGAGATCCTTCCTAGTGAGCTCTGTGAGTGGTTGAGCTACCTTGGAATATCCCGCAATGAACCGACGGTAGAAGTTGGCGAAGCCTAAGAAGGCTTGTACTTCCTTGACCGTGGTTGGTGTTGGCCATTCTAACACTGCCGTGACCTTTGCTTGGTCCATCTTGATGCCGTGCGTTCCGATAATGTAGCCTAAGAATTCGACTTGGTTTTTATGGAACTCACATTTCTCTAGCTTCAACAGTAGGTTGTATTCCTTCAGCTTCTAGAGGACGAGCTTGACATGCCTAGCATGTTCGTCCTTGTTTGCTAAGTATACTAGTATATCATCTAAGTAAACGATCGTGAATATGTCTAGATATTCGTGCAAAGCGTCATTCATTAAGCGTTGCATGGATGCGGGGGCGTTGGTTAGCCCGAAGGGCATGACTTGATATTCGAATAGGCCATAGCGGGTGCGGAATGCTGTTTTCCACTCCTTGCCGTCGGCTATCCGGATTAGGTTGTACGCGCCGCGTAGATCTAGCTTGGTGAAGATCTTGGCTCCCTGGAATCTATCGTGTAACTCATTAATTAGCGGTAAAGCGTACCGGTCCTTTATCGTTATGTTGTTCAATGCTCGATAGTCCACGCATGGTCGTTTGCTTCCATCCTTCTTGGGAACCTATAACATCAGGCTTCCCGCAGGAGATTTAGACGGTCTGATAAATCCTTTCTTAAGGTTATCGTCGATATATTCTTTCAGTAGTTTCAACTCATCTGCTGACATCTGGTATATTGGTCCGAACGGTAGACTCTTTCCTTCTTCCAAGGGTATCACATGATCCTATGGTTGGTGCTTAGGAAGCGCCTCGTTCTTGGGGCCTTCCTAGAATAGCTGCTCGTATTCCTCATACTCCACCGGTATACTCGTTAGTAAGGGTGCCTAGGCTAGGTCACTGGGCTCTGTGGAGGTCGCACACACCTCGCGTCAGCCCTAGGAGGTCTTCTCCCGTTATGGCGTGTCCGTTCGTTGTTCACACGCGCACTGGCTCATTACAACTTTCTCGTTCTACCAGTCGATCTGGGGGTTGTGTTTCTTAAGCCACAGCACACCAAGGATACATGCATGATTGTCTATGTGTACGATGTCGAATTAGATCGTTTCCTGGTGTCTGCGTAGCATGACCATTTCTAATGGGACCGTCTCGTAGGTCACCATCCCCTTGTTGGTCGAGATGGGCTCTCCATCTACTACCATTAACGGGTAAGGATCGGTTTTCAATTGCGTCTTGAAACCTTGAGTGTCTGCTACTTTCTTTGTCATAAAGTTGCCCGTTGCTCCTAAGTCAATCATGGCTCGGAGGTGTCGCTGTTGTATCTTAGCGACTACATATAGCTGCATGCTGCCTCCCGTGGCGCACAGCTGCTTCGTACTAGGCCTCTCTTTGTCACTCGCCGGTGGCCTACCGTTGAGGACTCCTAGTTTTTTGACTCGTCCGAGGAGTAATAGTGGTGTTCATCATCCTCTATGGGCGGTCCTTGGGAAGATTGTCCTCCCTATCCTTCTGCTTCATCTAGCAGGTGCGGGTATCTCTCGTATACCTGTTGTTGTTTCTTTAACGGTAGTTCTCCTTTAGACTGACTTCGTCTAAGGGCATGAATTTGGTCTATATCCGTAAAGTAGACCTAAGGTGCGATTTTTGGAAATAGTCGATACTGGGTCTTTTTCCGTAGGTGACTCTCGTAGTCATTGTACTTGCAGTGTTCCTAGAATATATATGGGTGCTAGGGGTGATCAATCCTTGATGCATCCAACTTTGTCAATTCCTGTTCCTCCTTTGTCTTGCCCGTGAGCTCGGATTTCTCCATGGTTACACGTAACCTTTCTACGTCTCCATCGGTGGGTTTGTAGTCCATAGCAGCTTGGTCTGCTTGCAGTTCCTAGGGTTTAGGTCCCTGAGTGTTCTCCTGCTGTTCGTCTTGCGCGTCGTATTCCGCAAGCTTATATTTTAACTACATCGTGGCCTTACTCGAGGTGTGATTTGCTCCCCTAGGTTCTTGTCTAAACGGGTACCTAGGGCAGCACCTCATTGCGCGGATTGCGACTTCCTAGTCTTGTTGGGTACCTTGCCAGCCGGTTGGGGGCGGTGGTACGGGAATCGCTCTTGGAGTTCCCTTTCGGAGCATGGCCTGTCTGTAGACGTCGACTACTCCTGGTAGATTCTCCTTAAATGCAATCTCCTTCGCGTCTTCTTCGAACTCCTTTAGCTGGAGTTTCTAGGATTCCGTTAATCCCCTGTTTAGGAGTTCGTTCTCCTTCTCGAGCGATGCGTCGAAGTCGTTGAGATCTTCGTCGCCCAAGCTCTCTCCTTCTAGGGTGCTAACGCTAGTGATTCCCTAGTCGGGTTTGTTCACGAACGTGGCGTTCAACTGTCCCTTCTAAGTGGCGTTAAGTTGTCTCCTAAACTTCTTATGTCCTCCGTTCCCTTTCTTAGGTTGCTTGTAGTCTTGGGCCATGTGGCCCAGCTTGTTACAATTAAAACACAACCGCTCCTTGAGCTGTCGCTCTTTGTTTGGGTTACGGGGTCTCCCACTAGGCTTGAACGTAGCGTCGAGCTCCATAGGCTGAGGCTAATGACTCTTCTGAGTTCTCCTCTTTTGGGTCCATTAGTGGCTGGTTGTTCCTCCCTTCCTTTCGAGTTGGCGTTCGTAGTAACGATTGTCGATCTTCTAGGCTATCTCAATTAATTCTTTAAGGTCATCTGGTTTGTCCGACCGGGAGATTTCGTCCTTTACATGATCCTTTAGCCCCTTGTAGTATCGGTCGCATATAGCCTCGTCTCCCCAACTAGTGAGGGGGGCATGCTGCTGGAACTCAGCAGTATATGTGACCGCCGACCCCCTCTGCTTAAGGGCCTCGAGGGCTCGCACTACGTTTCTTCTTTCGTTAACGTCCCCGAAGTTCGCCTTGAGTTGCTTAACGAAGCTAGCCCAAGTGATGAAGATATCCTTGGTGCCTTGGTTAGCCGTCGTGGTGACTCTTCCGTTAGCCGCTCGGTAGCTCATGTAGTCCGTTAGGTAATTAGCAATCTAGTCGGAGGCGGAGCCCCTTAGGAGGGCCACTGCCCATAGGACTTGCTGTACTTCAAAGGCGAAGTGCTTAGCGTTGAAGGCCATCTAGAGTTCCGTCTAGATGAGGAAGCTCTTAAGCTTCTTGCGGTCCCCATTAAAGGTATCTAGGAATGCAATCTTGAGTTTGTCTAAGGGGTGTGGTCCCCCGGGCGCAGGCGTAGTGGTAGGTGACAGGACAGGCTCGACAGCTGCCTTGCCCTTCGACCCCACGTTGGATGCTGAATCGTTTCTAGCCATGTTGCTTTGTGTATGAGCCGGTACCTCGTAGAAGTGGTGCTCAAAGTGTAACGCTAGGTCTTAAACTATAAGACTCATAGAGGTTTCGTTACGTTGGTT